>NC_080563.1:8555000-8867500 GCF_030253575.1 Rhododendron vialii
ATCATTTTATGACGAACATTAAAATACTAACATCATAATACAGAGGATCGCTAAGAATGAATTGAAGCAACCGGAGGATTCCAAATCTGGCTTCTGAGATTTGGTTGATGCCACAAGATATTCAGTCGCTACCAACACCCTCACTGGGACGCAGCTCCTCCTCCTTGAACTAGAGCAATCTTTGACGCATGCACCTTTTACTCTTTTTGAAAACATGTGAGAACAGCAGATGACTTCACCATTCCGAGGGGAGGAGTGTGGAAGGAGCACCTACCAGCACCCTTTCAAATGCAGTACAAACAATGGCAGCCCAGGGCCAGACTGATTTTAACTATTTCAAAAGACAAACATACAGCATCATCATCATCATAGTCAAAAATGGGAGCTTGGAGCCGACAGCGTATACACTGAAACAGGCGGTGATCATATTTTAGCTGCACACCAGCCATAAAGCACATACATTCGGCACGCATGGTACACAAAATATTATTAGCTGATAACTAACTGCCTAGTTAGAAGCCAAAGTGAGAAATTTAACTGCCACAAAAGTAACTACACACAAGCCATTTGTGAACCTTTTTTGACAGCTAAGAAATGCTCTGCGGTAGTTTCTAAGTAAAAAGAGACCACGATCACCTGCTGAATGTACAGATCATAACTTTCTCAACACCAAATGGGGAGAGTTTTGGTAATCAGACGCCAGCTGTAATGTCTGTAAATATCGTATGGTGTTCTTGTGTGAATCGCAGTTGGATGAACTGACAAAACAAAAATGGTCAATAGAACAGGGTTTTCAATTATTATTCGTCCTCAGCAAAGGCACACAGAGTCGATTGACAACTCACGTCTTAACAATAGGCATAGCCAGGGGAATGGCATCTTAAGACATGCTGGTCAAATGTACATTCAGTTACTGTTCTTTCCCTTTGGTACGAATTTTGGGAAGTAGAAAAGTAGTAAAATGTCTAAAGAAAACAGGGTCAATGGTACAACCTATGCGTCACTTGTCCTTCGGGAAGGTTTACAATGGCATTTCCAATAGTGAGAATGCATGACCATAGAATATGGTTTATTAAAAAAAGTGCAAAAAGGAGGAACAAATTGACACACTTGTCAAATAAAACTAAACGTATATTTACAAAAACATGGTCAACAGATCAATTTTTATTGCTTCCCATGTTTGCCTATTTGAAGGACATGTGTACATTGAGGAAAGGAAAACTGGAAGACTGTTTAACACTGACCTTAAACAAATTCTGAACCGACTAGGCAGTAGTTAACGCCTCCCTTTGGACGGGAAAAACTTGTTTGCTTGGTAGGTAAGAAGTTCTTCCCTACTTCATCTGTGGACGTCTCAAGACCACAATCACGGCAGAAGGAATCCATATCTGATTCCTAAAGAACACACAGTCGATCACACATGTTTGATGACCAAACATTAATGTTGAGATCTCTACAAAACATGAAGGAACCAATGCCAGTGAAAAAAACTTTACCTTCATCATCAAGAGTTTTGATAGGTCTTCCAATGGGTATGGATAAAGCTTGTAACCTCCATAATTAATGCATGACACTGCCAATGCTCGAACCTTATACATAGTTGACAAAGAAGAAAGCAAGAAAACAAATGCTGAATCAGATATAGTGTTTGTGGCAAAAAGAATTGAGCAAAGCACTATGACCATCAAACATTCCGTCTAAAATAACCATACAAGTAGCACTATGAGTCTATGCAATTGCCAATGCTTGAGCCTAAATCTATGTAGGCAATTGAAAACGCCTGTATGCATAAGCACTCAAAAACAACAGAGAGACATACACCCAGCAAACAAAAGAAGAAAAAGGGAAAAAAGAAATGAAAACTGGCACGGATAAAACACAAGAAGATGGTGAGCCCATCAAAGCATTTGCCTCTTACAGAACCAATGGAATTATCTGGACAAGATCTATCTTGAAAGAAATCAAGTACTCGAACAGATATTACATCCCTACCATGCCAAATAATGTAATTGGGGCAGCTGAGGAGTTTTGGTGGGTTTCAATTTCTCTCACTTAAATTCGAGTTTAGTGTCATTTTCTGGGGGAATGATTCCCTTATGCCTATCTTTCCACTATTTCACTTTTCACTTTAAAGCATAATTCTGCATTGCTGGTTGGTATGTAGTCAGGAGGATCTGAGTCATGAAGAACGCATCTCAACCAATACATGCACGCACGGTTCTCACTAGTTAATGAAGAACAAGATAGCCCACAAAAAGAGAAACAGAGAAAAAAATGAGAAGCTGTGACAGAATAGTATATAAGGTTCAATTCGGTGAGAGCGAATCCGGCACATGCTTCTCCACTAGAACAGAGACCAAGCCCTAGGTCTTGGTGTTCTGAATAGCTCCAAAATAAATGGAACAAACACAAGAATGGAGAGAGAGAGAGAGAGAGAGAGAGAGAGAGAGAGAGAGAGCAACCTCATTTATGTAAGGTTCAACCATGCAATACTGAAGATAGGATGCCTCAGTTGCTATAATATGGATGAAGCGCTTGTAATTGCCAAAACGATAGTACCTGCTTCAGTTATAAACAATTGCATATAAGTGCAAAAACAACTTACATACTTCAAAGAAAACCTAAACTTAAGGCTGCTAAGTATTGAAAACAAAACCACCCCTTAAGTCTTTACTTCAGTGCATTCAAACAAGCGAAGTATCCATTGTAGCTTTGTGTCATTTGCAACGTTACCTTAACACTCTTCGGGCGAAACACATTTCCTTTGATTTTAGAATGGGAGACAGATGACGAAACCATAATGACAGTGGCTCCCCCTGCCAATAAGGAGCAAGTCAGGATCTAGACAAGACTGCAAATGAGCTTGAATTAGCAGAGTTACAAAATAAACGAATAAAGAGATGAACCGCTGGCTTGCTGTCAGAACTAAGATGAAGTAGCACGTAAAGTGAACGGAATTCAGCTTCGTTCTCATAGATGGACTGGGACTTCCGATTTGCTTCATAGAGATGAAATAGAGAAGTCAAAACCTTCATCAGCTGCTCCATATTGAGGTGATGCATTGAAGAAATATTTAGACTGCCACTACATCTTCGAAGTTTGTGGTGGGAAATAACATGAAATTTAACCTGCATGATGTAGCAAGTGGTAAATCTATAATCTTAAAAGTGCATAGCTGAACAAACAAATAAACTACAATCATGCCCTTTTATGGCTTGAAGATTCAAGCATGGCATGATTTTTGGCAATGGTGTGTCAGTAACATATACAGGTTGAGCCGTTCAAAAAAAAAAAAAATGTACAGGTTGACCTGACAACAATTTGCACAATTCTAAAGCAAGAGAATGCTAAAAGGGGTTAATCGAAATTTACAAGGAAACACAAACAGTTAACAAATCAGACTAGAACATTCCATCACATATCAAAGGTTTCAAATGGATCCATTTAAAATTTGCAGACTAAAATAATGTTATCCGCAAATAGAATTAGATCCAAAATTAGCTAATCTGCGAGTTGAAGAACATCGTGGCCCCTATGAGACCACATAGGTGACTTAGGGGGGCCTATTAAATGCTTGTTTCCATGCAAGTGGAGAACCGAGTCAGGCCATATGACCATTATATACCTTCTGGTCTATCCAAATACAGGAGCTCATAAGATTCCTCTGGGGAACTTGACAGAAAGCTATATACCCAGGGACCTGCTAATATTTTTTAATTTAAGGGGAGATCCGAATAGGGTCAGTAGGAAGGTCTTGGTGTTGAATATGAGTTTGGTTCCCTTGATCTTCCGTTCCCCCTTCACTCACTGTAAAAGTAAAAAGAGCCCCATTTTGACCATAATAACTTATCCAGCTATGAGTTGGAGGTACTGTTGCTTCAAAGATACAGAAAGATGGGTTAAGGGATAAAGCATTCAGGATCTTGCTGTGGAGAGCAAAAATCATGGTTTAAGAAAGGCCACGGGAAAGTTTCCAGTTGACTGACACCTGATGGGGTGTTTAAAGAGTAATCAACCTCTTCATTATATAAACACAGATCAAGTAGCCCCCTTGCAAATAGCTAGACTATGCTAGTAAATTAGTAACGTCTGAAATCTCATAATAGTTTACAGCACTAACAAAGAAAAATAATAAAAATAACAACCATATTATCATGCCTACAGATAATGATAGGCAGGAGGGGAGTGATGCATGGAGACTAATAACCTGGATGACTAGAATTTGGCAATAGAGTAATAATTGTCTGGAGGAACAAGAAAGATAATAGCAAAGAAACAACAATAATACCCATCATACCATTTTCTCAAACATCTGGATTACACGCGTGTTGATAATATTTTGCATACTGAGATCTTGCCTTATGGACCTTGTCCTATCAAAGATGAAGTCATGAACCACTTCAAAAGGATGTTCATCAGAATCCAACAAGTTTAAGAGGTAGCTCAAAGTTTCTTCGAGAACTGGGAGAGGCCGCACATCCGAAGCTTGAATGGTTCTTGTGGATATGGTTCTGCAAAACTAGTGAGAGATATGGTGGGTGAACCGCATTCTGCATGAATGGAAATATTTCTGACATTATAAATATAACAAAGTTTAAAACAAACGGACAAAAAGCAAAAAAGACACTGAAGGGTTGTCATTTGGCATGAAAGGATGAATGATGAAAAAACCACAACTGAAGTTCTGAAAGAAACAAATGTAAAAAGAAAGAACAAGCAAACCTTGACAGAATACAAACCAAAAAGATGAAAAGGAAACTAGTAGAGATCACCTTTTTGACAGCTAGACTAGAAGATGTTTTCCCGTAACTTCCATTTAACCTCTCAAAGACAGATAAATCCCGTACCCGCTCACGTTGCAACCTTTCCTCAACTGTGCCCAAAAAAAAATGGTAGGTAAGATATAGACAAAACAGGTGCTGCATTTGTACTTTTGTAGGCAAGTAAACAACTTCTATCTCTGTTATGAATTGCAATTGAAAAGAAAGCTCCTAGTTTTCTACGTAGTTCAAGTTTGCAAGACGAGATTCCCTACGATAAACAGCATCATTAAATGGAATAAACCCCTAAAATTCAAGTTATCAATCATTTTTTGATCACAAGTATGGAATTAAATGGTGGCTACGCCCATATACACAATTTCATCTCTTCCTCGGACCTCCCAAGTAGCAAGATATACTTATCATGCCTATCAAAAAAACGATATACTTATCATATATTATTTGTTATCAATAAGGAATACAGATTATTCGGGCCGTGCTAGGCACAAATCATGCGTCTGTCACTTACTCACTGCCACCATCCTCAATCCTCATAGGCTGACGTCGCAACCGATTACCTCTCCAACAGCCCATAAAATTCTAACTGTGCATGTCAAGGGTTGCAAAGAAGTAAAACGAATAAAAAGGCAGCTATGTTAAGTTATTCTAATACTTAGATAATGAAACCAACTGAATTTGCAGTTCTTACACACATTGGGAGTTAAACAAATAAACTGACATCAGGAAGCGACTAATCAGTTGCTCAAATTGTCATTCCCAATTGCCAGCTCTGTCATTCAAAGAAGATACAAACAATGGAACAGAAAGAGAGCAAAGAAAAAATTATCAACATATGCTACATGTCGACGTAATTGTTGGGAAATCAGCCAAACCAATAAACACACACAAGCAAAGAATAATCAAGAACAAAAAACAAAAATGCAAGACACATAAATTTTTACGTGGTTCCTAACTTGTAATTGAGTACATCCATGGCTCACACCAATTCACGATGTTAGCATAATGAGGAGAGGACAAGTTACATAGGATGCTGCAAGCCTGCAAGTATTTATAATAAGGGGTTTACATCATCAATTATCGTAATACCCTAGACCCTAGCGACCCAAATCGAGCCCACCATTTATTAGAGCATCTCCAACCCTAACCCTTTTTATTTTAACTCAAACTCAAAATTAGAGTAAAACCCCTGCAAAAATCACTCCACTCTTCTACTCAGACCTATACCAATTACCAAGGCTAAGTTTCCCCAACTGTCTAATCAGACTAAAAGGGCTAAAGCCCACAAAAACACGAATTGCGAAACAGGTCATTTCCCTCACATACATCAACTAAAAGTCCATTTAGCGGAAACAACTTGTCTATGTATAAAGTGCTTAAGCTATAGATAAGCTTTTTAGGGAATCCCACCCGAAATCAAGTTTTACTCAAATCAAGGAAGACTCCAATTTTTACTCAAATTTTGCAAGGCTATTTCTCCCCTCCAAAATTTACAACACCACCATTTAATGAAACTTCTCAAATTTGCGCTCATATTTGAGTTTACAACAATGCTTAGATATGAGTTTCCTCATTGGAAAGTTTCATACCAAATGAAGCTTTTTGAATATAAGTTTGAGTACGGGTTGGAGATGCTCTTATACTACAAAGAAACTAAATCTACAAATTATGCTGAAAAAGAAGGGTAGTAGAAGGTACCAACCGGGGCACATAAAAGGGCAAGTTCCAACTAAGGATGAGGATCTGCTCATATCCTCCTCCCCATATTGTTCTTCTTGTTGTTGGGTATTTATGTTTTCCGGGTGTGGAACAGTAGAATTATCCTGATGACCGATGTTGATATTGTTACTGAGGTTAGGGTTTGAAGGTCTCGCTCTTGTGGTGGGATTGGATTGGGATTTACCATTCGGCAGGGAAGAGGATGAGGACGACGATGGTTCTCTGGAAGAAGAAGAAGAGGAATGGGTTGTATTTGTCATCCCTGATCTTCTTCTTCTTCTAGGGTGATCGTGGTGACCTTTGCTCTCCATCTTTGATTCCCTCGCAAATTCTGTGTGGGAATTACTCCTACAGGACTGTTTTCACGGTTCAAGCGGAAGGAAAAGCAAACGTCTCCAACAACGATTCGTACGATTCGTTGTTGCTTCCGGGTAGAGTTGAGTTTTGTTCACCCGCTGCTTCGGCTTTGAGAGGGTGAATATTATCGAGAAATTAATCAATGACACCAGCACAAGTGTACGCATACAAATATTATACACGGCCTGCTACGGAGTGAGTGCAGAGCGGTCAAATTGACCGTTCATTTTGGTATGGACAGCTTAGATAAAATCTGGACGCACACAAGACGGCTTAGATAAAATCTAAACGCATACAAATTCGAATCGTTCATTGCTCGATTAAGATCCGAATTGTCGATTGCTGAGATAAGCGGCCGTTACTGCACTGCTCTTACTGGGAGATGCTTGACAGCACCTTCCATCCATTATACATATAGTCACATATACACATTCGACCCTGATATATATACACAAATATATTTAAAATCATATCCATATAGATTTCATACGGTAAATGTGAAGCCTATACAAATTAGACGATGTATTTGGAACTATACATATCCATTTATATCCCTAGCATTTTTTCTGCTACAAATTATTCTTTGTTAGAGCAAGTCTATAAACACAATAGCTTGTACAATAATTTTTACATTTTTCAGTACACTTTCACACTCTTTAATACACTTTTCACATATTTCAATACATTTTTTTTACCTTAACAAGAGCCCGATGGATTGGTTTTAGAATATTCCTTTGAAAAATACGCGGATGTGGTACTACATGGTTGCCGATGTTAAAGTAGTTACATCTTCAATAACTAATCATATAGTGTCAATGCAGATGCCAAGCCATATTTGCTCTTAATTGTTCAGAATAATTCGAAAGGAATACAGAATAGAAGTTGTGTTAATAGAATTGGCAGTTTTTTTTTTAACGTGAGTATATTTTCCTTTTGTTGCACAGATATATGTCCGGAATAGTTCGATAAATCCCACAAGACGCATGTGGAACATACAAATATCCGAGGGCTCTGACACTACATATGCGTCCCAATAATTTTTCCTGTCAGTATGGGAAGAGAATAAGACGTGTAGATTCCCCTACACTTTCAAGTACCAGGAGGGTGTTGTCCATAATTCTTTGCTTCATAGATGGATTCCTCCATTGTCAGGTGCTATCAAGTTTCTTTGCTTCATAGATTCCTCATTGTCAGGTTCTATCAAGTTCAACTGTGATACCGCGGTCATCCATCAAGTTTAACTGTGATACCGCGGTCATAAAGGATTTGATTCAATATTGTTGCTATATATCAAGACTAGCAAGGGCTTTATGCTAGTAACCATAAACCAGAAGTTCTGAATTGGAATCGACTATAACCGAATAGGGGGAAAAAAAAGTTTTTCGAATATAGTCCTATGAAACTCGGATTGATTGATCATTTACAGGCTGCCGATGCCTAGTTGACTGGTTCTCATGTTGCGTCGTGTTCAAAGACCTCTCCAAGCGTAAAGAGAACTCGATAACAAGACAGACATACCAAGTGAGCTGAGAGCATATTGCAATAAAACAAAAAAGAGACTGCACTTACACAGAACTCAACAAGCAGGTTGCGGTTATGTAAGGATCCACATGTGAGAAACAACTGAGGCCATTCATAATGGTATAATCAAAAAAGAATAATCAAAAGTTGACACATCAGCTTTTGATTATTCACTTAAAAAGTTGCTAAGCTTAACAATTTTGAGCTTTACAATGGTCACTTCTAGTTTATAACCAAAATAAAGGGTCAACTATAATTTTCCCCTCTCTCTTTCTCTCTCTCTCTGTTTCTTGTCATTCACTTCCCTCTATTTATGTTTTTTTTGGGCAAAAATATATCGATTCTTTCTTTAAATTTTGGGGAAAAATTGGTGAATTTCTTCCCTTTCTGTTATGATTTATTTATTATTATTATTATTATTATTTATTTTTTAATTTTTTTTTTTTTGGGGGGGGGGGGGGGGGGAGGGAATAGAAACGGGAAAAAATAGTGAAATATCTTAATCCAGCGACGATGAGTTAAATTGTAGAAGATCGAGAGATATGAGCTTCACTTTTAGAGGGGAAAAAAGATAAATAGTTTGTGGGTGCAGTAAAGAAGATATAGAGTAGGCGAAAAAGAGAAGAGAAGAAAAAAATACCAATTGAAACACGCGCATACAAATTTTGAAACTTATTAACTTATGTTGTTGGGGGTCCGCAAATTTTGATTATTGAAAAAGGTTGCTAGTTTTGTTTATCCAAAATCCAAAATTTGATTATTTTTAAAGATGTTGCTAAGTTTGATTATACTATTGTGAGTCATTTTTTGCACCAACATTGTTAACTTTAAAAACAATTTGCTTTTGATTATACCACTGTGGATGTCCTAAGATCACTAATTATAAGCATTGTCGAAACCATCAACTTTGTATCATATTTTGGCAATCCACTATGTAATATCGTATCATGCTCAGCTTTCAAAATCAAGAGACCCCACGAAAGAAGCTATCCAATCTGACCGACCGAGCTCCGAACTTGATAGGGGATGCAACCAACTTATTGTCCGCCTCTACTGAATACCAAGCCAGAATAGTGACACTAGAAGTTTCACAAACAAAATGGATATGACTCTTACAACACTCGCCAAGGTCAATATTTCATTCATTCACAATTACCTACTTATGTAAGCATAAGAGAAGTACAACACCCACTAAATGCCATGGTTTCATACCCTAACCGGATGGAAAGATAGAACGAGCTCTCCCGGGATAACTTACCATACTGTTCTTTCCTTTTCTGAAGTAACTCTGCAAGGATTCAACCAATGCTTGACTCCCCCACTTAACCCGAAGAGTCAAAGACTCTGAACCCAAAAATTAGTAGCAACTAACTGACTAACAAGAAAAATAGTGATGCCGCATTTATAACAGCAATCAGAGCATACATCATTACATCAAACAATGTTGCATAACCTTTCCGTTACTGGGAAACCTGCCTGTAAGCTTTTTACCTCTCTCCACTATCTTAAATAACTCCAAGGCAGGGGGGGAAATATCCTTTTGATAAGAATGAAAATACAATTGTCCACTGAATCTAGAGATTGTTCTATGGCCATACATTACACAAGCAATATACATCAGATAACATAGTTGCCGGTGCTCACCAAAGACGAATACGTGAATGCAATACACTTATGTGCATAACCACAACCGTAACATGTATTTATAAAACAGAAAAAGTCACCTGACCATAAAACGCATTGACATCTCAGATGTAAACAAGCACTACTGCCCACTCAATTGTATTAAATGGTCAAAAGCAACAAAACAAATCTCAATTTTGGGACAAGTCATGGTTGTTGCAATCTGTTTCAGGACGAAAGTAGAAGATAAAATAAAACAGGAACTGTGATAAATATTAATAGCTGAATGTAAAGAAATATCAGTAACCGGAACAGTTATGATAAAAAACAGCTTCAGCTTAGATAATACTGAAGGTATAAGACTTTAACCTGGAATTAGGAAATCAGGTACAATTACAAATGCTGCAAATCATGCCCAAAAGATAAGAAACAGAGAAATGAGCTGATAAACTACATATAAGAGAAGCACGTAACTATTGCGGTGTAACATAAGCTTCTTTTATATCAATACAAACTAAATAAGAATGTTCTCATGTTTAAAGAAATAGGGAATTGAGGACCTAAAAACTCTCAAAGACGCAGATATAACATGCTGGACTTCATCCTGGAATTAGAATTCAGTCACGGATGCTGCAAATTCTCCCAATGGAAAATAAAAAACAGAGAAATGAGCTGATTACTGTATATAAAAGGAGCGCATACTTATTGCGGCAAAAACATAAGCTCCAAGCTTCTTTATCATTTATATCAATACAAACTAATAAAGATTGTTCTCACATTATCAGAAATACGGAATTGAGGACCCACAAAAACTTTCAAAGACCAGCAGATTTTTGCATGCCTGCATGAAACCACATGAGTACTCAAATATCATCCACGGATATTAGAGATATACCACCAAAAATAGGGGCAAATGAAGCCTGTGTGATACACAAGGACATGAATTTTCATTTTTCACACAGCTAGTTGAGATGCCCTAGCAGCCATACTACTAATCTGAGCCCCCATCTGAGCAGCCCTAACTTTAGAATTCGTAGCCCTATGGAAAAACTGCTCCCGTGACAACAACCTCACATTCCTCAAGTACTGACCAAAAGCTATCGACCCTTCTTGTACCGCCTTATCCAAAGCATACACCACATCCTCAATAGCCAAATCCGCTGCTGCACACTCAATCATCTGTTTAGAAAGAACATCACAACACTCAAATGCATCATCAACATCTACATTCTTCACCTTTCCCCCATTCTCCCTCAACCAACCCTCCAACACATCCGTATTCATCGAAACCATCTGTAACTGCTGCTCCAGCGCCTCCTTCTCCCCCTGCATCTCTCTCACCCCTCTCCCAATCCGTTCCTCTCTCTCCCTCAACGCCGCCTGAACACTGACCACCCCCTCCATTTCCCCTTCCCTCGTCTTCCTCAAAACCCCGATATCACTACTCAAGCTCTCCACAAGCTTATTTACAGCATTCCTCTTAAATACCTCGGCCGGATCCTCAGTCCCAACCTGCCGACCACCGCTCCCATACGGGGATTGCGGATATGATCTCGGAGGGATCGCCGGACGAAGCGAGACTGAATTACCCGATGAGGCAAAACTAGGGTTAGGGTTTGGATCGGGCCATCCCGATGGGGAATTATTCAATGCGGAGAAACTAGGGTTAGGGTTTGGGTTGGGGCGCCCCGGAACGAAACTATTCGACGAGGCAAAACTAGGGTTAGGGTTCTGATTGGGGCGTACCGACACGGAATCATTCAACGAGGCGAAACTAGGATTAGGGTTCGGAGCGGGGGGACGGCGGGAGTAGAGGGGCGGGTCGCGGGCAAAGTGCCGGGCCAAGTCCCGGGCCAGGTCGATCAGATTGGAGCTCGGGTAGACCCAATTCGACAAGTACGGTACCGACACGAGGCCGGAGGGGTCGACGAAGGAGTGGGGGCGCTTGATGACCATGTCGCGCGTGGGGTTGACGTAGACGAGGGGGGCGCGGCGGGGGTAGGGCTCGAGGAGCCAGATCACGACGGGGATGTTGTAGGTGGCGGAGTGGAATAGGATCGGGACGGTGCCGTCGGCCTGGAGGAGGGTTGAGGAGCGGCCGTCGGCGTGGGTGTAGAGCGCGGTTTTGGGGGCGAGACTGGGGTAGGACTCGGTCAGGGTCACGAGGTGCTGGCGGATCAGCCACTTGGAGTCTTCGGAGTAGGGGAGGGAGGATGGGCCGCGCTGGGAGAGGAGGTTGCTGAGGAACTGTTGGATGTATTGGCCGGGGTTTGACGACGGTTGTGGTGGCGGTGGCGAGCCGCCGTGGAAGAATGGTGGTGGTGCCATTACGGATGGTGATTGGGCTTTGAAATTCTTCGTTTTTCGGCTTTCGAGGGTTGAACAGAAACCCAATTGGTGTGAATTCGAAGGTTGGGTATTTATAATTCCAGTAATGCTACACAGAGCGAAAGTGCACACATTTGTTGTGGGGCCTATTATGAGTCTCATATAAATAATCTGAATTGTTCATTAAATGTAAAACATTTTCCAAGAGCCTCCACGAAAAATTGGCTCAATCCAATACTTATAGGTACTCAATTTAATTATTTAATTTTTCATTCGAATTTCAGAATAATGAAAAGTTAGATGATTGAATCAAGCATCTATAGATATCGGATTAAACTGATTTTTCTCGAAGAATCTAGAAAAAATATTTTACATTTAATGAACGGCTTGGATCATTTGTTTGGGACCTAGAGTGGGCCTCACACAAGAATTTGTTTGTGCGCGATCTGTGTGAAAATTGTCTATGTGAACAGACTTACTGTTTATAGAACGTATGTATTCTGACAATTCGGTAGGCTTTGTTTGGAACTCGAGGAAAGTGAGAAATGAAAGGAAAAATGAAAAAAAATTCTCTCCCGTTATTCGGTTTGAAGAGAAAGATGAGTGAAAATAGAAAATTTTAACTGTGTGAATAGAACAATTTCCTTCTCAATTTTCTCTCCTTTTCCTTTCTCTTATTTTCTCAACTTCCAAACATTATTGTTTGTTTGGAACAAATGGAAAAGAAAGAAAATGAAAGAGGAAAATGGAATCGAAGACCCTGTAGTGCACCATCATAGGACATAATCTCAATCGTCTAAAAATATTTTCAACGGTCCGAATCAAAGAAAAACTCTTTCAAAAAAGAGAAAACTCAAAATTATGTGAACCACCATCACGTGAATGTACGTACATGTAAGAGTTTGTGTACGCATGTGGTACATTGTATTAATACATTATTGACATGTGACAATAATCACATGATACTCGAAATTTGATCACTAGAACCTATGTATCGAAGTGATAGTTTTTTTTTTTAACAGCAAAAAATAATTTATGAATTTTTGGAGACAATATACTTCTTTAAAAACAGAAGAAGATAATATAAAATAAAATAAAATAAAAGGAGCAGGGCACGACAGCATTGAGGGCCCACACATCACAACATTTTATAATCATAATGGATTGTCCTGAAAATTAAGCTACGAGTTTAGGAGTTTACTTTCTCCTATGTCTCCGGTTTAAAATCACATAGGCACAATCAACTCAACTATTGTGAACCAATCCATATGATGTTTTGCTGTAGCTTTTATCGAGCTCAATCAAACTAATAAACAGTGGAATTCATCCCAAGGGAAAAATTCCTTTCCGCATAAGCTAGCTTGGACACCCCAAGTAAGAGAAGGAAACTAACCAGTCTAAATATATGCTGTGCTGGTAACAAATAACTTACAGAATTTTGACATCACTTACAAAACAAGACTCAAAGGCCCAGCCTCCCCAAAACTAGACAAGTCTCAATTGAGCCACAACATATAAATAATCTAAGTTCACTGTATGCCTAGAAAATGACCTGCCATTGTTTCCAGGTTCTGAATTGACCCGAGTCGCCAATAGAGTTGGGTTATGCTCTAAATCCAAAAACCTAACACAACTTTTACGCAGGTTGAAAACCTTAAATACAAAACAAGACTCGAAGGCCCAGCCTCCCCAAAACTGGACAAGTCTCAATTGAGCCACAACATATAAATAATCTAAGTTCACTATATGCCCAGAAAATGACCTGCCTTCGTTTCCAGGTTCTGAATTTACCCGAGTCGCCAATAGAGTTGGGTTATGCTCTAAATCCAAAAACCTAACACAACTTTTACACAGGTTGAAAACCACAAAGCCAAAAATCCGATACTGCAAGTGAAAGTCTTCACCAACTTGGTGGGTTGAAAAAAAGAAGAAGAATAAGCTAACTTTGCGCAACAAAGATCGCATAACCTTCGGTAGCTTTCAAGAAATTTTGAGCCGTATCATTTGCTTGCCGATAAGGTTATCTCCTGCTTAACTTGTATCGGTCATTTAAGTTTTCCTCTTAGATTGGCATATTAAAGTGCTTCTCCCAAGTCCCATATGTTGAACTTAAGTGCTTCTCCCAAGTCCCATAAGTTGAACTGAAGTTTCCTCCACCATTCTGCTGAGCATAGTCAGTTATAACATCGCGGGCACAAACATCCCAACTCTTTGCTATCTCTTCAACTGACATAGGTTGCAATACATTTCGCATAATGACGCAGAGCTTTGACTTTGCTTTTCCCAATAAATCTTCACATCCAGCACTGTCAAACACCAAAACTATATTAAAGCGTAGGAAAGCAAGATATGTACCAGGAAAAACAAACAGATAGAAGAAAATGATATGTATCTCTCTTGCTGAACAACGCTATCAACTTGGGAGAAACCAAAGTGACAGATTGACTTTTTCTTACAAGACCTAACCTATACTTACTTTTAAGTAATTAGAACGAATGTTTTAGAGGCAAATCCGCACTGTGAGGCATTTTATTCCTCCTCATGACGCAAGGAGTTAGCATTTAGAATTCTGGTTTTGAGCAATGAGAGGCATGGAACATGTTATTCTCAATGTTTGGTATTTGGGATATGGCTGGATTCATTGGCTCCAGTGTATGAGAGTTGGGAGGTGGGTGCTATGTGCAGAAGGTGAAACATATTGGAAGGTGGCGCCTTAGTGTTTGATGTGGAGTATATAGAAGGAGCTGAATCATTGTACTTTTGATGATGTGGATAGGGACAGTACATGAGTTTAAATTTGCTTTTAGTCCACTCCTGTTTGTTGAACTTGTAAATTATGAAAACCTACATTCTGTTTTCTTAATTTTATTCAAGAACTCAAGCTTATTGTTGAACATTGGTTATTGGACATCAATGCAATCATGCGATAATATTTTCAAACTTTTGAGTAAAAAAAACCACGTATGAAGGAGGGACCACATGACACTAGTATAGAAAGAATTAGACAAGTGATGCCTACGGGCTGCAGCTTTATTGAATAAATGACAAGAATGACTTGCATATGAAATCAAACGTAATGGCATCTCTCACCTGACTTTTGCTGGCAACTTGTCTAGGAGTATAGGGGAGCAATCTGGATAATTCCTTGGAATAAACAACAACAAGGGACTGAGAAGCGACTGCATAGCCACAAAGGCACAAATAAATTTTACAACGGCAAAACACAAAATTGATAATCACTTTGCACAACCATATGTCTATAAGACTACAACACACCATTATGGCTGAAGCATGTTCTGACGTCATGTCGGGATTGATCGTCACTGCATTAAAAGAGCACCTGACAATGGTTCCTTCACTACCTTCACTTGCAGATGTCCCACATGTAGAATTAACTTCTTCTTCACTGATATCAACCACAGTATCAACTAATCGCCGGTTTATCTCTCTTATTTCTTGCACTAGGGTACACTTTACCTGCAAGGTTATGTATTAATGGACATAAGGAAGGTCTTAGAATGCCTATTTGCTTCAGTTATCTCTCCATTAAGCAATACTCGAAATGCACATCAGTAGTTGCCTCTGCTATCATTTCCAAACAATGGAACTCAGTCATCATTCCTAGTCCATACTAAAGGTCAGTGACAGTCCAACCTTAGAGACGGGGCATGCACCATCTTCTCAAGTGATTTGCAGCTATTGAAGGTATAAATAATAAAGTTGCTCCTCTCTCTAATAGCTTAAGCTTTTAGATGAGTTGATGGTTAACAATTTAATATGGTATAATCAAAGCAGGCACTAGATCTTATGTTCAAATCTCACCACATACCGAATGTTAAAATATTTACACGTGTTTAACCCGATTATGGAGGAGAGCCTAGCTACACGTGAGGGGGTGTGTTGAAGGTATAAATAATAAAGTTGCCCCTCTCTCTAATAGCTTAAGCTTTTAGATGAGTTGGTGGTTAACAATCTATTAGCAGCCAATGTCAATCTTAAAGTTATACAATTATATTTACACAAAAAGCTCGAGTCCCATTTTCTTTGGCGAATAGACATCGATGGGACAGTTCTTGAAATCATTCAAAACAGCACATATAGACCGAAAACTAAATAACCCATTTTGACGAGAATATTTTCTATTTTTTGAATCACAGAAGCACCATTCTCTAGAAATAAATATAGTAGTGAGGAGCAAAACCAAAATAAACATCCAAACATGGGAACCGCTAGTTTTAGATTATCTACTTGTTAAGAATAAGGAATATACTATTATCAACTACAGCGCTGATGGTATATCTTAGACTTTAGCTTGACTTTATCTGTGGGGGGAAACTACTAGAATGATGAAGTTTCTACTGGATAAAAGATGGTCCAGTCTACACTTAATGGTGGGAATGGTCAGGGATAAGACTAAACTGATGCACTAGAAAAATTGATTGCAAAAACAAATACTCTCAAACCTTGAGTAGGCTCCCTATATATCTATATGCATAAATGCTACCAGTAGATGGAGGGCATTAGGTTAAAGAATTAAGGTAGGAAATTTAAAATAAATGGCACCCTATGTTCTAATTCTTGAATTGGGGATTGCTAAGCCAACCACTTGTGCTATCTACTTTCAAGTTTAAGAAACATCAGAGACTTGAGGAAGCTCTTTCAAACACATTTCATTCGCTGAAACAAATGGCAGCAAAACAATTTGGAAGACAAAAAGATGCAAGAGAAAAGCATCTGGCAATCAAAAAGTATATCCATGAGTTAGTTGTGTCAAAGGACAGGTGCAGAAATTGATGATTCTTAGTTACGAAAATACTCTTAACTCTTGCATTGTTTCAAATAATCGTATTGCAACAGGTCCTTCTGGAGCCCACAAACTTGGCTACCTAGGGAAAGATGTAAGACAAGGTGGGGTGGACAACCTACGCAGTTAGCCTGCCATCTGTTTGTCGATAAACATCTATCTGGGCCTGAACGGCGGCATAAAAGCCTTGGAACATCCGCCGCTCTGGTAGTTAAAGGTCGAGATACTGTCAGTAAGAGAAATTATTGAGAAGTATGGTTTGACTGAAAGGCGAGGTCCACCTTATTGTATTTCTACATCTAGGAAATGAAATTGTCAGAAGATAGCACTACATGGCAAGGGATAAATCTAATAGGACGAAGACCAACTTTGACTGAGGACTTGGATTTATGTTCTGGTAGGTGGACAACTTCAGTAGTGAATCACAGAACTAAAGTTAAACAAATGGCAACACTTAGATGTAAGTGATAGAAACAAATATTAGCTTCTCAACGCAAGACTGGTTGGGATCCCTGTATATGAAGTAGAATGACAAAAACTTATAAATCGCATCTTGTCATCGGGAAGAAACTTCTAGAGCATGTAACATACCTCACCTCTAGGCCTCTTGTTATAAGATGTTGCAGTTGAATCTTCACATTTCTCTGGATCGGTTAATTGCTTGAAACTATCAGTCTTGCTGCTAGATGCACAAATGTTCGATTGTACAGCTCCTATATGGCGCCTCATTTTCATTTTTCTAGAATTCCAGTCTAGCTTTTCTCCTTGTATAGCCACTCCCGCCAAATCCTCACCAATTGCAGATCGAGATCCATTACCTGGTTTTGATGCAGCTGCACTATCAACCAATCTCACAACTGACTCCATGTCACTAATGGAAGCTCTTAATGATTTGTATGACAGAGATCTCACCTACAATAAACAAATTACACAAGTCTCATTCATTTGAAAAAATGTATTCCATGCAAGAAAAATTCAAATGCATAAATTAGGAAAGTCGCAACATGTTACACTAACCGCTTTGACTAATCGCTGAATAGGCTCCTCAGTTAACCTTGACTCACAAAAATTTGTTGTTGAAACCTGATTTTGATTGCCATCCAGACCATCACTCTCACCAAGCAAGTATGACGGTGATAGCCCAGGAGTGGAAATTACATAGGAAGTGTGTAGAGGCAGTTTACTAGAAGATTCTTTAAATTCAACATCTCCAGAACTTGCAAGTGAGGAAACAACAGAAGTAAGTTTAATGGGATCCCCTTTAGTGAGGAATGGACCGATGGAAGTTGAAGGAGAAGGCCCAACAGACCTTGAATTTGGAGAATTCAAACGACTCCCAGAATTTGCAAAAGGCGTATGCAATATTTTCTGGTCAAACTGTGGGGAATAAAATTGAGAAACTTGAGGAGACGAAGCCTCAATGACTTGTGGCGAAGGAGGTCCAGACCTTAAAATATGGGGATTACTTACTGAGAGCTTGCCCGTCGAGTGGTTTTGCAGAAAACTCCCTTCTTTAAAACCGATTCCTTGTCTCACTTTCATGTTGTTTACGTCATTCAGATGAAGCTGTCGAATCTGGTGTGCCTCTGTCTGTTGCACTGATTGCTTTGTCATTTGACGTATTTGAGGTTGTCGCTTCGCCAGCCGAGACTTTATCATTTGCTGTTCATTTTGTTGAAGGACACACATGTTTTGAGACGTGTTAGAACTCAAATCAAAGTGACTAATTATCCGTTGTGGCACATTACCAACACTTCGTGATGATGAGGTGTTTCCAGGGTTCTGTAATGATAAACTGACAACATTTCCTCGTTCTGCATCGAAATTGTTACCAAGCTGTTGTATTGGTCCCTGAGAAGATACTTTTGAATCTTGTATTATGCTTTTTGCCTTCTTCTTTTCCATTTCTGTTACAGAAGGATGTGAGCTCATTGATTGCAGAAGGGGATTAGTTTGGTTTCCATTTAACTGCACTTCAGGATTTTGGAATTGTGGCCGAAGCCGTTGTACAGACCGCACATCATGCGGAGGAGGCCGTTCTTGTTGTAGTGAAGAAATGGACCTTTTGGGTTTGAAATATCTTCGGAGAACCTTGTTTACAAATTCCTCAAAGTCATGCAAACTTCTTTCGACACTTGGTGACATCTGAGATTTGGGTAAGTGTAATAAGTTATGGGCTGTCTTGCATGCAGTCCCAAGTGCTTTGCACTTCTCATACTCAGCCATCCTGGGGTGTTGTGGAATAGAATCCATCTGAAGAACATAAAGTAAACTGGTTTTTCAATTTTAAATATACAAAAGAATCGAACTTGCCAAAAAAGAGCTAGCATTAACATACCTGTATTTCTTAAGGAAGAAGAGAAGTAAAGAGGCAATAAAGTTACAACTAAATTACCTCTTGTATAATACTGGAAATCTTTCTGTACATCACATTCAAGTCGGGTACATATAAATCCTTATAAGTTTGAATCTGCAATGTAGAAATGAAATCAAAGTCAATGTTATGAATATCAAATATCAATACTTCTCCTGCCATGTTCTGATCGATGTAGAAATTTTAAGATCTAAACAAGGATAAAAATAGCAAATAATAGCCTTTAAGGCATAGAAATAAGTTATCCATAGGAATCACTTATGGATCGCACACTTGTGGCAAATGTTAGTATATAGAGGTATATGTGGAAAGCCTTATCATGAAGTATTCGAGTGATACTCAAATACAAAGTTCCTACACTGAAAATTGTTGAATACATTGTCAAGCCATTGTTGTTGAATGATAAACATTGTTTGGCCCGTTTCCAAATAGCTTAAGCTTTTAGGACATTGATAATTTAACATTGTATTAGAGCTCAGGTTGGAAGAGGTCTAGGGTTCAAGTCTCTTTGTTTGCATTTCTTTCCCGTTTGCATTATGCTTTTCCCCATTGTTTTCTATTTCGTTTAGATCTAAGGACATCTACATCTTCAAGTGCAATACGGGTTACACGTGACAAAGAATGTTGAATAGCTTAATATAGATTGTTTGGCCCATTTACTAATGGACTATTGGTAAGTTAGCAAAAACAAACAAAAACAGGAACATTGGCCATCAAAGGGAATTGATATTCTCATAGAATACCTTTTGATAAAGTTCCTCCTTCCAATCATCTCCATTAGTGTGGCTTATCTGCGATGTACAACCTATTGCCACTAAACACGTAGAACGATTACACACAAATGTATAAAATGTGTGTGCATGCATTACTAAAATGTCTCTGTAAAAGTTACAAAAAAATGCAATAGCACAAAAATTAACATTATGGTCTTAGACTCCTACATGATACATGCTATATCAGCAAAGTAAAATAATACAAAACATGACTAAAAAAGAGGACTTATTAAGAAGAAAACTAGGGCAGACGTGTAGTGCTGAAAGACAAAATGTGCACATAAACCTCAAATCTATTACGAAGTACTTCTCTTCTAACAATACAATCTTGAATCAACAAAATGGGATAAAAATGAAGGGCCTTTACATATGTTAACCATAGCAAATGTCAGGATTTGAGGGTCATGATTATGTTGAGGAAAATAATGTCAGGTCGAAATGTCACTTAGAGACAGTCTCAAAAATGACAATAATGTAGATGAGTGTAAACCAAGGGAGAAGAGATCAGAGAAAACAAGATGTTCCACATCGTTCATGGGCTGACAGGAAATGTGCATTGAAAAGGGGAACAAGGCATTTATTCAACAAAGGTGCTGATTTTGGTGCTTACGCAGACACTCCACTTTTTACGTTCATGTACAAAGTGAAGCACCTGCGTACAAAAGTGGAGCGCGAAAATCAATTTCCTTCAACAAATAGTAAGGTCAACAAAGCAATCATAAATGTTTAATAAAATAATAAGAGCTAACAGAATTTTCTGGCAAGTGCTGAAAAATATTTTAGTACTCATACGCGGTACTATAGAGACAGCAGACACTCAAACAAACTGTACCATAATTCAATCAATGACTCATACTTAACATCATAAGGAGACAGCTATATATTTAAGCAGTAACTAAGCCTCAACATTGCTTAACAAGTGAGCATTTATTCCAAGGTCAAAAACAAAAACTGCTACGGATACCAATTAAAATGAAAAGGTCATTCGTGGGCCAACTTAATGGGGAAAAACTAGGTAAGTTGAGATGACAAAGAACAATATGTGCGGGGCTATTCCCTTATACAACTTTGAGACAAATATGTTAAACTTTGATCCTTTGCATCCTTCTTTGACAAACTAATAATGCTGAAAAAGTATCTACTATTGATGCTACTAGAAATTATGATCAACATGTCAATGTGATGGACGTATGAGCAGGCCACATATAACTTAATAAATATAACCAAATAGTAAATTCCAAGAAACATACTTGAAGACACAACTGGAAAGTTACTTTGGGATTCTGATGCCTGCTTTTGCTGCTCAAATAGATGTTGTGGCAGAAGCAAGGAGCCCGATGGTTGAACACTTTTACCTTGTTGTAGAGGATTTGGCTGTGACTGTAAATTTGCCTGTTGCGCCTGCATTTGATACAATAATTGCTGGTTATGTGGTAGAGAATTCGCCTCCATCCGCTGCAATTGCTGCTGCACCATGACCTCAGCTTGTGGCCCCCTATATATTGTCTTCTCAGTGTTGTACATGCTAGAGTTTCTAAATTGACTGCTCAAACTAGAAGCATTATTTTGATGGCCCAAAAGGTACACATTGCTTCTTGAATTGTTTTCATCCCGTGAGTTAGTAGCATTTGAAAACTGTTGCTGTAGCGACAATATTGGTTGCTGCAGCTTTTGTTTTCCTTTTTTATCATAAATTGGATTCTGTTGTGGATTCTGATGAAAAGCACTTGAAGGGGCTGACTGCAGAACAGAAGATGGTTGCATGACAGGTTGTTGTCTTTGTGATAAGCAGATTGGCTGCTGTTCCTGGAACAGGATCTCAGTTTTTATCACTGAGTGAGGTATATTCCTTGGATTACAGTTCGGCTTCAGAAGCTGATTTTGCTGCTTGTATTCATATTGCTCTGCATCCTGAACCTGCTGCTGCTTCCGAGAGCTCACAGTATTTTTAGAAGATAAAACTCGTCCACCACGGTTTCCTTCTGCATTTTGTGGAATGCTGGAGTTCTCCGAGTTTGTATTCTTGTTAACCATGTTCGACACGAGAATCCAATATGAACTAGTGACAGTATTCACTCTCAATGTTGCAGAAGATGCAATACAACTTTGAACTACCTAGGTAACAGCTGCTTACTGGACTAGCTGATGATAAGTGGCCAACGATCAGTGAGGTCTTGTTCTTGAAGATGCAACACACAGAGAGGACTGCAAGATACCACTGAAAGTAACAAGAGGAGGAAAATAAGTTGACATGATTGAAATTTGAGGGGAAGAAAAAATAACTATTTTAACATATGTTGCTTTCATGATTCAAAGGCTATTCAAATTGAAATTAGTCTGATCATTCATGATTCAAAGGCTATTCAGATTGAAATTAGTCTAATCATGCAAATCATGAACTGCAAAATTTGGTCATAGTTTTCCAATATCTATGAAAACACCCATGTGCATATAGTGATATAGACCTTAAAGATGAATTCTAAATATGAAAAGTTGAGGCTTAGAAGTTGGAGGAATTAAAAGTCTTTTATGAATGACGATCATGCAGTCTAATAGGCGAAACCGTAGCTTATACAGAAACCGATGTGGATTCGAGACTTTAAGCTCCAACCTGATTTATTATCCTATATAACATCATTTATCATGCCATGATGTAAGAAAGAGGAAAACAATACTTCAAAATAAATGCTAGCTAGCAAAACCTGCATTCATGTATGGTTTATTGGTCTCATACTAAACAATGTTCTGGCTAGGTAAGACGTGATCCAGTTGTGATAAACACTTGGAATTGCCAAAAAAGTGATGAGGCAAGATGCATCGAATTGACTTGGGAAGGTTAAGCCACGACCAAAGCCATATCATGATGCTATCCCCATCTATCTTCCTTAGAAAACTCGGAACCAGTTCAAAATTTCAAATTAGCAATAGAAAAATACATCCATAATCATGACAAATTGACTCAATTAATTAAAAAAACAAAACTATTGTTGTTGGCATTTTAGTTTTTACTATCCTATACTCCCTCCATCCCAAATTTTAGTCATTTTTGAAAGTTTGTGCCAATAATTAATTGATATTTACCAAAACAAGATTCATATTACATACGAAAACTATTACGATCAATCAAACATTATAAATAATATTCTATCCAGAAGCAATAGGACGAGGGACAAAAGAAGTACAATAGAATCAACACGATGACTATGATCGACAACTTAATTGGAAAGGAAACCCTTGAGAGAACTCCAACTTTCTCCAGTGACAACCCAGTGAAGTATAGAGTGTACAATGACTTACAATAATCCTCACATTCTCGTTCAATCGAAATTCCATTATTTCTCTTGGTAAAATCAAGGTTCAAGAAGCAACAGTACAAACTCTAGGAAATCTATGTCAAACGATCCACCAAATCAAACTAAACCAAGCCTTACGTCCCAAACGATCCACCACTTCAACAATAACCACTCGAACTGGGATGAGACAACAACTAAAGGGCTTGCCTTAAAAGATTGCGAGGTACCACTCGAACTGGGATGAGACAACAACTAAAGGGCTTGCGTTAAAAGGTTGCGAGGTGGAAATAACACTCCCATAGCCACTTTAAAATTTTCCTTTTAAAAAAAAAAGCAAAAAAACACCATGTTTTGGGATTTCAAGAGTCAGATTTGTTTTTTTTGACGTAGTACTTAAAATAAATTATGGACTCTATTTGTAATATACTTAATCAATATTCAAAAGTTCCACTGTTCAAAAAAATATTCAAAAGTTCCAATTTTTTTCGATCCTCTTAGTTCGGCACCTCCTAGAAATTCTGGCTCCGCCTAATCGAGGTGGACGCAAACTCGTCCAGATACGGATACACGGTTATAAGAAGAAAAAAAATCAATTTTTTTTGTCAGTACGTCGATAACCTTGGAAATCCATTCAAGTAATCGCAAACGCAATTGCATGTTTCCAGACCACTAGAAGTAGGGATCAAAATACACTGAAATGGTTTCAAGAGATACAAACTAAAACAAGTCCAAAAAAACGAATTCAGGGATATAACCTACAGAGTAGAAGGATAGATAGAGAGGAATGGTGATCAAAAATGGCGTGCATTTGGTACCTTGTTGTGAATACGAGATTTCCCGTCGCGATAAACCCTAAAGGGAAATCTCTCTCTCTCTCTCTCTCTCTCTCTCTCTCTCTCTCTCTCTCTCTCTCTCTCTGGATAGAGAGAGAAAGAGGGGCGCACCTGACCTGACGCTGCGGGGCTCTGATACACTGATTTTTTGGGGTACTTGGGATTCAAGCAATCTCTCTTTTTTTCTCTCTCTCTCTACATGTATCTTCTCTCACTGGCTCGTATGGGGGTGTGGGTATATATATAGAGGAGTCCTGTACATATAGGCGCCAGCACGAGTGGCGTTCAAAATTATGGGAAGGTGGGCACCGAGTGGGGCCCACGTCAATCGTTAGCCGTCAACAGCGGTTTTTTTACAACCCATTTACCATTTTCGATGCACTAGCCAATATAATAAAATTTTGCATTTGATTTTTCTTGTGTATCAAATGGGTATAACGTTAGTTATATTTTTCAGAATAAATTGGTCGGACCATTTGAGTTAAGACCAAAGCGTTGTTCCCGTTTTCTGTATGAGAAGACTTATATCTACTTTGATGAGTTGCAATGTTAAAATGTAATTAAAATTAATCCGTACTTGTAAAAAACATGGAATAAACGAAGCAAATAAACAAAAATTAAAAAATCTCGTACTCAATATATAAGTTTGTCCGATCCAACGTATTTTTAAACGATCTAACACTCGCCTATGTACGATTTAAAAAATAAAAATAACAACCGTCTTTATATTGTACTCCTATGTATTTATAAAATAAGTACAAAACCTGTTTTAAAATTTTCCTTTAAAATATATATGCATGAACGAGATTGTATATAACTATAGTCATACATTACTATTTTTGATAATTACATAACTACATAGTTTTACCACAAAATATGTACGATAGTTTTTTGGCATTTGTTTTATAATTTTGTAATGGTGGAAAATGATATTGCCTCCATTTAACAACACCCCGATCGTAAATAGGGGTCTTTTATCTAGTATGTAGATATGTGTTATAAAATTTAAACTCTTTCATGTGAATTTCAAAAGAAAAAAAATTCTTTAATGTATACATTGATGTAGGTCCCACTTCCCATCGGGACAACACTCCTTATTTTTAATAAATAAAAAACCAATGTGAAGAGCATTCATAAAATTCAATTGCTTCACATGTGAAACTAAAATGTTATGGAATAATTTTAACTAAAATTAAGGATTTTCTATAATAAAGACCATCGCCAAGATTTTGTTTTACAGATAAAATCAACGTTTTGCCTTGACGTTAATGCCCTTTAACTTGTACATTGATTTAGGGCCCACTTTCATGGGACCACACTCGGTATATTCAATAAAAGATAACGACGAAGAACATTCATAAAAATTCAATTGTTTCTCATGCAAATCTAATTGTTATGGAATAATTTTAAACAAAGCAAATGATTTTCTATATAAAGATCATCAACAATATTTTGTTTTATAGGTAAAATCGACATTTTGCCTCGACGTAAATGCCTTTTAACTTATACATTGATTTAGGGCCCATTTCCCATGGGACCAGCACTCGGTATAGCCAATAAAAATTACGACGAAGAACATTCATAAAAATTCAACAAATCTAATTGTTATGGAATAATTTTAAACAAAGCAAATGAATTTCTATATAAAGACTATGAACACATATAGCCTCGACGTAAATGCCTTTAACTTAAATATTGATTTAGGGCCCACTTCCCGTGAGACCAGCACTCGGTATATATTCCCAGTAAAAATTAACGAGAAGAACACTCATAAAAGTTCAATTGTTTCGCATGCAAATCTAATTGTTATGGAATAATTTTAAATAAATTAAGCAAATGATTTTCTTTATAGAGATCATCAATATATTTTGTTTTATAGGTAAAATTAGGGTTGTTCACAGTTCAATTTTGGGCAGATCGGTTCGGTTCCTAGGTGGATTCTTGTTGTTTTCTTCATCCGCAACCATCCGTGAGTGTTTCACGGTTCGGTCGGTTTGCGGTTTAGGCAGTTTGACTTGGTCGGTTTGGGCGGATTTGAAATAACCTAAGTACTTCAAAAAAATCTAAAAAGCTTCCAAAACTTTGCATCTGTAAAAATGTCACATTACTCAAGTAACATTTTTTAAAATAAAGCACATTCATATCTGCTCTAAAAAGCTCTTTGAAACCCAAAAATCAGAGAGCAAAA
The DNA here is from genome assembly GCF_030253575.1 of Rhododendron vialii. Taxonomy (NCBI): domain Eukaryota; kingdom Viridiplantae; phylum Streptophyta; class Magnoliopsida; order Ericales; family Ericaceae; genus Rhododendron; species Rhododendron vialii. The sequence goes on from NC_080563.1 coordinate 8,581,592, forward strand.
TACACATTCATACTTATCTCATCCACCATCCGTCTGTGAAGGTTATTTGGTCGGATCGGTTTGGATGTGGTTTGGGCGGATTTAAGCCTGTAATTTATTTTTTATAAACACCAAAAATTTAAAAAGTATACTAGCACAATAAAACATCATACCACTCCATATTGCCCCAAAACTAGCCAATATTTTTTTCGTATTGATATAACATTGAAATTTATATATCAATAACAAGCAACATGGTATATGGAGTACTGTCGAATTTGCTAGTACTATTTTGGTGGGGATAATAGTTTATTGTGAATGGTCTAACTCTCTCACATTTTTTTATTTTTTACTTTGGGTGGATTGGCAGTTTCAGCACATTGGGTGGATCCAATCGACATCCGATCTGCTCGCGGCGGATTATTGTTTTTCCCTTCCGCATCCATCTGGCACATACCTTTGTTTGGTTCACGGACAGATCGATTTAGCTTCGTCGTAACTGCCCTTCTTAATGCGAAATACCAAGATGTTTATAAAACGTTAATTAAAAAATATATTTAGAAATGCACCGGAGTGGAGCGAGAATTCTTCGCTAGGGGTCAAGTCTTTAATTGGAGGGCTACATGCATGACATATTGTTCCCATATAATGCCCAAGAAATATTCATTCATAGCATAATAATCAAATTGAAGTTCTTAAATATTTATTGATATCTTCGAATTTTATTTACGTACAGAAGACCCTATTAAACTTTTTATTTAAACAGTAATTTACAATAGTCCCATTCGAAATGCTATTAAAATAGTTTTTACTATACAAATATATACCAAGCTACCATTGATTCCCCATTCGGTAGAGAGAGCACAAGAGAAATACAAATATAAGAAGGCAAAAGTTTGTTTATTTGAAGAGTAAGTTGGGACAAATTTATATTTTTGAATGAAGGGAAAATTTAAATTATATGTCGTTTGAGGAATATGCAGGAATACATATTTTATGCCTGAAAATTTGACGAATTGCTCTTAGTGGGTTAAATTTACAAGTTTGTTAAATTCTAAAAAAAAGCGATTTCAAAAGATTAAAATCTTGACCCCCACCTAACCTCCTCCCATGAATACGCAGAGGAGAAGAAGTAAAATTTTGCATCAAATATATACTTTGGTGATTCATGTGGCAAGTTGAAGAGTTATGCACTCCAAGGGACTCTTCAATTTTTTTTTATCACTTTTTTTGCAAGACTTACTTCGCTCAAGAAATTAACAATTATTTAATAATAAGCATTAAATTTGATGAGATGACAATTTGAATAGTGTTTTATTTCTATACCAAAACAGTGCAGCAAGTTTATTTTTTCCCCCCTAAAGGAGTGTTTTGCTTATGTGCATGGTTCCTCAAATGTGTTTTGATTTTTTTCCCGGTCAAACGGAAATTCATTAAGATTTTTACGAAGCAAAGTACCACATAGAGAGTACCAACATAATAAACATAACAAGGAAGATTACAACTAAACCTAGTCTAAAAATTGCCTAATGTTCAAACTATCTCTAAGAACAAACTCTCTCATAGCAACAGGCATTTCCATAAGGAGTACAAGATTTTCATCTTATTCAGCTCCCCATCGAGCAAGATAATCTACGCATTGGTTGGCTGATCGGTAAGTATGGCCAATTGTGGTGTTGGTCCGAACCATGAGATGGTGGGCTTCATTTATCATCATGCTTTGGGGATGGAGTCTTGGATTGCCTTCATTTATCAAGTTCACAGCATTGAGGGAATCCGATTCTATCTTCATGTTTTCTAATTTCCTCTCCAAGATAATTTTCAAGCCCTTATGTACACTCCATATCTCAGCTTCCAAACTCGAATTGAAAGTACCCTTGCCGTAGTAACCCATGATCCAATCGCCGTTATGATCTCTGAAAAGTCCTCCAAATCCTCCTCTCCCATTAGCCTCGTACCAGCACCCATTCGTGTTAAGTTTGATGTCACCTACAAGTGGTTTGGACCAAGAGTTTAGGCATGCAGTATGAGGGCCACTAAAGAGAGGGGACTTGAATGCTTGAACAATTTCCTGGGAATAGGAAATAATTATCCTGGCACTGACAAAAGGAAGTATGTCAAAATTTTCAAAAATTTTCTTATTTCTATCCTTCCAAATTTGCCAAAGAGTAGTGAAAAAAACAATATGCCATGGGATACCATTTCCAATTCCCACCTCTTTGTTGCTTCTCATATTAAGGGATATCCACTCAAAACTCGAAGTATCCATGTCCCCTCTCATTAAGTGGTTAGAGGGAATGCAACTCCAAAGCTCCTTAGCTTTGTTGCATTCTCTAAACAGGTGAGTGATGTTTTCGGAGCCAGTATTGCACCTTGGACATAAGTCCGAGGTTGCCATACCTCTCCTGACACAAAGATGATTTGTTCGAAGTAGGGCTGTAAATGAACTGAGCCATTCGCGAACTGTTTGAGGCTCGGTTCGGTAAGAGCTCGTTCGAGTTCGATTCGTCTGCTAAACGAACTGAACCTGAACCTCAATTCTAGGCTCGTTCCGTAAATGAGCCGAACCTGAGCCTAACGGTATTCGGCTCGGTTAGGTTCGCGAACCTATACTTAAATTTAATTAATAATTCAATAGAGGTCTATTTGTAAATGTAAAAAATTTTAAGGTTGTATATATAATTCAATACTTATTTTTCTCCCATATTCTATACGATATATGAGAGAGTTTGAGTTCGCTTGAGTTTAATGAGCTGAGTCGAATAAAACCTGAGTCTTGACGAGCTCAATTCGAGCTTAGATTCGGCTCGGCTCGATTCATTTGAGTTTAACGAGCCAAACTCGAGCCAAGATGTTCAAGTTTGAATCAAACCCGAGCCGAATCCAAGCCGAACTCGAGCCAAACTAGTATTTTAACGAACCCAACCAAGCCGAACCCGAGCCTTGAAAAATTTTAACGAGCCGAACTCGAGCCAAGTTGTTCAGGCTCGAATCGAACTCGAGCCGAACTCATACCTTAACGAACCCGAGCCGAACCCCCTCGATTCGGTTCGTTTACAGCCCTAGTTCGAAGGCTATTGTGAAGGATAAGCCAGATAAAAGTTTTGAGTTTTTCAGGCATTTTGATTTTCCAATACCACTTCCAACCCTTCAAATCCATGTCATTTTTGTTAATTATATCATAAGTAGCAGAGATAGTAAAATGTCCATTCCCAGATCCTACCCATGTAGGGTGATCAGCATTCTGAGTATACGTTGGAAGGTTGATAGCATTGATAACCTCAAGGGTGTTAACATCCACGTATTGGGCTATCTCATCCAGCACCCAATTCCCATCCATAATCAGAGCCTCTACCTTTTGGGTAGAGTTAGTATGTTCACTAAGGTGGGAGAGGGCCAGGGGTTTATCCCCACACCACCAATCATGCCAAATGCTGACAAATTTTCCATCTTCAATAACCCATTTCACTCCCTTTTCAAGGACCCATTTAGTATCCACAATGCTTCTCCAAATATAAGATGCTGGCCTATTTCTAAGCCAAGATGATATAGAATGATTGCTCAGATATTTATCCTTGAGAATGGTAGCCCAAAGGCCTCATTCCTCTTGTTTAAAGATTTTCCATCCAAGTTTAGTGAGGAGAGCCATATTTTGGTTTTTGGCTTTTTTTGAGACCCAATGTGTTTTGATTTTGGTTTTGCTACTTTCATTGAGGATGCTCTTTGAGATGTGCTCTCAGAAGTTCAGGGAGTGTATGTTGACAATTCATAAACCAGTGATTGAAAAGCACCTAAGATTGCTTAATCGTGGTGCTTAAGTCCCCTAGTTTGAGTTATAATAGTTATAATTTGTCGTTTTTATTCAATAATGCTCGTAAAGTAGTTTGTTAAGTGTTTCAAGAAAAACGTTCTTAAATGGCGTATTTTGATCACAAGGCTAAATTCCAAGGAAGTTCAAGTATCCTTGCCCAGTGGAACTTCTGTCAGCATGACCCAAGAGCAAAGGCGTGAGGTGTCGGGCAAGCCGGCGAGCCGTCGGGTGCCAAGTCTTGGAAGTTGCCTGAAGTTCTGGAGATAACTAGCCCGTATCGATACGGATTAAGGCCGTATCGATACGCGTTAACTTCGTGGGGAGTCAGAGACTGCCGTATCGATATGGCCTTAATCCGTATTACTGAAAAATATATGTATGATAATTTGTTGAAAATTATATACATTACTATTTATTATTTTGATGAAGTTTTTATTTGGCAAAAGAAAATCTTTTATCTCAAAGTCTTTTTTCGGACAAATTTTTCTTTGCCTTGACATATTGCATAATGTCTCTTGGATTCATAAAGACTTAGTGAGCTCAATACATGCTTTAACGGATTTATTTAGATGAAATTTTGAGCCATAGGTTGACGAACCGGCTAACAAGCCAGCTGTCTGAACAGAGAGCAGTGACAACCGGAGACCATCGGATGACCCACCGGATGACCGGCCGGTCGACCACCCGGACGACCACTCTGTCAACCAGCTAGTGTAAAATGGCCTCCAACGGCTAATTCCAACGGATAGTGCTCCCACTTCTCTCCTCAACAACTCTATTCACTTTCCAACGGCTAGGAAGCATATGGAGGGCTATATAAGGCATCAAGAACTCATTAATGAGCACACATACAAGCTACAACATTCCATATTATTGCAAGAGCAATTTCTCAAAAGATCAAAGCCAAAAATTCTCCTTGTTCTTCCATTTTCATATTTTTCTTGAGAGAAAATTTGTACAAGTCGTGAGCAATAATTTTCATACCTTCTTCACATACTTGTAATTCCTAAGCGAGTGTTTGAGTCAAACACTTGAAAGCTTAGACGACCAAATTCGGGTTGGAATTTGGGTGTTATTGTTTTTTAGCGGTTTTCGGAAAAAACTCTTGCGGTTGCACTAGCTCCTCGGGAAAGTTAGGGGATAAGGTCGTTGTAAGCACCCGCAAGACTTACTGTTTGTAATCTTTTTGAAGATTAAAGGAACCTTCAAGTAGTTGCTTGAGGAGAAGTGGACTAGGCCGGACCGTGGACAAATCCGGACCGAACCACTATAATTGGGTTCTATCTCTTTAACTCTCTCTCTTTTACCTGCTCATATTATCTTGGATATATTTGTTAGAGATTATTAAGCAACTCGATTCACCCCCCTCTAGGTTGCAATTTTTGGGTAACACGTATCGATACGGAAGAACTACGGGAAATGACCCTTTTTGTTTTAACAGCACGGTATCGATACTTATCATAATATGTATCGATACGAAGAGCCTTCGGCCAGATATTTTTTACTTTTTGGGCTTTTCATTTATGAAATACTTGCCTTTATTAGTATGTTTCTTAGATATTTTTGTGATTTAGTACCCATTTTATATAAATATGGGGTTCCTTCTCTTTCTTTGTATCTAGTTCATTACAACTTTTAGCTTTTTTCTCCATTAATGCTTTTAAGCTCTTTTCAAGTGTAATTCCTCAAGAACACAATAAGGTATTTACGTTACGTTAATTTCTCGAGTATTAAAGTTGTTCGTAGGTGTTGAATCTTTTACAATATCAAGTTTATTTTCGTTTTCTTCAGTTAAACATGTTCTCAATAATTAGCAAGCTTTCTAGTCTCTTCATCATGTTTGAGTAGTCGATTAGGCTTGGCCACGGGGTGATTAACGCCTCGTGACTTATGTTTATCTTGCCTTTCTCAACTAAAAACTTGAAGTTTAGTTTGTAAATGTGTGTGGTTTGCCTTTTATGTAACAAAATTTGTCAATGTTAATCTCCGGTGATCATATGCTCGCTCATGTGGTTCCGTGAGCTATGTCTCGCCTCGTGTTTGCCAAAAGAACGAAAGAGCTCATTTGTTTACCAAACTACACTTCTAGTCTTTAATGATTTCCTAGCTAAATCTTCCGGTTGATAGCCTATGCCGTGCGATTCAACCGTGTTTTCGCTGAGAATGGTTTGATGGCTAAAGTTACGGGCATTAGTTACCTCAACGCCTTGCCGCTTGTTAAATTAAGTTTAAACTCATTCTCTAGTCGTTTTCATAAGTGTCTATCACCATTCAAAGCAAAACCAAAAGTTGGCTGTCTAAATGCCACAAACCCTTACATCTAAAAATCCTAGCAAGCTTTAAAGACCATCCCTGTGGGAACGATACCGGATTTTCGAATATTATGCTGACAACGACCTTGCCCTACGCTCGGGGTAAATCAACCTATTTCAACGGTTAGGTTGAAACGAAGCAGTGATTAAAGTGTAATTTATCCTAATCGATATCCATTGTACTTCAAGAATACCTTCGTTTAAGAGTTTTGGATTTTAGATTCTAATAATTATCATATTTTTCTCCAATACCTACTCTCATTTTTTTCTTTCTATCTCTCTCCAATTATTACATCTATTTTCAATCATTACTTTATTTCTCTCTACACTCAATACCTACAAATCCCCTCTGCTATATAAATGTCTTTGCATAACCCGACTGAATAAATTTTATGACGCCATGACTAAGTTTTTTTTTTCCATAACCGGATCTTCGGATTAGCTTGCACATATCTCGATTAATTATGAAACTCTGAAGTTAACAATCAAAGAAATCCATTTAGTGACCTCAAGGTTTAAAATGTTTAGTCTTCGTAAATTCAAAAATGCAACCTCATGAAAGACAAATTTTCCCCACTTCACCCGACCTTTTTTCATCACCTATGTAATTACTACAAGATCAAACCATTGAATTGAAAAGACTCCACCAGAAACACCATCTACATTAACAATGAAATATCTCCAACTCCAAGTAATGATAGTAGTTTTTTTTGCACATCTTAGTTGAACAGTGGAATTTGGTGTCTTAATTTCCCCAAAGAAGACAACTATGTCCTTCCATTTGATTTCTATTGGGTTCCAATGCCTTCTCATAAAAGGTTAGACACGTAAATTCAAGGCGAAGTCAGATCAACTATGCCTTTCTATTTGATGCCTTAACAAAAAAAGGAATGTATAAATCATTTTTCTTAAAAAATTGTATATATTTTTCAACATGGATCCTAAAAAATATACAATATGAATCATCTTTAATAGATCTCAATTAATTCTTTCTATACAAAACTTTCAAGAATAATTAAAACTATCATATATTGAATGATATAGAGCAGATAATTTTGAACATGAAACGAATATTGAAAATGTACCAACAAAAACACAGACGGAAGGAGTATTTTCAGAAGTACGGAGGAGTGTTAGTTTTGTTATGTGCACGGTCACCAATAAAGTTTCTCATCAATTATTACTCTCATTTTTCTCTATGTATCTCGCCCCACCCATTATCCCAAAACCCTCCCTCAAACCCAAACCAAACAAAGTTTACCTTGTAATTTTACGTATTATCACAATGACCCCTACATTGTTTTTCCATTTTCCCTTGTTTTACTATTTTCTCCCTCTCTCTCTCTCTCTCTCTCTCTCTCTGCGCTAAAAGTCGTACGGTAAGCTGTTCTGTTGCAGTCAGGTTTCTCATCCGCATCAACCCGTCGCGTGGATCTGATCACCAAAACGGGCAATTAGACTACACGCACGGTGGGAGATGATTGACGACGATCGCCGATGATTGGAGCAATGATTGGGCTCGAATCGCTCCGATCTTAATTGTATTCACTTCGAATTTACTTTAAATTATTTGGGTCAACCTTATGTCCCGAATCTGAAACCATGAGGAAGAAGCTCGATACCCGCTTTCCCGCTGTAATTTTCTCTCTCTTGTTCTCTTCTACCCTTGGCAATTTCGTAGTCCCAAGTGTATATACGCATATATATATCATGTTCTTGATGCAGATGCAAAAATTTTTTTTTCTTTTTCTTTTTTGTACAAGTCAATAAGTGGGTATTTGTTTATTGGGGCTTTGGTCGATGTTTGATCTGGGTTTTGTTTTACTTGCTTGCATGACCGTGAATTATGGCTTTAAGTGAAAATTTCGTGTCTTGCTTTAGGATTTTAAGTTGTGTGATGTTTGGGGCTTTTGTGTACCTCGGGGAGTGGCTGAATTATTTAATTTTTAGTGTTTACAATTGATCATGTGTGTGGATTTGCAAGGTTTTGGAACATTTGATCTGGGTTTTATGTTGTATATTTCACACTGGGCTTGAAGCTCCTATGCATGTGCAGACCTTCAGAATTATATATGATTTTTGTATTTGAAGTTTTCCCTTTTTTTTTTTTTTTTTGTTTGTTTCTGCTTCAAATTTTGCAGTCAATTAGCAATAGCAGCTAGTTTAGTGGTGGGTGTTGAATGATCATGATGTCTTAGTCTCTTGATTCTTCTAATGCGACCTCGTATTGGCATTTTACATGCTCGAGTGAGATCTGTTGTCTCAGAGACTAGTTTTGTTGGCTGTTTGGTCATGGGTTTAAGGTTTACATCTGGGAGGGTACCTTTTCTTTGTAACACGACTGTTTCCAGCTGCTTTCATTACCTGGTTCCCTGTTGGTTTCCCACTTCAATTACTATGTCCTTTCAAGTTTCACAGCAGCTGGTTCTGTTCAATTTAGCATTATGGTTGTATCTTGTTGGTTTATGTTGACTATGCTCAAACTCAGGCTACAATTCTGCCATTTATATCTTTTACCCCCACAGGTCTCATTGACATTCATGGAATATCAAATTTATCTCTGCCTTTTTGTTTGAAACTTTAGTTATAAACCCTTCATGTGATTTAAGTTTTGTTGTTAAATGTTGATAGACTCCTTTTTGATAACGCTTTATATCCCCAGCTACGTAGGCCAAGGATGGTTCTAATACAACATACTAACTTTTCAGGCTCGGATTAAAAAAATAATGCAAGCTGATGAGGATGTTGGAAAGATTGCTATGGCAGTGCCTGTTTTAGTTTGTAAGTAGCTGTTTTTTTACTGTTTAGCCTTTACAGTTTATTTGTCCAACTCTTCCGTTGCTTACTCATCTCGGATACTAATGCAGCCAAAGCATTGGAGTTATTTCTGCAAGACCTTTGCGACCGGACATATGATATTACCCTTCAGCGAGGAGCGAAGACTATGAACTCGTTACATCTGTAAGTCTATTTTTGCAGTATTAGGAGATGTTTTTGTTTGCAATGACTGCTGAAATCTGCAATCCACATGCCCCGTGCCATTGGCCACTATATGTTCATACTGCCACGTGGAAAATTTCCTGTCAGGTTTTAGGTTCGTGCTTTGCAATTTGATTGCATAGTTGTTGTTTATCTTCCAGAGATATTTTCCATTTTTCGTCTTTCTCCTTCCTTTATTTGTTGTCTTCTGTTTTTACTCTTCCTTATTACTTTGTTTTGGACCTTTTGGTCTTGAATGTTGAATTCCATCTGGCACAAGTCTGTCCTACCCTTTTTGTTGTTTCTTTTCGTGATTTCTTTTACTTTTTCCGTCTACCTTTTAGCTCTTCAATGTTGGATTTCATCTGACAAAATTATGCAATTGAACTCCAGAAAACATTGCGTACAAAGCTATAACGTGTTTGATTTTCTGAGGGAAGTTGTTAGCAAGGTTCCTGACTATGGTCAGGCTGATTCTGCTTCTGCTGAGGACCGAACCATGCCAAAGAGAAGGTTAGGGTCGCCATACTTGTATTTCTCTCTTGTTTAGTTTTTCCAATTCCTATTATTTTGGCCAAATAACTAATCACTAACCAGATGTAGCTTTTGATTATGCCTTGCCAGGAAAGCTGGAGGCGATGAATACAATAATAGTGATGAAGAGTCAAAGAGGAGTCGGATGGTAAGATATCCCTTTCAGGAGTTCTCAATATAAATATCTCCCTTAATGCACTCCTAGCTGACATCATAGAGTTTGTCAGAATCAGGTCAATAAGAGAAATCTTGAATACATCTGAGGGGAGGTGTTGGGGCAGGGGTTAATGTTCTTCTAAAGGCCTTTTTTAAAAATTAAAAAAAGAAGAAAATAAACATCTGTTAGAATTCAGTAGATGGAGCTATATTTCTTGTATGTGTAAACAAATCAGTTGATCTACCAAGAACAATAAAAAAATTGAAAAAATGTATACAAACGCGATGACACAAGATATATGTGGTTTGGAAGTGTATCAATGTCCACAGGAGAAGAGAAGAACAATCTAGTATTACGCAATAAGGACTACATACATCCACTCTCACCTTCTCTACTTCATCTCTCTATTTATGTAAAGACCGAAACACCTTAGGCGAAAATACATTATAGGTGCCTCTCAAATTCAAAAAGGCGTATAATCTGCACTCCGGGTTGAGCCCACCACCTCTGTAAGGGCCATTTTCTATTACTTCGATATTCCCAGTAGATAGAGGAGACCCGTCAACATTTCTTTTTTTTTGGGGGGGCATATATACAAACGACAGAAGGCTCTTGTAACAAATCAAAACCTGATTTTATAATTTCTCACGTTTAAACGCTGCACTTTTATAACGTGATGAATATCAACATCATATGCCTATCTCCTTGAATAGGCGCTAAGACTTAAGGTGGGATTTTTTTTTTTCATCCTCACTTAAGGTGGATGATGTTGCCTGTTTATCTTTTACCATGAGAAATATATGGTGTACATGTAATCAAAGGTAACTGTATCCGTGAAGAGGCGTTAAGGTGGATGATGTTGCATATTTATCCTTATCATGAGATACATATAGTGTATGCGCATTTTAAGGTAACCATATGGTCCGTATGGAGTATATTGATTTACTTACATTTGTAAGTGCCAATAATCAAACTGCGGATAATAATCAAGAAGCATTTCCCACATTTTAACTGCAGCATGATGTCGGCCATACAAGCAGCAGTGGCAGGGGAAGAGGAAGGGGAAGAGGAAGAGGTCGTGGCCGGGGACGAGTTTCAAACCGAGAGCAAAATGTTGAAATCGACCCTTGCACTCCTTCTCAGCCCAGCAGCAAGCAAATTCCCAGTCCTGGGAAGCCAATGGATGATGATTTGGAGTCAAAGGAAATGCCAAAGGAGAATGCCAATGTCTCTGATGGTGGCAATCCAGCTGTTCAAACTGTCGATACAAAAGCTGAAATGGGTGAGAATGTAGATAAATCATCCAACGCAGCAGCAGCAGCAGCAGCCCCCTCCTCATCGGTAGGGCCCTCGGAGGGTAAAAGCAAAGACTATCCTGGGTGGCCACTTTCCGAGATGGACCGAATGGCCTTTGACCCTCTTCACCTAGCACAACTCAATAAGAGATTGGAGGAGGACGAAGAAGATTACGACGAAGAGGAGTAGCTAATCGGTAGCATCAATATCGCTCAAAGCTGAAGGAGGCAAAGTAAAGATGGGAATATATAGATTGGCCGAGATATAAATGACATCTTGTTTCCTTCAAAATGTCGTATCTTCCTCCTGTTCATTTCCGCCCTCTTTTGCCCGTTCGGCTCCTATTGTAGTTGTATTGTAATATGCTTCAAATATGCTTTGCTGTTTGCTAACGACCGCGTAGGTTAGGTTTTCTCATTCGGGAAAACTTCGATTTCTGTATGGACTCAAAGTTTAACATAGGAAGGACATGACAGCCTGAATAGAGTTAGTTGTGCAAAGTTAATCTCTCTCTCTCTCTCTCTCTCTCTCTCTCTCTCTTGTGTAAATGTTTGCAGGTACAGTTGAGTGATCTTTATAGATGGGTTTCTTTCTGTGTACAAGGATACAGTAAAAAGATTGCCCACCGCCGTCGTCGTAATCGTCGTTGTATATAGCCTCTTTGTTGCCCGGGATGTCTATTCTGCACAATGGTCCTTCAGTTATCTGAATTGATAGCTTCCAATGCCAAATTAGAAAGTTGAGTGAAACGGTTTTCTGGGGGAATTATCCTCAAATTAATGCGGAAAAAAAATAGAGAAAACTCTCACCGGTCTTAAATTAGTTTTTAATTCTAGCAAGTATTCATTTATCAATGCAGTTTATATGGGTTGCGATTCTTGTTAAATGTTAGTAATTGGATCGTGCTATTGTGCACGAAAATTTTCGTGTGGCAGTAACATTCTTCACCGCACATTGTGGTATTATCCATATCCGTTCATCAACATTCTTCATCGCACATTGTGGTATTGTCCATATCCGTTCATCAAAGTGATGCGGTGTCTGTTGAGGTAACAATGTAAACCTAACCAATCATAAAGACTTTGAAGGCTAAACTTTTCGCACGCGGGACTTAGGGCACCATCCACCAAATTTTTTTCGGACATTTTGACTTGATTTTTTGTTGTTCTTGTTTTCTCTGAACTTTTATTCAATTTTGGATTAAGTTTTTGCATCATATTTTTGTCTTATAATCAAAATCGTAAAAAAATAAAAATAAAATAAATTGTTACCTGTCCATGTATTGAAATAAAAAATTTTAATAAATCCACATCGAGTAAAAATTAAAATTAAAAAAAAAATCCGTGTCAGAAAGTTTACAAAAAAGAAAAAAAAAATTGGCCGAAGGGGCCCATATTCTCAAACGAATAAAGCCTGAAAATGGAACCCCGAAAGACCAGTTGATCCCGCTCCCACAGAAACGTAAAGAGAGAGAGAGAGAGAGAGAGAGAGAGAGAGAGAGAGAGAGAGAGAGAGTTAAGAGACTACAGACGGAAAGAAAATGGAAGATTTCGAGAAGAAGGTGACGTTAACGGATTCAGATTCAATGGAGGTGGTTGTTGATGACTGCGGCGATTCCTCGAAAACCGTGAATCTTCTTCGCAGGTTCCTTGAAATTCAGCAGCGAAGAGCCCTAGCTTATGCAAAGCTTAAAAAGTACGCCTCAAACACACGCATATAGTGTTCATACATCTTATGCAAGAATTTGATCTTTAATTTTAGCCTCCTAGTTTCCTACAATCCAACGAAATGAAGAAAAAATGTTTACCAATCCTTCGGTTAGAATAGCTTGTATTACTTGGAGCATTTCTTTTAAGGTTGTATCTTGGATTTTCGATTATAGATACTCCGTAGTCTCCGTCCATCCCCATTTTTGGGTCTCAGTTAGCACTTTTGCGGTGCCAAAAAACTTGTCTCACTTTAAAACCAAATGGCCATAGCTAATGAATTTCCTCTTTTCCCTTTCCATTTTTAAATTCGTACTTAGTAGAACTAAAAAAGTAAGAAAGGATAGTGATTGAAGGGTAGAATGAGAAAAATTAGTTTTCAAACTGCAACGATTGTGTTCCCTTTTTTAGTTTGAATTTCCGGGAGGGACTAGAAGATGGAGACGGAGGGAGTATTTGGTCATAATCAAAATTTACTAAAGTGTTTGGATAGTATGTACTGGAAGTCTGGAAGTATAATGTGAAGAATATAATTTGGATGTCAATTTCATAGCTTAGATTCATTGTCTTTGAAGGATGCATACCAGGCCAATTGAAACTTCATTTCCTATGCAACTAGTGTTTCACATATTATCTAATTTAGGCACCTGTGTATTCAGATGTGTAGGTACATGTATGCTTGTTGTGAATAGGAGTTTTGCATAGTTTTCTTGTTCCTGAAACGTGTGCTTGGGTTGGATTATTACATGGAGGTTCTGTTCAAGTTGTGTGGCTCTATTGTGTATATACTTTGTTTGTTCCTGTCAAAACTCAACTTCCGGAATTTGATCCCATGCTGTTATCTGACTTGAGTTCTACACTTCCCCTTCTCCCATTGCAAATTTGTACTTTGATCTTGTATCGAGTCAGTAGGTGGGTCTGGCGTTGGAATCTACCAGTGAAATGAGTGGGCCATTGCACAATGCCCATTGAAGCTCTGTAGTACTGTAGAGTACGAAGAGGTCGGTGGGTTCGATGCTTAGGCACAAAACCAAATAGCACATTTCCTGGGCAATATCACAAAGAACAATGAAGCTATGAGAAAGGGTGGTTGAATCACATAGACGGCTTGGGACAAGGGCGGCGGAATCACCTTAGATAACACCAGCCTACAAGGCATAGCATAAAATACCTCCTTATAGCACATACAAGCTTATTCCTGATTGGTTCTTTAGGTTTGGTGAGACTATAACGAAGAACTGGCGTGAGCTTTTTTTTTTTTTTTGAGCCATGGAAGGCAAGAATTCTCCCGGCACAATGAAAATGAAGTTGATAATATCCTTTTTCATCTAAAATAATTAGGAAACTACCTTAGTCATCAATACAAGTTACTAATGTAATGCGACCACAGTGAGTTTTCATGTTGTGAAACTTCACATGATAATTTCATTGTCAATGCTTTCAAGGGGCAAGAATCTTACCAATTGCAGTTCGGGAGAAGAGTGATGTGATTGTAAAACTTGAAGAAACTTATCCTTGATATGCAACGCAAAGCATATAATAGAGACCTTGTGCACAAAAATTAAATTGGTAGTCTGGCCACAAAATTCGAGTGGCCAGTCGTCGATTCACAGAGGTTATTGCTAACATTGCTATTGTGATGGTTGTGCAAAAGGTTGGAGGTTAGGTTAAAACAAAATCTGAGTTAATTCTTAGAAAATGAACTGCTCCCGACAGAGAGGAAAAATTGGAAATTTTACTGGTCTCAAGCTGGCTCTGCCACTGAAGTTTGTTCCTCCCTTGTCTTCACTAAGTTTGTGGATGGTGGAAGGCAAGCCTTTCCATACTGTTTCTAGATATCTTTGCATCCTATCTCACACGAAATTCTGTTGCTAAATATATTTGTTGCTTTGCACATGACAATTATTTCACAGGGGGTTTACGGACTATTTGGGATCGGGAGGGGAATCAGCTTACCAACAGCTTTGCAGCGAAATCACTGGTGAATTCAACGAGTGCTCAAAACAAGTCTGTCAATGATTCTGGCTTCATATTCAAATTATTTGTCTCCTTTTTCTTTTATTTCCTGTTCCCCAGCATTGTTTGATTAGAGGCTTTCAGCCTTCCCCCGCTGTTTCAGGTCCTTGAATTGGAGTCACTGTTTCTGAGACCTGATTGCTTCCGAGATGATCTAGCTCGTCTTCTCAAAGCAGTTCAAGCACAGGAAAAACAGAAACTTCATCTGGTATGTCTCTCTCCTTAGTTCAATTTATCTTAATATATTTTATCTTGAGATGAGTTATGTGATTTGCAATTGCTGAGAATGGTTCCCTTCTTAGCTTAGACCTTGCATTTCAAATTCCTAAGCGCAATTAAAGAGGATAAGATTTGTTATGGCCTTTTTGTCGACTTCAAACACAATGGCTGTTGTAATTAAGTTTGTAAGCTACTATACTATCTCCCATAGGACGGGGTTTCTCATTTTTGTTCCATGCAAAGTTCAGTCCTCTCATTCCGATTAGCAGTGTGATGAAAAGAACCACCTTTATGCTCATTAGTTCCTTGACCCTGTCCTGTTCTAGGTGTGTCACCTAGAGACATGCAGAGTCATGCCCAAAAGTGTGGCTCAGATCATGTATTGACTTTCCTTTCCATAGTACCCCTTGAATAGGCCAAATTAATAAAGGGTTTAGCATTTGCAAGTTGCAACACTGAGGACACGAGAAATCAAACATAAATGGGAAGATAAAGGTTTACGATGGCTGCTATAGTGCTATTTGTTGAAAACTAATTATAGTTAACTAGGTAATACATTTATGACCTTTTCCTATTATAAGGATGATTCTAATTTTCCTTACCTTTCCATTTATGCCCTTTCCGCTGTTATGTTGTTTGATAAACAGTCTTCATTGATCTGCAGACGGCCACAATTCAAGTGTTGAAGAAGGCAGGTCGTCCCTCAGAACGTTTGGTGAGCCACGCGAACTGCAGATTTAAGAAGCCAATGCAGCATGAGTGTGTGCACGTTCATGAGATAACTGAAGCAGCTGGTACTGAAGAAGCCGAGGCAGATGCAGAGTACGACAATGCTCTTAAAGAGGCCATTAGAGGCGTGCAGGATGCAGTGACCACCATAAATGAACATTTGGAGGAAATTAGGTATGAGATTGCAGCGCTGGAGGCTGAATGACCTTTATCCCATACTTCTGAAATGGAATGCTTGTAGAGAGAAATGCTATATTGAAGTTCGAACACCATATGTCTAGGAAATTGACTGATCTAACTTGTTAGGAGAGGCGTCATTCTGCTTTCAAAATCAATTGAATCGTTTTGTCAGTTGTACAGATCCTCATATTTAGCAGCGCCTTGCATTTAATAGAGGCTTTCACCCTTTCATATCTTTGGTAAGGTTGCAGAAGTGATTCAACTTTTGTGGAATGGTTTTAACACAGAGGTGTCTACTTGGATGAATTAAGTGAAGATGAAGCTATCCTCTTATCTTTTTAGTTGTCAACCCTGATTTGTAAGGATTTTATGAAGTATCTGTCGCGCGGCTCGGGAACTCATATAGCATGCAAATTGAGAGATCCAAAACACACTTTTTGCCAATACCGGTAGGGCGCCCTACACAGAGAGTGAGAGATTGCGCTGCTTTGTTGATTCCCTCCATTTTGGTATTCAGATTCGACTGCATCAACTCCTCCTTTTATAGGCGCAAGGAGAGAGTACAGACACTGAAGCTTATATCATTGATTACTACATACAAACAGTATATATATATAATTGGTTCACACCTATTAAAGTCTACAACATGCCAAACTTGTTACGGACAACCATAATTGGTTAGTACTATTACTAGTCAATCCTACTTTCACTACCTCCAAAAAAAGAACTGATACATCAGTACACCATAAACAGTACACACTAATTAGCCTCTTCAAATGGTATCCAGGTATGATGCCCCTGTCTGGTTTCAGGGCATCCATGCCTCCATTTTTCCTCAACCGTCGAATCTCTCTTTTCTTTTCTTTTAAATCTCAACCATTAGTTGAATCCCTTTCGAAGTAAGTGTGGTGTTATATTGGGTTAAACGTGACAATACATTATGGTAAGTATGATTATACATTGTAATAAATGTGATCATAGTAAATGATATGTAAAGCTAGTTTGTGTAAAGCAAATTTGTGTTAAGTAAAATTGCAATTTTTTACGGAATAAAAATAAAATCACCTCATTTTTGTGGACGATTTTGATCTAATGGCTGAAATTTACTCATTTTTCAATCTAAAGGTCCAAAAATTCATGGGGGCATCCATGTCCCCATACTACTCTACTCAGGATCATGGGAGTAAAATTCTTCCAATGATTATGCCTTGTGTTTAGCTTTAAAGCATATCTTGCCTAGCAGGAATTGTAGACAAGCAAAAATAAAATAAAAAACTTCAGAAAATAAATACTTACTACTAGGATGTGACTTTCAAAAGCAATTACAACTCAACTAGGACGACTTTTTCAAAAGCAATATATGGGATTTATCTTGTTCGTCGAAAAACCTAGGATGACTTTCAACCGAACCAAGCCGAAGCTGTATGTTTGCATATGTTCAGTAAATGACATACTTCATAGTCTTGGAGGCAATAATGTTGCTGGTTCAACGCTGCGTTATTCTCAACCATTACTTTCTGGGTCTCCAAACACCAGTCGCATACTTTAACTTCATCGTCACCTTTGCAGCACAAAGGTAATCACATCGATGTTCTAAAAGAGAGAACTATAACCAACCTGAAAAGAGGGATCTATTCTTCCACACTTAGCGTTCATGCAGTAAAAAAAAAAAGTTTCGACTATGCCGTCTTTCACTAGGCTGGTCGGGTTAAATAAAAGCCTCATCTTCAAATTGAATACACAAAAATTACCCACTGATGTCTACATTGGGGTTAGTTGACTCGGCTTTCACCACTTTCCCGCCTCCCGAAAATTTCTTTTCCGATACTACTATCTCTCTTTCGGTGAACGTCCCACACTACAATATAAAATCCTAGTATCAAGGTTAAAAGGGGAATATAAATACATAAGTACTAAGTTGTTGTCACTATACAACAGCTGCATCTGAAACCGCAGGGACAGCGTCATCTTCCTCTGCCTCACTTTCAGTGGCTGATATCAAAGAAGCAGATTGTATCTTTCCAGTGTGCTCCAGCCTCATCAAAATAACTCCCCTGAAAAGACAAAATACATGAACATAACTAGACACATTGATGAGAGCAATGTAATGATAAGACACCAAATCTGTCCACAAAACAAGTCAAGTTCTGTCAAAGAAACTGTCGAAAGCAAAATAATGGTTAAAATTCTATCAGCCGTGAGTGAATGAAACGAATGGTTGCACTTGATACAGAAAGGAACATTTTTGCTTTGGAAATATCACGTATTAAGTATATTCAAAGTTCAAACCAAGGGGGTTTCCAGTGGTTGAGAGGGCAAACAGTGGGATTACCCATAAACTCAAGACATCTTGGGTCCGCTCCCGCTGATGTCTTGTGAGTTGAACCATTACTGTGGTTTGCAGCTGATGGCAGGTCTCTAGGGTTTATTCCAGAAGGATGAGGACCAAAAGGGCCTTGGGGAGGTTCCTTGTGAGAAATAGATACACGTATACAAACTCTTAATAGAAATATTTGTACCAAGTATACTACAGGCCTCAACAAAACTTGCAGGGCTGGCGCAATGAGTCACCTGGCACTAGTGGTCTCAGGAAAGCTGGATTCGACTCTCACCTGCGTGCTATCAATTCCTGTGTAGGGCCAGTCCATATAGGGCAAAGCCCAGTTTTAATTGAGCCCCCGCTAGTGGACAATGGGATTGCCGGATTGGCCCCCCGGATTAGTTAGTAGATTGGGCCAGATACAAAGTTACCGTAAAAGAAGGCCTCTACAGGTTTGTCAACCCATATAGGAAACCCAAACAAAAAATTGCAGAATATCATACGACGCATCTTCCTCAATGCGCCACAAGGGAGGGCTTAACTATTATTGATCCTGAAATGCTGAGAGCTGCAAGAAATATAATAATCCAAACTAAGCCTTACGTCACAAGCAATTGGGACCGGTACTAACGAATTAAATATTCCCCATCTAAAATAATGCAAGAAAAAAATCCTAAAAGACAATGAACCCCAACACATGGATATTTTGTTTTCCCATTACCAATCCTAGTGACGAACTACCCTCAGGATTAAGAAATATAGTCTAGGATAAAGTGCACCCACCACTGGTTGCCATTACCAAAAGCCATAACCCTCATTGCTAAATAAAGTTAGAGTTCGAAAATATAAAGGATCTAATGATGGATCATAAAGTCAATTAGAGTTTGGAAAACTGTGCCACTGAAGGTTTGCTAATTTATTTCAGATATGTCTGTGCTCTCATAATTACCTTGCATAACGTGACTGTATAGAAACATCCCGAACTTTTATTCGGTTCACTGTGCCGCTCTGGCTCACGAGTACCACTTCTTCGTCACTCTCACCATCATCTGTTTCAAACATTCAGTACCAGCATCACCATCAGTGGCATAATAGAAACATGCATAATTCACAAGAAGAATGGCTCTAAAAATTACCAGCCAACGTAAACCCAACTGCAAATACTGCTGCCAAGCGATCTTCAGATGAAAACTAGAGAAGGGGAGATGAGAGAATGTCATGATTGAATATTATTGTAGAGGGGGGGAAAAATGAACTTTTCATCTTTCTAAGTCAGGAAGTAATTCATCAGCATACCTTGTAACCTATTAAACCAACCCGATTCAAAGGTGACATGCGAAAGCTACTGAGAGGAACTCGCTTTCCGAAACCACTCTCCGACACAAACAACAACCATGGACCTTTCATGCGCTTGCCCCTTTTTTGAAGATAAAATCAATTAATTGAAGGGAAGAAGGGAAGGCATAGTAACAGTGTATATAGCTCACTTTATGAACAAATAACACAGCTGAATGATTGCCAAACTCTAGATGAGGCAAACACGAAGAACGATAGAAATTGCAGCAGGCAAAGGGACACTACGAAGTTCAGTTCTCACTTCTCAGAATGAGAACCACTCTCTATGTACCATTGTCAACTCAAGGGCAGCAAGACTACAAAGACTACCCACTCTTAAGAAAACTGTATCCAGATTCCAGAGGTAAGGAAGGGATGCATTTTGGAGTTGCTGGCCCACATTGAATAACATGAATAAGATTTTACAAGCTATAACTAGGTATAACTGTACCAGGACGTCAGCTCGATATGCCCATACTAAAAATTCGAGGAGCAACCCACCAACAAATACAACAGTGACTGGAAAATAGTTGAGCGGTAAGTCTACATCCGAAGGGTAGAGGCTTGCCCATAATAAAAGACAACAAATGTCCAAAAGGAGATAAGTTAATCAATATTTTTTTGTCTATGGAGTTCGACTGAGACACAGAAGAACTGGGAAAACTACCAACTTGTACAAGAGATATGACACATAAGGGAAAATCCATGAAAATGGTAAATCAATTACCGGCCCTGACCAACTTCTGAACCGCTCTCCAACTTCCACATGATTGCTGGTATTATGTCCACGCACGCCATTTTATCCCCTTCTTTTAACCTCATTGCAATTGAACCTCTGGTATTTCTTCCAAGAGCTCGAATCTAATGAAAAAAAAATACAATGCACGTAGGAGAACATCACTGGCAGCAATAATAACGCAACAAATCATCGATGAAGACAGAAATATGCCAGATGAAACAAAAAAATCAGATTTAAAAATATCCATCAGAGAAGAATCCACCACGGGAAAAGAACACAAAAATGAAAGAAAAACCGAGAGGGACAAAAGTTGAGAGCAAAATGAACTATAGCAGCAACATTCCAGCTTTCAATCAAGCAGAGACAAGGTGTATGTAAACATTACCCACATGCAAGAGAGAATAATACCCCGTATCATGTCATAACCAGACTACCACTATGAACCCTATGTCATTGACTTGTTGGCACTACAAGACTACACTGAATTGCTGCTTATCTATAACGTACTTCCACTAGTTAAACAAAAAAAAAAAAAAGGTTCAGGTTTTAGGCACAACAAAAGGGTTTTAGCACCTTATCTTTCTAATGTGGTGTTTGTGGAGGCGAATTTTGGAAGGATATATCTCATTTTTCCAAGTTTTTAGTCTTGAAATAGGGGAGTTACCTGTGAATCAGAGTCCTCCTTTCTTCTTCACGATTTTATGTAAGATAAACTAAGATGTTGAGCCTGTGTGATATGCTGTATTTTGCACAAAGATTGCACCCTTACCCTTTTTGATTAAACACACTTTTCAAATGAGACTTATTTCTAAACTGCAGTTATGATAATCAACTTTTTAGTAAAGATTTTCCCAAGATGATAGTTAAAGTATTCTGCTGAGAATTTAAACTAGTATAACCCTCAACCCCCCCCCCCCCTTCACACACACACACACACAAAAGTTACAATAATAAGTCAATAAAATACATTGTGCTTTCCAATGCTTTGTACAGCATTGTACTATGAATGAAGGAAGCATGGTAATGTGCACAAAAAATGATTTGAGTCTCTAGGCCTGTCCTCTCTGATGCCTTTTGGCTTCGATTTGGGGCATGGTTCCGCAGCAAAACGTCCCTTTAGCTCCTCGGTTATTGGAGTTATGGGGGGCACTGTTGCCAAAGGTTAGATCTGTCTCCAATCCTCCCCTGCCCATACCCCCAATGATTGGGGACTAGATGCATTCTGTTATTGTTTTTATAGTTGCAGTACTAAAATATAACTATAATGGAAGTTGAATAAATGAGAACTAGAAAATAAATGAAAAAAAAAAACCAAAAAAGTACACGATTCTCCAACGTGTTTTTCTTTTAAGTCTGATGACACACTAACAACAAATGACCTGTCAGTCTGCATAAGACTGAAGATGTGAATCCCTGTAAGGTTAGGTAAACTAAAGAAATGAAAGCATTAACTTCAAGTGATCCAATCACCATAATGAATCTCGACACAACATATTTTGTTCATTTCCCGCCCAATAACTGAAAGCATCCACGAGCAATAGCCCTTTCATCTTATTTGTTCCACTATGCCCTTTGATAGGGGAAGCTCCAGGATTTTACCTCAGCAGTGACAAAAACATAAAGAGATGTTTTGTGTACAATGCTCTATGTAAAATAAACAAATTTCTTTTGGTTGAAAATTTATTGGATTGTTATGTTGAGCTATATCATCTAGTTACTCACAACTTTAAGTGAAGTTTCAATTACTTTGGCTACCTATGAATGACTCAGTGCCGAAAATATCAAAGAAAAATAACTTAAAACTTAAAAGTGAAAAATTATAAATTTTTGGTGCATTTTTTGAGCCCAGGGGGCTCGCTTGAACCCTGTTGGGATATAGTGGAGACGCCCCTACCCTTTGATCAAACACACGTAAACCTCCCACAAAGAAGATAAACTCCACGATCTTTGACAGAATGAATCTAGCCAATTTAGTATTGTTTACATCAGAATTTTTAGTTGAATAGGCAAACAATATTCCCGATCCATTTTTGAACACTCATAATCCCTTTTTTGTTGTTTAGCGGCTTTAGCCTCTTGCAAGAGTGTAAGAGGCTTGCAAGAGGCTAAAATTGGAAAGTGAACGTGAGACAAGGTATAGTTGGAGATGGAATGTGAGACAAGGTATAGAAAGACAACTTACAATGTCACAAAAACTCAGAATCACCATCCCATTCTGTGAAGCCATGGCTACGAGGTCATCATTCGAGCAAAGACGGACCCATTTCAGTTCATCACCAGGAACCTGTCAATTTACGTATGAGGCCTAAAATTACATCCTGGGATACTAGCACGCAGAAGAACAAAGGGGAAAAAAAAAAAAAAAACAGAGCACAAACCAATTGGATCGCTATAATCCCTGTTGACCTGATTGATGGGAAAAAGTTCAAAGACACTTTCTTGATGTACCCCTTTGCAGTAAGCATTAGAAGATACTGATCTTCAGAAAACTCGCTCACAGGAATAACAGAAGTTATTCTCTCACCCTCCGATAAGGACAAGATCTGGATCGAACATGAAAACAAGGATAACCTTTAGAAAATAGGAAACCTATAACAACCCAACAGTTGTTTGTGTGGAGTGCAACTATTCCATACCTGGACTAGTGGTGTGCCAGCAGCAGCCCTACTACATTCTGGAATCTTATATGCCCGAGCTGAGTACACAATTCCCTTATCACTGCAGAAGCAATTTTTGTACATTACTTTGGAAGATAAAGTGAAGTGCTACATAATAAATATTAACCTACAGATATCGCCAGAAATTCATCAGGACCAAGTTTGTTGATCCGTCGCAATTTATATGACCAAATCCAAATTCAAAATGCTTGATACAATCGGTAAACATGGCTATTCATAAAGGTTACAACTTACAACATTACTCTTAACAGTCTAACTCCACATTTTCCTGGTCTCAGTGGGTGGTGCATCAAAGTTCCCAGAGAAGGTAACTTATCGCACATGGGACAGTCAAAACAAGAGAAGAAATAAATAAACAAAGGAAAGAAAGAAAGAACTATGAAGACTATTGGGTGTTCAAATGCACCCAGACTCAAACCAGCAAAGCTAAAGCTAGGTGATTTAGTTTCACCTTAACTTTAGGTGTCGAAAATCTACAGAAAGTATGATTATTCTTGGTTCATGCCAGACCAATTCATTCCAGATGAAATTGCACGGACAGTCATGTTGGAAGGCAGGAAAAGAAGAATAAAAAGATATCACACTTCAACTAGAAACTAGGAAAGATTCAATGGTCAAAAATATAAAGCAACAGGAGAACAAGAACAAACACATTTTACACTTCAAACAGAACCTTGGAAACATATTTAAGGGATGATATAAACAAAAGGTAGGAGAAAGAATCCGTTAAACTTAATAAGATTTCAATTTTAGCTAATGACAAGTACCTGAAATATAGGACATGGTCATGGGCATGACAAACAAGAAAATCGGACATCGTGTCATTCACTCTCAATTTGCCAACCGATTTACCAATAGTTCCACGATGTTGAAGATTGAATGTGTTAGGCTTCATTCGCTTGGCATATCCCTTCTCACTAATTGCCTTGAAATTACAACCACGAATTGTCAAGAGTAAGAAAGTATAAACCAATGAGATTGAATCGGTGCAAATAGTGTCTAGTCCAAGTACCAGTAGCATTTCTTCGTTGGGTATGACATCAATTTCTTCAAGTTGACCACTATCAGTGTCCTCCAAGAACGAACGCCTAGGAGTAGGAAACTTGTTCTTTACTTCAATTGCTTCGTGTTCTATCAACTGAGAAGAAGCAAGACAATAAAAAGATCATCGAATCACTAGCACGCGGATCAAAAAAAAAATCACTAGCACATAACCAAAAAAAAAAAAAAATGAAATAGAAAAAAAAACATTACATAGCATAGAAAAACATTTGAGGCTATAGACAAGACAAATCAAAAATAATTTAAACAAGAAATGCCAAAATACTTTCTAGATTTACACAAAACTACGGGGATACTGGAGAAGTATTAAAGCACCAATTAGAAGAAAATTGTACAAATCGTGAATCTAAACTACACTCCCAAGACTATCGTTTGCTTATACAAGCTATAATAATGAAATCCCACCACCTCTACAAAACCAGCACTCTGGCAAGTATATGAATCAACCCAATTACACCCTAATCCCTCTTACAAGCATAAAAATCTTTCTTTCCACTCTTCTAAACCACAATTCTACCTTCTTTTAGCACCCTCATACAGAGAGGAAGAGGTAAAACCCCATACAACAACAACAACAGACAATCAAGAAAGAAAAAGACCAGTTATGACGACATAACCCTTCAAAAAAGCCCAAAACAAAGAAGCCTATGTACCTGTTGGATATATGTTCAACTAGGCAAGCTGGACACATCTTTAACCAAAGTGTCGGGTGTTATACTTCACAAGATTAGAAGAGTCTATGTAACATAGCAAAGCTAACTATCATAAAGAAAGACAACTTAAATGACAACGGGAAACTCCATATTACAAAAATTCTACCGTTCAAATTCAAGAAGCTCTGCAAACAAAATCAATCAAAAAAGAACCAAAAGAAAGAGCCTGCGCACTTGCCAGATGTATATTCAATTATGTTGAGCACATATCCCATACACTTTCCTGAAGTGTCGGGTGTCCAAGTTGGATACTTCACATAATTTGAATAGTCCATGTAACAATCATGAGCTAACAGTACTAAATGTCTAAATCACACCAACTGAAATGACAGGAGGAAACCAGATATCAGAAGATTGTTCGTTCAATTTGTACAGTTGTGAATATGAAGGCAGTATCAAACTACAAAGCATGTCCTCCAAGACTAGATTGATCACACATTCAAAACAAAACTATCACCGAATTAATCATACAGAACCTTCTATAAACAGAGTAGACTGTTAATAAGCCTATATTGGAAAAGACCTACCTGGAGTATATGCTTTTTACTTGACAAAAGATCCTGTAACTTGGATATTTGTTCCATTAAAGATTTACTTTCAGCAACAAACTTATTTCTCTGCAAAATTGTGAATGAAAAAGCTCTTCAGCAAGACAGTGAAACAAATGCATGGCTTGGGGAAAGTTATAAAAGGATCAAGCAGAATCATTAAAGGCATAATTGCAATGAACCTCGAGCAGTGTAAGCCTTCTGAGGTTTATGTCTAATATAGCTTCAGCTTGTTTTTCAGACAAGTTGAACTCTGCAACAAAAGATCAGTGACAATAACAAAATTAGTAGAGTCCACAATTTAAAGAAACCAAAACAAGATAATCACAATCTTCGCATTAAAATTATAGAAGTACGTACAAAAGTCAGTGTCTTCCCTCATGGCACTCTAATATGCCCTCATGGAAGCCTAGATCATAGGAACGGCTCGTACCCAATCTTACTTTGAGGTCCTAGCACGAGATCGTTAGGATTCGTATGGCTAAGTGATTAAGGTAGAAGATTCGTCATGAGTTTCATTTCTGATATAACATCCAACTCAAAACCAATTGGCAATGAGTGAAGAGGCTGCCCAGGCTCGTTTACTAGTTTTGGAGGTTATAATTAACCAATGTAGGACAAGTTCTAAAACTCCTCGCAAGTGCAACCCCTGACCCGCATGTGAAGAGGTAAACAAATGTTCCATAACATTGGGATCACAACAAAACAAGGTGTACTTATGGCACAAACAACGAGGCAATCAATCAAGAGTCTTGTCCAAAAGCCTCCTAAAATCTAGCTCTAATACCATGTTAAATCGTCCAACTCAAAACCAATTGGCAATGAGTGGAGAATCTACCCATGCTCAAATACTAGTTTTGGATGTTATAATTAACTAATGTGGGACAAGTTCTAACAATTCTACTCCCTCGGAAGGCTTTGGACCTCGACCAATGTTGAAGAAAGAGATCTCCATAAGAAGACACTTTCCATAAGAAGACAAAGACACATGGCATGCATTGTTCCTCCCCAATACAACGAGTGTCCCAACCCCTCTGCAGCCACCATGGCCTGTTGATCATTCTGTGCCACTTCTAGTCTGGTTCCTGTATTGATAAAGTCAATTCAGATGATCTCCATGATAATTCAAACATTGTCTCCAAACTTCCTATCCAATTACTCTCTGTCTCTCTAGTTTAGAATTTCTGATTCAACATCGCCACGTCTTTATCTCTTCTAACCATTCATATCTCTCTCCTGCACTATTCTCACTCGCCCACCCCTTGTCGTTCGGTAAGGAGGCTACCAGCTTAATGTCTGTCACACTTCCCATGAAGCTCCCTTCAACCATTGTTCTCATCTCCCACTCTCCACAGCAAGCTAGAAGAGTTTCTTCACCAATATTTTACTTTTTAATAGATACGGAAATGAAGCTACTTCTTGTTGGTCAGTAAAAAGTAGCAGTCATTTGTGCATGGTTGAACTGATATTTTTGCTGGGAGCCAAGAATAGACACCTCTCTAACTATCCTTCACAATAATCTTGTCATATGACCAACTTTCTCTACAACTATAACTGCACTCTTAATGGGGCTTGCAGATCCTCCAATCTCCTTCTGGACGCACGCAGATGCACCTTAGCTGTCCAATTCCTATTCTTGTTTTACACTAATTATAATGTTGCGCGCGCACACATATATGAAAATATATGATACATGTTTAAGTGTAGACAAGTTACTCATTGACCTCAGGCTGAAGTTGTGCAGAGTCCAGACTAATCCATTTATCCTCTAATAGCCATAATGCCAAAGTAAAAGGATAAGTGAGCATTTGACCTTTCTTCTTCCAAGTTGCATGACTATGTCAAAGTATTGCTTTTGGGGAAAAGAGACTGATGCTTCCTGGCTTATAACATTAACTCCTAACATCTAAACCAAATCAACCACCACCAAAACCAACCCGCGACCCTCCACCACAGCCAAGCTATAAAACTGCAAATTTTTACAAAAGAAAGAGAAGAAGAACCAATTCACCCTACTGATGCATTACAAAAGTTCAGTACACACCCTAAAGTGGAATCAAAATGCAAACCATCAAAAATCTCTTACAAATACCCTGATCACATGGCTTTCTGTCTTTATGCTTATATAAATATGCCAGGAGAACTCAAGGTCTTCCAAACCAATATAGCTCAACATTGGTCTTTTCATTGGGACTATCTCAGATCTCGTAAGTACAATACATCCAGAAAACGACCACATGATAGCAGGAAAGATGAACTTAAATGAAACCTTTATATCAGGACAAATATCCCTAACCCATACCATTGGTATAACAGAAAGAAAGGAACCTTGACTAAAAGTAATCTCTCCTAACCCATGGCCTTAAAGAAAGACAAATACCTAGTAGAAAAGAGGAAGCTTAGCTGAATTTTTGTGTCCCACAAAATATATAGAAAAAAGGTATGAATAAAGCAAGATCATGAAGGAACTATTTGAAGTGCCTGTTGTAGTACCTTTCCTCAAAGAAGCTGATGCCGATGCGTTGCTTGAAGCTTTCCTGATCACATCAATTACTCCATCCAAATTATCCAGCCCCACTATGATACCCTTAGGTTACAAGGAAATGTAGTTTAACTACGGTAACTGTATCTGTATGCTAATTCGTTAGAGTGATTGGATGACCCATGCAAGAATTTCATTTTGGTTCGAGAATCATCTGAACTTCAAAGCCACTTATCCATCCTGATTTGGATGCTTTGTGAGAGTCATAAAACATAACTGCACTAATCATACATCAAGAAATTTGATGACAATAACATTCTTAACAAACTTCATTTCGATGCTAAGAGATCTATGTAATGATTTCAATCTTATCGAGTACACAACATATCATCCTATGTTCAAGTTAAATTTAAAAAAAAAAAAGTATGCCAACTTTGTTTCCCATAAATGGGGTCTGGGATGTGTACATCGGATAACAAAACTTCTCATCATACAAACTCAAAATAAATTGGAAAATTGACTTTCCAGCTATGTAGCACAGACACTTCGTTGGAGGTCACGTCCAGGTGTCAAACACCGACACTCCGGACACATGTCCGACACCGGTACATGACCTCCGAAAAAGTGTCCATGCTACATAGAGTTTCAAGTAGTTCTAATGTACCTCAATAATATGACTCCTATCCAGAGCTTGTGAAAGCTTAAACTTTGCACGTCTTTCCACCACACCGCATCTGAAATCCAAGAATGCCTGTAGAAAATACAAAAAAGGAAAGAATCAAGCTTACTGAGCTAATCTACTAGAATCTTCACTAAGTCTCGTAACAGGAACACCACCAAAATGGAACTTGTAAGAGCTGTTGCTTAGCCATTATTCACTATATTTTCAAGCAATTATCGAAGTAGTAATGAAATAACAAACAATTTAAAATAAGCAACAATATTGGACTTCTCTAATGTTTGCTACCTATGCTGCATGAACTCGGGTACATGTATGAGGTGCGCATGCATATGTAGGGGTGGGACCCCTCAAACAACTGATTAAGAGTAAGCAAACTCTGTAAACGGATCACATCTTACATATTCGGATATGTTTCATGGGGTCAGATGGTGATAGATATAATAGAGTTTCAGAAAAAAGGTACTTTACTCAACTTGTCACAACAATGTCACAAAATATACATGAAAGATAACGTTAAATATAATATAATCATATGAAATTTCAGATGAGAAGCATCAGAACTATGTCCTGCACTTATCTCTGAGGAGCCAAGTATCTGAAATGGGTACATGCTTATTCAGGAAATCCCCAGTTAAAATAGTTCAACGCAAACGAAAACTATGAAGGTGAGGCTAGGTTCGATCCTCGGTTTAGTAGGTTCACTTGCAAATCCTTAGTCTTTTACCATCAAAACTATCCAAAACTATCTAATTTATCTGTAATGCCAAACTACATCATAATCGCACTGCATTGGGCATCAAATGCATGAGGTGTATTACATTGGTCACTCCATGGTTATGGGTTTATGTGGTCATCTTATGACATCCAAGTTCAACAGCCAAGCATTGGTAAATTATGTCTAAACAAGGTGACTAAGCCATGAGCATGATAGTCTTTATCATCTTGTTTGATTGAACAAACGTATCGGGCCCAAGGACTGCAAGGTGATGCAAATAATGATATTCTGGCTAACTACATGCTAGAGCAAGCACCCGTGAGAATCCTAAATGTCTACTTTAATAATGACCTGGAAGAAGAAAGTGAGATTATTACTGGAGATGCAGAAGAATGCAATATTTTCATTCAAACAAGACTTTTCAAGATTTCTGTCTTGCTTGGAAGGGGTATATTGTAACCTAGCGTCTGGCGACATTATGGGTAATGCAGCATTGAAGATGTTTGTAGAATAGTGGGTATCTTTCTTTCCATTAAAAATGCATGGACATGGTAAATGCTCGACAAAAGATCACATCCATGTGCAAAAGCTAGATAGGAGAAACCATGGCAACCTATGATACATGGATCCGCAATTTTGGGCGGAGTACCCGTGTCGACACGACACGACACGGGTACGGGTGCGGGATATGTGTCAGATACGGTGGTAGAAAATCGGACATGTTGGGTTTAGTTGGGAGTCTGATCGAAGAAGAAGAAGGATCGAAGAAGTAAGGTCATACCTGCTTTGGAAGAAGAGGTGCACGACTGCCATCGTCAGGGAGTGACCAGAAGAGTTACAGTTGCCATAGTTGGAGAGAGACCAGAAGATGGGCAGTCGCCATTGTTGGAGAATAAGAAGAACGATGTAGGATTTAATAGAGTAGTTGGGCTTCTTTATTTATTGGGCCTCTTTAATAAATAGAAGTGATGGGCTCTGTATTGGGCTTATCTACTAATGTAGTTGGGCTTCTTTATTTTTTGGGCTTTTTAATGTATAGTCCAAAGTTAATAAGTTGTGTGGAGTTAATGCATCCATCTATTATGAATTTGGGCTACATATTGGAGTTGGGCCACGTTTATGAGAGAAATTACACGTATATTAGTATTGTATATAAAGAAAAGGATATTTTTAGGAGATAATTTTACATATATATAAAATATAAAATTTTCTATCTATAAATATTTAATCAGCGGATCCCTGCACCCGTATCCAAATTCGGATACATATCCCCGATCCTCTATTTTCAGTTTTGAGGTATCCGACCCTTAGATATGTACCCGCACCCAATTCACGTACACGTGTCCGTGTAACATAGATGGCAACAAACAGTATGGGATTACTAAAATGGATTAGATTTTGTGTGCAAGTCTACGTGCAGGTGTGCCCAAGCGCTGGGGTGGGTGTGTGTGTGTGTGTGAGAGAGAGAGAGAGAGAGAGAGAGAGGCATGAACTTGCCTGGAGCAATTCTTTCAAGCCCATCAGATGAGGTTTTCCATTAAGTATGCTGTAAATAGGTCAAACAAACAAGATACATCTAAGAAAGAGCCGATAAATACTAAGAGAATTGAAAGAAAGACTTAAAGAAGTGAGAAAGAGGAAGCAGCAGGAGGGGAGGCCTGAGTTAATCCATGATTTCTCTTTCGTCTTTTCTTTCCTTTTTGTTTGTCACAAGAAATAGGTAAAAAGTAAAAACACATCCAGAATCATGATCAAGACCACACCATAAACAACATCTAGCAAATTGAAGAAATAAATATTCCAGAAGTTGAAGCAAAATTTCTTTTCAAAAGAAACACAAGTTTGGGCACAAGTTGGGATTGGTTTGTTTGCTTCCACAACGATTTAATACTGTCTCACAGTAACTTTACTGAAATACATAACAATATATAGAGAATCAAAATAGTTCTGAAGTATATATTAGAGACAAACCCATTAAAGTAGTACCCAAAGACGAAAAACAAAGTGAGTTTTCTCTCTCAAACCTGCAGACCACTTGTCTCTACTGCTGACAAAACCAAATCAAAACATGTCTATCCTCCTCCCTTGCTTGATAATACAAGAATTCTATATTTAGTCAAGTCCTCAAAAGCTACTCACCCCACCATGTTGCAGCTAAAGCCAGATTGAAGAGCAGTAAGACGATACAGATTATTAAGGACTATGGATGGATCAGATCCTCGCTTAAGCTGGAAGAGGAAAAAGAATAGTTGGTCAATTCAAACCAGCAAAACTTGCACCCATAAAGTAAGTGTAATCAATGCTGAGCTTCAATATCGTCGAAAGCAAAGATAGTGCATGGGTCAACGTTGATACCTCAATGACAATACGCATTCCGGATCTATCACTCTCATCACGAATGTCACTAATGCCTTCTAAACTCTGAGCAAAGAAAAATTCAATAAATAGCATACCTAACAGCAGTGTTACTTATGCTTCAATTTGCCACAATAATATGCATTTGCATTTCCATGAATGAGAAACCAGCTTGCTGAACTTTTTGGTGTCACAAAAACAAAGAAATCTAAATTTCACATTTGAGATTATCAAAAGCAAGACACAAGGTAGCACACTTCTGAGTAAAAGAATGTCTGGTAACAATCAGCAAGGGAAGTATAAAACAAATATCATTGTACCTACACACATAAGAGAAGACAGAGATATAGCAATACGAACTTGCACCACAGCCTCCCTTGTTAACTTTACATGTCAGTTTGTTGTTATCAAGCTGATATTTCAGTGTAAGTGTCCACTAAAATGGTTCTTGGCCAATCCATCTCATTAGTAATCAAATTTCCTTCTGCGATGGATTGCAAAGAATCTACAGCACACATACTGTCACTTTCAGTGATACTTGCAGCAATTGCCAGTATAGTTAGAACTACAGCAGCGTGGAGCAACCTAAAAGAGAAAAATGGTTGTTTGAAGCTTAAAGCATTATTATATGGGGAAAATAAGGGCCTTCTACATGCATCCAGAAAGAGCATATCAGTACAAATAAAACCAAAGTGGAGGTTGTACCGCGAAAAAGTATCAATTGAAGATTGATTTTACAGAACATGAATAAAATGTTCAAATTGTGAAGCCAAACAAGAGTTAGAGTACCTTATTTTCCACAAGCTCCGCAATTTTCTCAACGAGGGAGGCTTTGTTAGTCTGGTATGGAATCTGTTCCATTCACAGAAAAACAAATTATATGAACTTTTCAACTTCCTTTTGCATTCGACTTAAATAAAAATAGTGTATGGAGATTGATTAAAAGAACCAAGATAATACTTCTTTTATAATAATAGCAGATCGCTTCGTTTTAGAATCAAGCAATTCAATATCAGTCTTTCCTCTGACAACAACCCGTCCTCGCCCAGTTCGATAAGCTTCTAAGATGCTTCACAAAAATGAGCACCCATCAGTTATTTATCAATGTTTCTATAACCCATGAACCATCGTTACCATAAGACTTTCTCAAGATAAGTGGTTTTAGATTATAAAGAGACCATCACGGTACATTAGTCAAGTGAGGGATTTTGAAATAAGAGTTCAGATTGACCTACCCAGCGGTACCCATTATTAGACCACCAGTTGGAAAATCAGGTCCTGGCATGTATTCCAGCAATTCTTGCAGCTATTTCAAAGATATTTACGTTAGACTAAAAAATAGAGCAATGAATTAATAAACTCAACCAACAATGATTCAAGGTCGAGACAAGAAAACTGCCCATCGGGAAGTTTCAACTAAAATAAAACATATATAAAAAAGAGAGAAGGCAAAAGAAAGAATAAACTTCATAACCATCATCACAGACACTAGCATTATATATCTGAAATAGAAAAGTTCTTGTAAAGAAAACTGAAGAGACCCAAACAATACAAGCATTTAAAATAAACTAATAACTAGGAGATAAAAAAAAATCAGAAACAAAAACAAAAACAAAAACAAAAACACCCCTCTGTTCTAGCACTACCCAGAAAGTAATTTCTAAAAGATATGACAACTACCGTGGCTTCTGGGTTATGAATCAAGACAGAGAGTGCATCCACCAATTCCCCAAGATTATGAGGAGGAATGTTGGTCGCCATTCCAACCTGAGAATGTGAAGTATCCATAGCACATTAAAACGATGAAAAACCTAAACACTCAATCCAAACATCAGAAACTAGCCAATCAAAATAAAATAAAATAAGAAACTAGTAAATTGCCAGAAAAATATTCAGGTGGAATTACCGCAATGCCAGACGAACCATTCAACAACAAATTTGGGATTCGAGCGGGTAAGAGCGATGGTTCCTTTTGAGAATTGTCAAAATTTGGGACAAAATCTACCTGCAATGCAATGTGATATTTGAGGCAAGATAACGTGGGTTACACAATGAACTACAACAATTTCGAATGATAAGCTGTTCTACGCAGCAGTACTGACTGTATCTTGGTCCAAATCAGCCAACAGCATTGCTTCAGTAAGTGCCTGAAAAATATGCCAGAAGGAAATAAGTATACCTTAAATGGTTGCATTTTACTGAATTCTGCAGAGAAATTTTGAAGCAATATGGTTAGCTTTAAGCCAAAGAGCATACCACTGATTGTGGGCCATATATATTGCACTACATAGCATGTATCAGCATGTATTTACATGGCAACATACAAGCTTATGGTTTTATTCTAACGGTTCCGAAGGATTGATTATAGTAAGCAACATAATCAACGTGGCAGATAACAACCAATATCCATTCCCAGAGTATATCAGGGAAGCGTGCAAACAAATTACAGTGTTTACAGCCAATACAAATTACGCTCTCAAGCACCCATACAATTGAGAGACTAACTGCAGCATCACATGTAGGTATGTGAGGAATAAATGATATTTCCACACAACATATCAAATTGAAAAAATTCAAATGGACATTAACCTACTTCCAGTCTGCACTCTGTGTAACGCATAGCAGCAGGAGGATCTGCATCAATCGAACCAAAATTTCCATGCCCTCGAATGAGTGGGCTGCGTAAAGAGAAATCCTGGAAAAGTAAACATCTTGAGATTCCAAAAACCAAAAAAAAGGTGGGATTCGATAGCTAATTATCAGACTAAAAGTATCTAAAAATGTATGTTTCTCATCAGCATCCAAAATACCAGACAAAAGATGGTAATTAAAACTTACTTCATCAAAACACAAGTAGGAGAGAGAGAGAGCAAAAAAAACAAGACTCTAAACCCCACTTATAAACAAGTTTTCACATTTTGTCATCCATATTCACCACTACACCAAATGAAGATGATTTAGAAAATATGCCCCCTGGAATTCAAATCAAGATGCTAGAAACCTTTTCAATGAAAAGTTTTAGACAGAGTTCAGCAAAAAATATTATGTTCATATAAAATTGAACTGCTACTTGATCTTGCGATCCTTCGAGATGGATGAGATCCTCTTTGATCCTCCCCTAAAGGCCATTCGAAAATTCAACAAACTCCCAAGTTCCTCACTCATTCAAATACCACCAACTATTTCTCTAGAATTTCAGCAAGCTGTCACTTCAATCATGGTAATTTGAATTGACTTCCATGAATCCATCAGCGAAAGCTATAGCCTTTCTTCCATCTTTTAAACCTAAAACAAGCTTCCTGTAACCTAACTTTACACATTGGCACTCTTGCACTAAGCTGAATGAATAAAAAGGATACAAGAGTCACTAGGAGGCCATTAACTTCATGTGGGAGACTAATAGTGGAGTGTTTAGAGCATAACACTCTTCTAGGAGAAAAAAGTGCCAGAAATAGGCAAGAGACAAATGCCGAACAATCACTTGAACATGTCTTGTGATGAACAGATGATAATGCCATGATAAGAAGTAAGAATTAGAGGACAAACAACAGCACCTCATCCTGGAGCATTCATATTACACAATGCATATAACAGTGTTCTAAAAATCGGCTTAGGCGCTAGGCGGTGGTCCTAAGCACTGGATTAAGCGGCGGGAAGATTAGTTAGCCACTAGGCAGGATTAGACTGTGAGTAATCAGCTGGGTGGCTAGGCAAGATTAATCGGAGAATTAGGCATCTAGGCGGGATTAACGGGGGCATTAAATACGTAATTTTGCAAATCCAAGGGGTTAAATGTTGTTGTAATTGAGTATACAGCCTAACGATTTAAATCTAAACCTCGTCTTCTCTGCTCGCTGCTGCATATGCAGTCACTGTTTATTTTCACATGTTTGTTGTGAAATAAAGAGAAATTGTGTGTATGTAGTCTCTGTTTGTTGCGAAATTATGTGTATGTAGGCTCTATTTCCTTAGTATGGATGTTATTTAATACAGTATTTCGTTGTACTTAAACTTGGAGGGGGGGGGGGGGGGGGGGGGGGGGGGGGGGGGGGGGGGGGAATTTAAACAAAAAATAAGGAAAAAAGACTAATCTCTAGGTGCCGATCAATAGGCGTAGGCGCTAGGTGGTGCCCAGCTGCTCAACTCGCACCTACCAACTTTTAGAACATTGGCACACAGTCCTCTTTTCAATACGTAACTATACCATCCACAAAAGAGAGGAGTGACCTTGGTGAGGTGGACCAAACCCATACCACTCACTGAGACTCCCAGGTGACGATGACTACTAACAACCAGTAAAAAGTAAACCATGCGTAAATGTTAGTTCTGACAAACAACCAATTACCAGAGAAACTTTTTTCTCTCTCTAAAAACAGCTAAAAAAAACTATGAAATTTCAATATTACCTGCGCCATCCGAACCAGGGAATCATATACAGCAGTGTCCCCGTGAGGATGAAACTTACCAAGAACCTGCAATAAAAGTAACAGGATTCAGAAGTTAAATGTTGATATCTTGCAGAAAGATGGTAAAGACCAAGTCATGGATCTATCTTCATATGCAAAGTAGCGAAGGGAACTTATATGGACAGATTATAACCTCTCCAACAACTCTTGCACACTTCTTGTAGGGTTTTCGTGATGACAGGCCCAATTCATGCATTGCAAACCTGTAGCCAAAGTCGTGAAAGAAAATGTGACACGTTAGTCACTTCATTTACAGCACACAATGCGAAATAAACGTATTAAAGACTGACCAGAGAACACAGACATGAATGAGTTGAAGACCAGGTCAGCAGAATCACTTTGTTGTTAGATGAGCTTCAAAGTAACTAGAGATATACAAGTTCAACTAGCTCCATACTTAATAGTATGTCATAAATAGGCAAATGATGCAGCATCTAAATACTCCTGCGGCCCTGCCTCAGCGGGTAATGTCAAAAACCGCCTACACTAAAGCTCTATGTTGTTAATACAGGATGTAGAATACGTAAAGTTGTAACATAATTTAGGTATATTTACCGTCACCACTGCTCCTCAAGCATATGTAGACTCTTTTCCAAGTGAACCAAATATGAGTATTCATTAAGCTTCTACAAAAACAATTTTCGGCAATACGCATCTAACAAAAATTCCAAGTTGGATGATTGATGAGTAATACATTCAATGCCCCTAATTCCCAAAAGGTTTCACATTTATGGGATCTCTAAGAGAAAGGGTAAGGTGTTTGGAAGTGCACTGTATTGCAAACAGAGGGAAGGTTTCCAGAGATTAGAGTTTTTGGTGGGAGATGGAATGAGTGGAGCTGTGTGCCTGACCTAGAACTAGAGGCTAGAAACTAGTGATGTGGTAGTTTCTTCTTCAAGAACATCTTTGCTGCATCATGCTGATCTTCTGTCATTAGCAATTCCCAATTTCATGTTTCACTACATGTTTCCAGGATACAAAAATCAGTCAAGCAATGTTTCCAATTTGCCAAGATAACAGTATTGATTCCCATTGTAGGGCCCTGTGGTGGAGCCCATGACTAAGTAGATACCACCCACAGTTGAAGTTAAATATGAGTAGCTCAAGACACTCAAGTTAAGCACATTAACGCCTAAGGTCCTAAACAAGAAAATATGACTGCACACCCTTTC
Organism: Rhododendron vialii; assembly: GCF_030253575.1. Taxonomy (NCBI): domain Eukaryota; kingdom Viridiplantae; phylum Streptophyta; class Magnoliopsida; order Ericales; family Ericaceae; genus Rhododendron; species Rhododendron vialii. The sequence continues at coordinate 8,618,777 of NC_080563.1, forward strand.
CTAATAACCATGATCCCAAACAGGAAGCACTACCCCACATGCCAAATGGGGCTTCGTAGCCTGCTCACTTTTCATCAGGTCACCGAAATTAAACTTGTTACACAGTCGATAATACACACAGGGGAAAAAGCAAGACGTATGCTTCTCCAAGTCTTTTGCCTGGTAGCTTTCAACTAAAATATTGTATTCTGAGAGAAATGGGAATATTATTATATTACAATAAACGAGGCAAGTTCGTCAATTCAAATGGCAAAGTATCACCCATCAGAGCATCTCCAGCCCTTACCTCCCTCTCAAATTTACAACCATGCCATTAGTAAAGCTTATACTAAATTGTGTTTAGATTCGAGTTTGTCCATTGGAGCAATTCATATCAATTGAAGCTTTTACTCATATTTTTACTCGAATAAATTCAAGTAAAAATATAAGGGCTGTAGATGCTCTGAGTAAAAAAGGATAATAACAACAGAAACATACGGGAAAAAACTCACAATATCCGCCTGTGAACAGGCTTCAACCCGTCGCGAACGTCCGGCAAAGCTCGGCCAAGCAACACCGACATTGCGTACGCCATGTAAGCTTCGGTAGCCTCCTTGTGAAGCTCCGTGGGGACCACCCTCCCTCCGTCATTCCCGCCGCTACCGTCCTTCACTACGACGCTCCCGTTCCCTCCGTCTGCCGCTGCTGCTGCTGCTGGCGCCGTCACTTCTCTGCGCCTGGACTTCACCGGGCGAACCGACCTGGACCGAGAGAACGAGAGGAAACGGAGGTCCGACGCGCCGGGTCTGAGGGTTTGTAAACGGGTCGGAGCGAAGGGAAGGGAGAGCTGGTAGTAACGGAGTAAGCGGAGGCCGGTGGAGAACGCCATGCGTGTGCCGAGTTGGGGGTTGAGGTGAGTGTTATGGGAAGGGTTCATGCCATTGAAGAGCGCTCTCTCTCTCTCTCTCTCTCTCTATCTGCGCGAGAGGGCTGAGTTATCGCAGTGCTGTCTACTACTAGTATAACGGTGAGATTGGAATGGGGGATTCGCTAAAACCCTAATTGGAGGGTTCTTGGGCGCCAAGTCTATTCTTGTGTCTCGTTCGTTTTTTTCTTCTTATTTTTTTTACTGTACGACGATCTTTTTGCATTCCCTTTAACTCGCGGCCCCAACATGCGAACTGGACTTTGACTTCGCTTATGGAATTTCTTTTGTTTTACTCCATCCTTTTCTTTTTAAAATGTCACAAAAAATTGTTTATATCTCACAATCTATTATATTTTTTATGATTTCAAAAATTTTGTTTAAGATAATTAATTGAGATCTATCAAACAATATCTATATTGAAGAGATATAGACAATTTTTTTAGACGTCCAAAAAAGGAACCGGCACAACAGATTGGGACGAAGTATCTATCTTGTTGTACGGGTTTTTTTTATTTCTCATTATTCTTTAGAAAAAATACTTTAGACCAGATACAAATGAGAAAAAACTATTTTTATTACTTGTAGCACTTTTTGAAAAAGTATGGTGTAAAATTCTATACTTTAATTATTTTTTATCTTTAGTCTTTTTTTAAATAAAATCAGTAATTATTTTTTCAGCTTTTAGATTTCATTCGTCAAAATGAATAATCAATTAAAAATCGAATAAATATACTTTCAAAATAAGATAATTTGCTTAATTAAAGGACAAACTTTAAAATAAAAGATTTGGTTTGCCAACTTTGCCCAGCCGTCGGCAATCACAATCCTACTCCAATCACGTAGTTAAATTCATGGCCTTTTTACTAGCTCATTCATAGAACACAAACAATTCTTTCTTAATCAAAAAACAAAGCCGTTTATTGTTTCATTTGACTCCAAAACAACGAGTACAGGTCTGTAACCATTTTTCTAACAAATTCGTACATGCTTCAAGTATCCTCCCCCAGAATGGCAAATTAGCACAATTTTCTTCTTACATATATACCAATGTACCTATTCATATCATTGATGGATTCTCAGAAACTTGGTTATGCCAACATCAGTAAAATAAACAAGCGGTGTCATAAACAAGTTGACACCACGTGTCACATTGATATGATGTCACCAATTTATTCACATTCAACCATGCTTGCTTGAGGCAGGACCCAAACATGAATGAATGAATCAATGACCAACTCAGCTTGGATTTGCGGCGCACCTAGCACACACTGCCAAACATGAATGAATCAATAACCAACTCAGCGCACCATGTGATATGTCACATCTGATGCTCTGCAACATAATTATTTTAACTACTGAAAGGAGGCTCTTAAGTGTGGAATTAGACAATTTAATTTCACTTAAACTTTATTTAATTATTTGGTAAAGTTTCAAAGAAACACAGAAAGTCATTATTGAACTGATGGTACCCATGCCTACCAGTTTCAAAGAAACATAGGAAGGCTATTAAAGCGATGGTACTCATGCATGCCTACGAGAATCTCAATTTCACTCCAATCAAATACATAGCAAGATACATAATCACAATGTTGTTGGCATCTCTCTCTCTCTCTCTCTGCATCACCCTCAAAGTTTTGCCCTAGCTTCAGTACTTGGGCTTGACCTGGCAGGAAGTTGTAAACATTTGAAATCCTCATCATCAAGTTCTGCGGAAAATTTATCCAGCATCTCTTCGCTAACTCGACACAGTTGGGAAGGTTCCCACTGCAAGGAAAAGAAAAAGAAAAAGAGATCAAGCCAAAGGATCAGCTATAAATAACAACGATTGTTGGACAAGTTTATACTTAACCATAAAGAAGAGGATCATGCATGTTAGTTTACGTATCTGGCGTCAAATTGATTTACGTAACAAAAAAAGGTTCCTATAGATGGCAGGAACAAAAGGCTTGTCAAAAGAATACAGGAGTAATTATTCAACGCTCCGAGAGTGTGATGTGGCATTTTCACATAGTTCTCTGAACCAATAAATATTCTGAGTTGGACATCAACAATAACTTTTGTTTGGTTGTTTGAGACAAGGAGAGAACCACGTTGTGTGTGTTGCAGTAAGTCATTGATCGAGAGTACCACATATGCTACCTACAGTACGCGAGAATTACCTTATAGTTAGTCCAAATTCATTGGGTTGATCTAACCCCTAGCCCAAGTGTTCGGGCATTATCATCACAGGGTTACCTAGAAAAGAAGACGGGCAAACAGGAAAAAAAAAAAAAGGAAGAAAAGAAAGAGACAATAGTCGTATGCAATTTACTTGAGTTGGTTCCTCACCAAGGAGCGATGATCAGAGACAACATCATAAATGTATCTTGTGATGACTATCATAAAGTATCAGTGATTATAGGAGAGTCTTCAAACTTTTTAACATAAGTTTAGCAAATGAATATTTCAAAAAATGATACGTATTCTATACCATGAGCCTTTTAGAACGAAAGAAACAATCGACTTCTTGCCTTACTGACTTCAGGACAGCTTAAACAGACGCCGCTCACTCTAGACCTTCTCCTTACTTCAACAGACAGCCCTACGCATCAACAGCAGAAGCGGGAGCGAATGACTCAAACCTGCGAATGTTACTGGTGAACCATCACTCGAACCTGGAACCTAAGAACTTGCCTTTTCGTTGAGCTAGGCCTGTAAACTCTTTTAGGAGTTCCAAAGACGACATAGATGACCGAGGCCTTTCTAGATGGAGCAAGGTTAGGTCACTTCTATCGCTTAAGCCCTTACTGTGATAGAGTAGGCCACTTTTAGGGCTGTAAACGAACCGAATTGAGCCGAACCCTGTTAAGTTTGGCTCGGGTTCGTTAAGGTATGAGTTCGGCTCGGGTTCGGCTCGAGTTCGATTCGAGCCTGAACAACTTGGCTCGAGTTCGGCTCGTTAAAATTTTTCAAGGCTCGGGTTCGGCTCGGTTGGGTTCGTTAAGATACTAGTCTGGCTCGAGTTTGGCTTAGATTCGGCTCGGGTTTGATTCGAACTTGAACATCTTGGCTCAAGTTTGGCTTGTTAAACTCAAATGAATCGAGCCGAGCCGAATCTAAGCTCGAATTGAGCTCGTCAAGACTCAGGTTTGATTCGATTTAGCCCATTAAACTCAAGCGAGCCCAAACTCTCTCATTGATCGTATAGAATTTGGGAGAAAAATAAGTATTGAATTATATATACAACCTTAAAATTTTTTACATTTACAAATAGACCCCTATTGAATTATTAATTAAATATAAGTATAGGTTCGCGAACCTAACCGAGCCGAATACCGTTAGGCTCAGGTTCGGCTCATTTACGGAACGAGCCTAGAATTGAGGTTCAGGTTCAATTCGTTTAGCAGACAAATCGAACTCGAATGAGCTCTTACCGAACCGAGCCTCGAACAGTTCGCGAATGGCTCAGTTCATTTACAGCCCTAGCCACTTTACAATGTTTGTTTGGGAGGGATACAAACAAGTGAGCAATTAAGGGCAGTAACTGTGTAGCATGACTCTCCAAAAGTGTACAAAAACATCAGCGCGTTGTTACAATCTTGGTGGGTCAAAAATTTTATGCTCGAACAAAAGAATGATTTGATTAAAGCTCGGGTACATCGAGAAAGATTAGGCATCACAACTAGGAGTATACATTCGAACTATGTTGACAAAAAGTAAAACTGTGTTGGCACCTATACGCTAACTAATCGCACACCGGACCGAACCAAAGAACAACATACAACCGGCAAGAGAATTGAACGAAGGGAAAATTCAAGGGAAAAGTTCACCCAACTGACAGATTCAAACTTAAACTCTGATCTATTGAATCCATTCCAAGCACCTTTTTAAGTCTTCCACTACGCATCCCTTGGTGGGTTTAATCCAAGGTGGCGTGGTATTGAATATTTCGACATAGGATGTGACACAGAACTTGATCTCATGCGTTCCATCAGCCCTAGGTCTTTTGGTGCATTAGTATCAGGATTAACCTTCCTAGTTCAATCATGGAGACAGCTAAAATGAAGAGCAGGGACAAAGTGAGGGGAGGGCCACAGTTGGTGACGGGATTACTAAAATCCCATCACTCATGCAAATTTGTTTGATGGCCTTTTTGTTAATGGGATACATTTCAATTATACGGGTTTATAGACACACATTTGCACCTCCCATCAAACAGAAAATGAATTATTATGCTTTGAATTTTTAACAGGTGGCTACTCCACAGGAAGCCACATACACCAGGCAGCATGCTGTCGCACAATATGGTTGCAAGAACCCTTAACCAGTGAGTTCCCCTATCTAATATCAAATGTTTATCTTTCATCGAATGTGAAGATGAACCCACATAGAGATTTATACTCTAAAACAGAGCACTTCTCTACAGTGATAGAATATCCATCAACCTTTTAACAAAGATCGATGATAGGTGTACTTTGAATGCTTATTAATGCCCCGATTGAATGATAAGACCTAGTTGCTATGAAGGACCCAACTTGGTAAATTCCAAAGAGGCAACAGATGCCCCTGGATGGTTGAAACGCATGCTGCACGCAAGCCATGGGAAAGTAATCAAGGGTTTGTGATTCCGACATTTTTCTTCTACTTCTAGTTCTTGCTCCTAAAGTGATAACCTTTCGAAACTGCAAACACTGAGTTTTCGAGCTAACCGAACATGATATGAACTACTTTTCTTGTGCTACAGCTGGGGTTTGGTTGAATTAGGTCTGGCTTAAGCATCATATTTTGCATGGCAAAAGATATTAAAATGCTGAACATCATTATTCAAATGAAAAAAACATGAAAATTAAATGATAAAAGGAACATGTGCAAGCATGGATACATTACTTCCGAAATAAATGTACTTTATGTTTATACATACCTTGGGTTTTTTATCTTTCTCAAATAGTAGAGCTCTGGCACCCTGCAATTTAAGAGCTCAATACCTATTGGAAAGGATTATGCTTCATGGTTTAACAAACGTAAAAATCAGATACAAACCTCAAAGAAATCATTGGTCACAGTTCCTCGTACCACATGACTGCAAACAATATATTCACGAGCGATGCAAAGTTCAAGTGTTTGCTTTCGTCCCTCTCTGATCTAACATGAACCAAACATGAATTACGCTACAGTTAAATGAAAGAACGACATTTTACTATTTTGTTTTGAATGTTGACAACAAAATCATAATGGCATGTCAGCTTTGACCAATATCTTTCATGGAGTTAGAAGGAAAAACTTCATGAAAATTAAGAGATAACTATTCTCACAGATCGTAAGCCAATCTTAAGACTTGTTGGAGAAGCCGACTTTAAGGAACTTATTGCCTCTACAATCCACTTGTCCGCTCCACTGTTCATTTCCTCCTAAATAAGAGATATAGTAAGTGGCAATATCTTCATTATGGCTATGAAACTAGTTTTAGCTAGGGAAGATGTACAAGCAGTGCAACAATTTTGAATAGCTAAAACACTTACTAGCGATAACAAGATCTCTTCAACAGTTTCTTTACAGAAACACTTGTTGATTGTCTCCAACCTGTCCATTCAATCTCAAATTTCACTAAAATCAAGAACTTTGTCTATCACTCAACTCTACTCTACCAAATTAAATATACCACTAGATATATGTACATAAAACAAAAATAAAAGCTTGAGCATTTGTCATGCCCAAAGGGAATTGAATAGCGAAAACAAAATTTCAAACTACTGATAGGTAATTTACCTTTCATGAAAGTTATCTTGGTTTGTTTGTCCACTGTATATAAATTTGTTGATGAGCTTAGAAATGGTTAATGCATCTGAAGAAACGAGCTCACACAATGCATTTTCTAGTTGTTGAAGATCCTAAGGAGAAATGAGAGAGAAAACAACCAAAAAGACAATTAATATCATCCAAAAGGAATATGATTCGTAATAGCAATGTGCTATTTTGCTGCACAAGTTTTGTTTTGATTGCCAAAAATGGAAACACGAGTTGGGGTAGTTTCCCCTCACCATTACATCTCAAAACCTCCAAGCCAAATAAGAAACCAAAACATTGTTTTTGTGTTTAAGGGGGGCCAAACAGCGATCACATACAATGGCTCCTTCTCATTAATTTCTTCCCTGTTATGCTTCTTTGCATTTTTCGCACAAAGAATAATGTTCACACTAGCATCTACATTGCAATTAAAAATCTAAATTAACACGCAAAAGCAAAAAATGAAACTTTCCTTATGATTTCTTTTTCGCAATAGGTGTACTTAATTAACTTGAAAAGCTTTACAAAAGTTTAATGTTTTGCAGCTATTTCAAAGTTAAATGTGCAAGTTACTTTCAACTTTTGTATTACTCTCACTTTATTTATTGTAGATGAGACAATACTTTCACAGTTTACTCCATTACTAGTACAATACTTCTATGAGGTTCTACTTGCATAGACGATAACATTAAGGATGCCTTTGCCCGGTAAGAGAAGATCTATATACTAAGTCTTGAATTTGATTTTTTCCAACTGGTATGTTGGATTACCTTTGAAAGGACGAAGTGTGTAGCAAGGCCACAAGCAAGCATTTCAACTCCATTAATTCTTGCCCCAGTTAACCCTAAATATTCTCCTGTGGAACATTGTGATAAAGGGAGACACAATTGCAGATATATCAATATGTAAACATGAGAATCTGGGCAAAAGGTTAATGCATTATCTGCCTAAAAGCTAGAACCAAAAGTCATGCAAATTTTATGCATATTCAAATAGTTGTGAAATCAAACTACTTTCTGAAGAAAATGTAAAAAAGTTGAAAGTGATACCATAATAGCCCGGCAACCTAGAAAGGAAGTACGAAGCTCCAACGTCAGGAAAATGTCCTATTAAAACCTCCGGCATGGCAAACACCTAAACAAAATAACACATTCATCAATTATTACAAATTGATCGACTACTATATATTCATGTGATGACAATATGACAGATTCAATATTATAAGTCTTATTGACAAGGATAGTAAACGATGTATTGGTCTTAAATGTGAAAATGAAATCACTGATTGAACCATACTAAAAAGAACAACACCTACAATTAGAGTTATTCAATGTCATGATATTGCTTTTTGTTGTACAATCTATAAACCTAAAGGTGAAATTATGCATTAGACCCCACAAGAATGTGTGGTTGTAAAGTGGTCCAGAGTACCACGTGGCGATACTCCCGGACTGTTGTATAATAACTCAATAAAAACAAAGAAAGTACTTGAATGGGAAGAATATAGAGTAAAGGTAAACTGAAAAAGTACCGCAGAATAGATTATGCGTATACTTTTAAGGGAGGAAAAGCAAGACTTGAAATAGCCTGGGAACCATGTCGAAAGGTTGACATGATTTCTGAGACAGATAGTGCCCCTTTGTACTGGATGGTAGGTTGACATACTTTGGCCGAGGTAAAAAACACAATTAGAAAGAAATCAACATCAAATAGGAAACCAACTCCCTAGAGTCCTCGACTGTTTATATTAAGCACAAACTTCTGCAAGTCCTTCCTCAGAAACAGCTAGCACTCTAGCAAGGCTAGAAACCTGACACTTCAAATTGCCACTAACCTGAAGGCCAAATGAAAGCAATTGTACAGATACCAGCACAAATTCTCACAAGATCTTGACTTAAGCATCTCAGTACTCCCATCCAACCACCCAACCAAGCAGAGCTTACTCTGTTCGTTTTGCAAGGCAAGGAGGATATGGTGCTGTGCTCATTGATTCATGGGACTAAGACAACAATAGGTATTAGGGTTGATCAACTATATAACCCGTGTATGATGAGATTGTAGTGAACTTCATTTATGTACAAGTGTAGAACTATTTAAGTAATTGTAAATATACAACACTTCTTTTGAATGACTTATTTTACGAGTATATTTCGAATTCGAACTTCTCTTATTATGGTGATTTACTATTTTACATTAACAATCCCATTTGAGATTCATTTTGACAAGTACAACTACTGATTCATTACTTGAGTTAGTTGACAACTAGATTATGCTTACTGGGGAGTTTTGTTCCATAAAGAAGGGAAGAGTGTCACTTGGTAATCAATTATTCTATTTTCCACCACTTTTAAGGGGAAGACGGCTGTGGGACTAGAGACCATAGGAAGAGGTAATACACACTTGTGCAATTAATTGGTCATTCTACAACGCTTCTAGGTCACGTTCAAGCATGGTGAAGATTGTCTAGGTGGATTCCAGGACTTGAGAAGGTCTTGCTGAATTCTGAAGAACGGAACTCATGAATTCGGTCAGTAAAAGCACCAAACCCACAAGTACTTCGACTGTGCTATGCATTGCAATCTATGTTGCTGCTTATTGAGGATTGTAGGCCAGACAGGGTCGAGTGATTTTTGCCCCATTGGGGTATTTACATTAAAGTCATGATACGCTTTACCTTTATGCAAATAACCAATTTGGCACAGAACTTTGTAAACATTTTGGAATCCTTAGGCAAAGATTCCTATTTTTGCGATTGCATATTCCAGTGATTGAACGAAACAGCTCCAAAACAAATTTGTATTGACGGATCAAAACATTTTTCTTAGATATTAAAAACACATTGCTAAAAGTGAAAACAATATACTCCAAATTAAAGTTAATTTGAAAGCCAATCAGTTTCATTTTGGTTAGAATGAGACAAAAAAGGGCAAACGTCATGTTCATTTCTATGGTAAAGGAGTAGGTCATACAGTGTTCTCAGTCACAATCCGAAACATTCCATTCATGGATAATCCAGCACCTCCTCCCATTACAATTCCGTTGATAAGGAAAACCTTTAAATAAACAAATTCAGTTAGAAAAACATGGTAAGAATAAAGAGCAAAAAATATTCAACAAAAATAAGGGAGAGAATAAAGTCTATATCTCACCAACGGTTTCTTATATGTAGCAAGTAAATAATCTAACATGAGCTGTCTCCTGTAAAAGCTTGCAGCAAAGGTCCAATGTCCTAATTGAAGTTAAAGGTCTTCATTACTTAGAATAAATAAAAAATGTAACAGTTGCACCATAACTCAAGCTCAAACTACACAAACACAGCTATTATCTTCCTCAATGACATGCAATAGAATTAAATCACTTTGCGGAAATTGAAAAACCTTATTAACCTGCAAGTATATACAGAACTACTCTAGTGACATCCCCACCGGCACAAAATGCTTTTCCCTTTCCCTTCAATAGGTAAAAGCTAGATAAGAACGTATATAATACAGACATTATAAATAAATAAAAATACATGAATATGAAAAATATTTATCGGTGCGTCATCAACAGTTGAGCAATAAATAATGGCCACGTTCATCGTTGAGTATCGGTTACAATAACAAAATTCCCTTTTCTCTTTTCCAACTCTTTGTTTTGGATTGATGATGGAATGTTAGGTTTAAATAAGGAATTCTAGATCCAGACACAACCAAAGCTTCTCTCTCTAAGAAGGAAAAAAAAACCTAGCTGCCTTCTATCTTCCTTCCCCTCCCTCACCCTAGGGATTTCACCACCCTAATGCAATGGCGGGAGGGGAGGGCTTTTCCCTTGATGGGTGTTTTCCTTCCTCCAAACTGATAGTTGCTTTTCTCGTTCTCGATAACCCCTCCTTTCCGATGAGGGTCTTCTCTCTCAATCTCATATCTGAGAATTTCTTTGTGTTTTCCTTCTTTTCCCTTTCTCCCAGCTTCTCCATCATCATCGAGGTGCTATTTCAGGTTCCAACAGATGGTCCTTTGACGAATCAAATCTGATGGACTTGATTGCCATCAGTGTGTTTGATAAGTGTAAGTTTTTCTTTTGTGCGTATGAGTGCCAATGGGGTGCCCATTCTGTGGTTATGAGAAAAAGTAGTGGTCTAGGTGCCTATACGTGGGAATGCTACTCTCCTTTGTGGCTTTCTAAATTCTAGTCCTCTTTGATTAAGGACGAATGCTGATTATCTTCTGTACCTTTGTTTAGCTATCACCATTTTGACCACACACACAAAAAAAAGGAAATCTAGCTGATAGAGGATGACCATTAAAATTTAAAATAGCAACATAGCGCATGACAAATTGTTCAGTCCATAATGAAGTAAATTTATGTTAACATGAGAGCCTTGACCAATATACCAAACAATCAGTTGTTCCGAATGTTGCAAGGTCAATCAAGCAATTAGTACAATTTGTCAAACTAGCATGAAGGATGAAATTTCTTACATGGGAGGTTAATATTGTTGATGTAAATTATGCAATGATGAATATTAACTAGAACATCATTATTAGAACTTGTTTCAGTGAGTTTGTGCATCATTCTGCATCACTAAAACTCTTTCTTACCTTAACAATTACAAGGTTGACCTTGGCATCATTCTCATAAGTTCTCATGGCCACATGAATTTGAGAAACCTGCGCACACAATAAAACAAAAGAAACCAAAATGATGAACAGAATTTTCATTTTCTGGAAGTAGACCAACAATCAATGACTTACACACCAATAAGTTTCTCCTCCCCAATTTAGAATTTCTCCCACTCACCAAGTACTATCATTCCAACTTTAACATTTCTAGTGCTGGTCAGATACAGTAAAAATGTACTTGTACACATAGTCATGACAAAAAAATTAAAATGCCCAGTCAGGGAGAAAAACAAATAGCCTAATCTCAAGCTGTGAATGCAACAAACAATCAAACAAGCTAGTTATTAATGATATACATCCATGACCTAGCAGGCTAGCATGCAAATTTCTTTTACTTTGCGTACTCTTGGTTTAGTTTTTTCTTCTCATACTTCTTGGGTTCACAAGAAAATCACTAGTGTTGACTGCTCATAGGCTCATAGCAACTGCATCCATCAATCCAGGATGCCATGTATATAATATAACCACAAGTATATGGGTATTTTCAACTTTGGACACAAGTCTACATATGAAAAATCTGGTGAAAAATTCATCAGAAACCAAGGATATGAAGCTTCATTAGAGTAGCCTAAATACCTTGTCCACACTTAGAAGTTAGAACCCTAAGTGTCGGTAATTCAAACATGATTTGTTGCTTTTGATAGAAAACACAGTTGGTTCTATACATAACATGTGACCTCAAATTTCTGGCTAAACAGTTTCATACTCCCCACAATCAAATCATCAATCAAAATTGTGATACTCTTTCTAGCTTCGCCATTACTTACCACATGACGTCACTGACATGTTAAAAACTTAAAATACAAAAAGAAAAAAAACAAATTGAATTTTTCCTTTTGGTTCCTGAATTGAAGCAAACTATTATCGATCCCTAACTATGAATGCAATGACCATACATATGTTTCAGGGGCAATACATGAGATGTATTATTAGTGAATTGCTAATGAAGAAATATGACTGGCTAGTACTACACAAGTAACACAACTACTCTGTACAAACAAAACTAATACACGAATCATAGAAAATTTAACGGTTTCGCTACTAATATAGTTCTTTGATGATAACGTCAGTGCAAATATGAATTTTAAGGAAGTCGGCATACCATTTCAAAGGTAAGGCAATTGAGTTTCCGTGGCCTATTTAGAGTAACCTTCAGTGCACATGATTTTTCTTCACAAAGCACCTGCTCAAGAAAATCACCAATCAAGATTACCTATCGATTTGTCAAACTTTGCACCGAGAAAGCATCTCGATAGCTATTTTTCTTGGTAGGCTAGATATATGACTATCCAATTCAATATTCATTTAACGAATGCAGCAACAATTTGGCCTCATGACCCCATCCATCTCTCCTTACATCTAAAACACAACACTAACCCACCAACTTTCCCAAACCAAACAGCATTCCATTAAATTTTGCTATGACCCAAATTAAATCTAAATGAGATGAGGAGAACCAATACAGAATTAGTTTTTCTTGCACAACATAGTTACATAAACTTCTCGCCAATCTCACACTGTCACACCTCTCATGGCCAAAACCAAGTCTCAATTAACCCAGTTTCCCACCACTCTGACGGATCCACGTGGGGGTAGGTGCCACCCCTACCCCAAGTTTCAAAACCAACATTTTTTCACGCTAATGTAATTTGGTTAGGCACCTACTTGTATTTAGACAACTTTATAATTTACACGGCTCATGTAAACATCGTGGTTTATAAAATGAACGGTTCGCATCATGACAATAATATCTCAATGGTTTTCATTCGAAGACCACAAAAGAATTGGACCAAACTTTTATTCTTTTTAATAAAAGAACGAAGCCCACAACAAATTCTAATCACTCCATATGAATATACACGTAGCCTTCCTTTCAGCACTTTTACAGACAACATCCAACAACTGCAACAACATAAGTGAACTCCCATTTAGCAGTACCACTCCTGAATCCAAATCCTGGCTCTGCCACCGGCACAACTACGAGTCTGCCACACACGGCTCTCTTAGGCTTACAGCTTAATAGCTTATCAATTGGGATCTCGAAAATAATAGATACAGTATAAATCCTCAACCCATCGTTTCCTTGAAATTCAACTGACCAGATTAGTTTTGCATTCAATAGGATATTTTCTAAACTTTCAAAAGCAATGAAAATAATAATCAAATACTCCCACATTTACGTCTCCATACAGACATGCTGCATGCATATCGGCATATGTATATGCAATGCTAACTATCGTCCTACCTAGATTCGCCGGACAAAACCGTCGCCAAACATGCTGTTTTGTTGCCGCCGTAAGCCTTTCCTCCTCCTCCTCCTCCTCCTCCGTGCGCGGCAGGCGCCACCCTCTCTCCTCCTCCCATTGCTGAACGATTACATACCTCTATTGGCTATCGTGTTTAACGACCAAATACTAATTAATTAATGTTGGTTGCTGATTTTACCGTTCTTTTTTTTTAACACCACTTTGATATATTTTTTTCCTTTTTCACAAAAATACACTTAAATAAGAGTGACGTCAAAAAAAAATATGACAAAATCATTTTCCTTCATGTTTGCTAAAACCCCTCCAAAAACATGTTTGATGGACAAATTATTTTTATAGAAGGATTAGAAAAGCTTGGATTAATAGTGGGATAAAAGGGTCATGTGGGTCCCTGAAATAGTAGATTGGATTATATGTGAGAGAAACTTATTCATTTCCGCGATGAATGGAACATATTGTAAACAAATATTTTCAGGAAAGAGTCGTTAAATTATTTCTTGAAAAAGTTTGTTTAAAAGTCGGACTGTCTAAAATACTTTTGGACAGTCACGATTTTATCTCCGTAAAACTTTAATTATTCACGCAGCTCCATGAATAAGTTTCTCTCTTATATGCAATACATAATTAGTTGCACGGTGTTTCATTCGAGTGGGATAAATAATGAGAAATAGAGTGGAGAACCATTTTTGGCCATTGAATAAAGAGGAAATTAATCCCACAAAGGTCCGGATTAGCTAATAGCACCTCCTCAGGTGGTATTGGATAATCTCATGGATAGGGTATTAAAGTGGCTAACTAATTGCTTTAGTGTCTTAACTTTAGTCTCGCGCAACAAACGCGGGACAAGTTAGTCCTATAGAACATGTGACCCTCACATGGGGTATAATCCCTCCATCAAACATGTCTCCTCCCGGCCCTTCTCACCTTTACTTCTCACACTATCAAACGTGGAATTCATTCTCTCATTCTCCTCCTTTTTCCCTTCCTTCTCCCCCCTAACAAACGACCCCAAAAGGCTCTATTGTGCTGATAAAATAATTTTAGCACTTAAGAATGAGCAAATCTCCGATTTTTCAAGCCTTGACCAATCCATAGGGGCCTCAGTGATGATCAATGTTCATTAACTTTGAAAGTAAGTGAAAGCAATTTATTCCCTATTTTAATCTAAGCATATTTATCTCAACTTCGAAAGAATACAGTGGAGCTCGACAGTTCCATCCCTTTTTTATTTTTTATTTTTTTATCGACAAGTTCCATCCGTAATTTCCTAGATTTTTAGTGAATCCCATCCAGTTGCACGGAAATGATGGAAAATAATTTTTTTTATAACTTTCTGTTACTAGAAAAGTTGTATGACTCACAGTTTCAACTTTTCCCCGATAAACTTTTTTCTACAAAATAGAACTTGCCAAAAGGAAGAAGTTTTAATTTTCCTACAAGATTTACTTCTAAGAGAACGGACACACGAAAATGAACTTCATCTCACCTCACTTTTCTTAAAAATCTATTTCTCACACAATATTTCCGACAACTAAACGGAGCCTAAATCTACTAAAACTATTTGAAAATCTACTCCCTTCTCCCCTTGATTCTAGCCCACGTCTCCCACTCTGGAATCAAATACTCTCTAAATCTCTTTACCAATTCTTTTAAAAGGGCATATGGAATTGTGCACCTCCAACTCATTCTTCAAACAACATATCCAAATTTGAAAACTTCACCGCACTCTTTAAGTCAAAATCAAGGGCCTAGTTGGAAGTTTAATTTTGAAGCTTTTTTTTAACTCAGGCGTCCAGATCAATTTACGCATATCTCGACTATCCCTAAATAACAAAATCACTCAAGTTGAAGGATCACAAATGATCAAATGAAATATCACATATATATGAATGTACACAATAAATAAATAGAGTACCGGGTTAAAGTCTCGGTCAAACAAGTTGTAGGAAGCCATGAGAGAGGCTCTTTTGTAACCTCAACGATCGCTCCTACAAAGCCCAAAAAAAAAAAACAAAATTAGAAAAATCAGTTGAGTTCCAACTACCTACAGCTTCAAACGTTTTCAATTGAATATACACAGTACATATGAAGTTATACACATCTACATGTATAGGGCTAAAAACGAACGTCCGAGTTGCTCGCGAGCAATTTGAGGGGAGTCGAGGCTCGAGTTCGAGTTTTAGACTTGCGTATTAAATGTGCCGAGTTCAATACTCTAAAGCTCGTCCCATTTGTATAGGCTCAGCTAGAATAGTAAACGAGCCGGGCAACAAACAAGGCAAGCTCGAACACTACCGATCCCGGCTCGTTTGCACCCCTATGCATAT
Organism: Rhododendron vialii; assembly: GCF_030253575.1. Classification (NCBI taxonomy): domain Eukaryota; kingdom Viridiplantae; phylum Streptophyta; class Magnoliopsida; order Ericales; family Ericaceae; genus Rhododendron; species Rhododendron vialii. The sequence goes on from NC_080563.1 coordinate 8,634,705, forward strand.
ATGGATACGTATACTTTCAAGACAACCATTTGGTTTTACAAACCTTCTCTAGTACGTACTCTGTTTTATTGAGAGCAGAAGATCAAGAGATGATGCATGCAAACTCTCAAGGTATGGTTTGCGATCCCTTGGCTTATAAGTAGTAGTGATGCTTTTCTTCTAGTTACCTGTGGTGATCAATGAATTTAATAGGGCGGTATCTGCTGTTCAACTACCAATGTACTTCATTATTTATTGATGGATGCAGATTTTTCATGTGCAGCAAACTAAATGCATGTATCGGCCCAAAGGTTAGTTTGGTTGGTCGGTTGGTCAGTGAGTTTGTTACCCGTTCCACTAAGCCTTCTTATTCAATAAGTCCTTATTTTGCAATTTTGGAAGGGGTCCAACCTTGTTTCAAGACCTTAAAAAATAAGTACTTGATCTATGTGTATTTTTTTTTCTTAAATCTTTCAATATGGATATAAAAAATATGCAATATATATCTTGTTTGATAGATCTCAATTAGTTATATTATACAAAATTCGCAAAATCATGAAATTCAATATAAATTGAAAAGATAGAAGCGATCAAAAAATGACACAGATTTTGAAATGCAGAAATAAGAAGGTAAAAAGTTAGTGGAACGTGGGTTCTTATTGGGTAAAAAATAGTAAGAACTTATTTTGTTAGCGGAACGAGCACAATTGACTAGTGTTTGGTTTTTTAGGTTAGGCCACAAACAAATTTTTTGAGAATCTTCTAGTCTCAGCGTGGATGGTCTGCTTTTAACGGAACCACGGAGGAGATCAATAGATCGATGTGCGCGTAAATTGATCCGGACACCCAAACCAGAAATAAATCTAGATATGCATCGATCATCGGAAAAATTCAAAAGATGCATGTTATTTGCTTTGCCATTTTGGGGTTGTGAGTTATTATTATAGACGTCTGTTTCCGGCCAGTGTTTCCACGTTAGGCAATATGACAGTTGGGAGTACATAAAAATGGAAAGGTAGGAAAACAACTTTTACATTAAAAGCAGCCATATTTGCGTTTCTTTGTTTTATTAATGGAGTAATGAAAGCATACAGCAGAACTATATTGAAATTAAGCGCCAATGAGGTGGTTGGAGCAGCAAACATAAAATTACTCCTCTTCTACTGGTACCGGGTTTGATATTTGGGATTAAATAGTTAGGAGAAGAGGCTTCAATTTAACTTGCATTTCGGTGGGAGTTCGGTGACAAATCAACATTTCCTTCCAACTAGTCTATTGTAACTAAAGTCCGAATATTCTAGATTGGGTGGATTCTTTAGCTAATCGGGGGTCGTTACGATGGTTAAATCCAGCCCACGTTTTAACTGAGAAAAAAGAAATTATGTGTATGGTGAGTCAGAAGCATGGGTTGGAATATTATCACATGGAAAAAATCAACTTTGTTATAGCATCTCCTACGAGCTCTATATCTCTATTTTGGAGACCAAAACTCCATACTGAAGAAATACTTTGTAAACTATTTTATGAGAGAATTTTGAGGGATCCATTGTTCTTTTTAGAGTTTTGGTCTCCAAATTTACTCTCCCTACTTCCATTTTAGAGAGAAAATTTCTAAAAAGGGCCATGTTGGAGCGGTAGGGAGCGTGTTTTACTTTTTAGGTTGAGGTCGATCAGGGGTACGAGAAAACATACCGAGGAACTGTGCTGCACAGCATGCTGTGTGGGACAAATCACTGCCGCTCTGGTTTTCGCTCTGATGATCGAAAACGTTCACTTCGTAGAGCTCATCGAGTAGAACGAGTGTACCAAAAATCCGCTTGATCGAATATCATTAAGTGTCTAATCCGAACATTATTATCTTGAAACGAATGGATCCGAAACACTAGATTAAAATTCATTGTTTTTTGGTACACTTATAATTTCAAGAAAATAATGTTCGGATTAGGCACTTAATGATATCCAATCGAGCTGATTTTTAATACACTTATTCTACTCGACGAGCTCTACGAAGTGAACGTTCCCGAATATCGAAACAAGACCGGAGCGGAGACGATTTGCCCCGCAGAGCACTCTGTGCAGCACAATCTTTTCAGTCCCTATAAAACCCGCCCTAACCTTGCTCCGTTGCCATCCGCTGCAGTCTGCAGACAGCACAAAAAAAAGTAACAAAACCACCGACCTCACTTCAACAACGTGTGTAATGTGTATATAAGAGCAAGCCCAATTCTCCAACGTGTGTAAGGGCAGCAGCAATAGAACTGGGCCGGTACTCATGGGCAAAGCCCAAACTGAACTCCTTTCGAAGCCACTCCAAACAAAGAATGCCAAGATCATGTACCTACTCGTATAGTTCTCCTCGTGTGTAATATAGAGCAAGATGTGATCTCATTTGGTGAGTTTTAGTATTTTCCAGTCTTAACTGATAGTAGTTGATACAATCAAGGTCAAATGATCACACATTCGCATGCGTCTTACCAGAGTATATTCATTGAAAGATAAATAACGGTCGAATTTCAACTGTTCTTCTTTTTAAACAAGTGTGATTGGTTAAGTAGTTTGTCAATATTCGATTGACTTGATTATTAACATGAATTGATGAACATGTCAAGACCTACACATTCAATAGCTCGAATAGTGCCGATTTTTTTTTTTTAAAAAAAACACGCTCGAATAGTCAAATGAGGTTATGGCGTGTTCAATTTTGCGCCACACGTAATCATCTCAATTTGTATTTCATCTAGATCTTATTTTGAGATTTCGGGGGAGAATATTCGGGGGAATATTCTCTCGAATATTCAAGAGAACATTTAGAGAGAGAGGGAGTCAAAGAGATTACATTAGATTACAAATGAATCATATACCGCAAACGTGAGGCTACAAGCGTTTGATGCATCTGAACACATCTATATATGTATCTATTCTCAAATATCTCTGTCCAAGGTGGATTAGGGGGCTTGTTGTGTCCCATGCACAATGCTATTGTGCCTTTTGTTGTGTCACTTCCCGAGCTCAAAAACACAATCTTACTCTTTAGACCTAGACACAAACAACTACCCTTCTCAAAAGAATTAAGGTTCCGTTTCAATTTCTTTGAAAAATTACTTTTTGAAAAGGAAGGTAATTTCAAGTTAAAAATTGTGTTTACGCAATAATTTTTCTACAAATATAGATCTTATTTGATAGATTTTATTGAGATATTTTAAACAGTGCAAAAAAAAATCAAATAATTATTTTTATTTTCATTATATTTAAATTTGAAATTATTGTTTTTTTTAAAAAATGTTTAAAAAGAAAACGGAATGGCACCCAAGTCAGTCGGCCTCAATAGCTTACCGATCGGATCCAACAAAATTGGAGTGCAAATTTTAAAGTGTATCTGCTGAAGAAGAACGAGATTTGATTACCGAGATTTCAATCTCCTTTTAGAGTCTGCTTGGAAGGGGTATTGTGAAGGAGAATACCACAATCCATCCTTTTAGTACCTGGGCCCAGCTATGGACCCATTTGGCAACTCCATTTGGAGGGGGTTTTATCTTTGGCCCCTCTTCCATAATACTTGCTAAGACCAGCTGAGGGGATCTTAGCGATGGACAGGGTCTCACCTGTTATTGTGTAATACCCCCTAATTCTCCTCCATTTCGGACGATTGTACCCCTCGTAATCTCCCTTTTCAACCCCATGTACCCATTTCATGAGCAAAAGCAAAAAAAATTAAGCGTTCCAAATTTCAATTCGTTTGAACCGGTGAAAAGATTTTAGTTTTTTGATCATTTTATCCTAAATAGTCATAATTAAATTTTGACTCTAGGACTCTTATTGATTAACACTAAAAAAGTCGTACAACCAAATATCTTAAGGCTAACCAACGAAAGCCCTAGAGTCAAAATTTAATTATGACCCTTTAAAATTAAATGATCAGAAAAATAAAATCTTTCCACCCATTCAAACGGATTGAAATTCGGAATACTTAATTTTTTTTCTCAACTTTCCCCAAAATCAAGCATTTTGCACTTTTTTTTTTCTGTCCCTTGAAGCTCAAAAAATCACGTATTTATTCTAATTATAATGAAACTAACAAATTTTGTCATAAACACTACATAAGGGCAAAAAAATCATTTAACAGCTTTTTACATCAATCCTCCTTTCTTATACCCCAAATTAATCCTTCATCCAAACCAAGTACTATTTCCTACTATTTAATACCCCTTCATAAACATCACATCAATGTGGGCCGTCCCATATTAACCAATATCCCCTACTATCTAATCTCCCCTACTATCTAATCTCCCCTTCTTACATAATACCTCCAAATCTAATCCCGCATCCAAACGAGCCCTTAACTTGATATTTTGGATTACCACTGTACATCTTGGTCTACAAAATAATCTGTTCGGATTATATTTTTCGAGCTCAAACAAGTGATACAATGTGTGAACGGAAGGCACAGTAAGCTCTTGTCTGTTCTAGTCGGGTGAGTTGGTGGATTTGCTCCACGCATAATTAACCAGAGTTCGATTATTAGGATCAGGCCGCAAGAAAGCTATTTTTGTGAATTTTGTAATCCGAATGTGATTGCCTGTGACCGAATCAGAGAAAAAATTAGTTGAAATACGCGTAAAACTCTCACAACATCCCTGACCCTTGACCGAAAAGAATTTCAAAAAATCGTTTTCATCAAGAAATCGTTTTCCTCAAGGTTGACAGATATTCCAACTTTTCACTTTTGTCTCTTATATAAGATCCTACCAACTCCCAACTCCCAACTCCCAGCCAATTTTCCTATTTCCCTCTCTCAGATGCTTCCACTTCCTGTTCCCCTCCGCCTCCATGATCCATCCATCTCTTTCTAGGGTTTCATAAACCAGTCGAATTTAATTGAAATCGCCAACATGGCTACATCAGCCTTCAAGTCCACCTCCAGAAGAGCAACCGCCTCCGAGCGCTCCCCGGACAAAAACGCCCCAATCCGACGGTCCCACAGCGTTAGCGCCTTGTCCAGAACCCACCACCGCCACCACCATCTTCCCCAACACGACGTCGCTTCCGAGTTCTCGAACAAGAGGGACAACCCTCTTTTCTGGACCAGCGCCTCTCCGCCGGATGACAAGGAGGTTGGAAGCTCCGCCGCCGCGGCCGAAACCGGCTCCGCGGAGAGGGGCAGATCGGTCGTTAGGAACTCCGATCTCGTTGGCAAGAAAGTTGTTGAGAGCGGGAAGAAGAAGGACGTGCCGGGTCGGAGTTTGTCCAGGGTGGATACGGGGCGGCGGCGGCGCTCCGTTTCCAGGAGCCATTATGCAGCGTATGAGGTTTATTTACTATCTCTTTGTTTGGTTTTGGAGTTAATTAATGGGACACTAATTGGTATGATAAAAGTTAAAACTAGTGTGTTTTGGATTGTTGTCTGAGTAGCATTTTTGCTTTTATATTTATAAACGAGTGTCTTGGCATGCACCTCAAGTAATTTTGGGAACTAGGCCCCTGAAGTAGGCTCCTGAAGTTAACGAAAACCTCTAGTGGCCCTGACTTTGGAATGTTTGGCCTTCGTGGATTCGACCTCGCAACCTCTTCAGGCATGGCCTTTGATTGTTGTTTATAAGTCATATTTTATGTGAACCCGAAGGGATTGGTAAAACTATTGTGTTAAACGTTTGTGTTGAACTAAGTTGTGTTTAGGTAGTACTAACACAGGTCCCAATTCGTACACCGGATTCGTTTGTTTGATGGGATTTATAGTGATGTGATATATGATCTCAAAATGTGTAATCACATAGATCAATAATGAGGAATTATGTTTACCACGTTCGTTCTTGTATGGTATATTCCATGTGCTTTATAGTTGGATTAAAAATCCAACGGATGATCCGAGCCGTAGAAACTTTAACCAAACCACCTGGTATATGGTCCTTTTGCTATATATGATGGAAATATTATTGTCTTTTTTTTTTATCGTCGTCTAATCGGAAGTTTAACTTATGCCTACCTTTCAGCATAGACATAAGCATTCCTTTGTTTTGGAAATATTGTGTGAGTTCAAATTAAGTCGAATCAGGTATTGCCACATGCTGGGAAACAAAATAGTGATAAAAATTGGTTCTACTTAGCAGCCTCTTTTTCTATTGTTGGTTTGATTTTGGTTTGCCTCAATACAGAGTGAAGTGGAACGAGACTCTGTTGTCTTATTAAATTCTCGAAGCAAAGTTAGTTCGGATGTGGGTGCTAATAGAGGGAAGAAAGATAACTTAGTTAGAAATGCAGCTGATATGCGAGGAAGGTCCACAGATCGTCAACCTCTCAAGCCTAAAGATACTTCTGCTGTAAGTTTTGTGGAATTATGGACCGTCAGTCCCACATTTGGTTTATAACTGAAATTACTGTGTTTACTGGTGTCTGTTAATGGTTAACCACAATTTGTAACATGTACCTTTCAGTCTTATTTGCAAGTACCGAATGGTGAAGATGGAATCTCTGCTGGTTCTTTTTTGGAAGCCGAAGAGAAGACTATTAAAGCAGTTTGTGAACAGATGAAGGTGAGCTTTATGTTCTTAGCAGACTGCTTGATTTTAATGCAACATCATCAAATTCTATGCTTTAACTACCATTGTGTAATGTTTGAACGTAAATATCATTTTTATTGATGATAAAAATTCTTAGTCATCTCTCTATAGTAGACAATACAGGGAGACCAGATGGGAAGAGGTGACACTGCTGCAAATGGAATATATGAGACCGTTCGATCTGAAGTAAGACGTGCCATCTCAGATATCCAAAATGACCTTGGAAGCGTAAGTTCTTTTTGTTGTGATTTGTCATGCTGATATCGCTTTCTCTTTCCTTTTCCCTGGCTGCCATAACAAAGTTATCTAGAAATAGCTCCATTGATTGCTTAGAACAGAAGTCTTGCGTTTCAGAGAACCTAAATTTATGTTAAAACAAAAGCTGACACATGGAAGCTTACCCTTGCACCATTCGTGGTCCATATTTGCTCTCTTTATTAGCTTTTTTGTATGACTAGTATCTTGTAGATGGTTCTAAGCGAACTAAATCCATTTGTTAGTAGAGAGTGTGAGAAAACCTTACATGTTGATTTTCATAAGCCAAGTTACTTTCAGCCGTAGTCTGAGACAGGTGGTGGATTGAGCCTGTGAACCCCGTATATTCGTGTATGGAAAAGCTAATATTCAAGCTGCACAAAAGGGAAAATATGGGTTATCAATGCTACCACATTATTTGCTTGCAATGGTATAATCCTTCAAAGCAACCTTACCTCTTTAAATAGTGACTTTTTCCTGGCTTTGCAACTTCAGGTAATCCAAAGGAACAATGCTACCAGTATTGCATGCACAAATGTTGCTGATATTCCTCCAGATTTGGTTAATCCTGGGGCTGTTGAACTAGTCTTGGACATCAGAAGGGAATACGCTACGAAGTTTGAGGAGGTTATACATCTCTCTCTCTCTCTCTCTCTCTCTCTCTCTCTCTCTCTCTCTCTGTACTTTTAGTTAATATTGTTGAGAAGAGTTTTATTGCCATGCCTACTAGTTGGCAATGGTTTTGAAACATTTACTGGGTTGATGTCTTTTCACGCGGTGGGATGTGTTTTTGAGTACCTATGTCTTCAAAATTTTAGGGCAATAGTAGTTGTGAATCACTTTCTTATTTGGCTTGGATCGTAACTCAGGGACCAAAAGAAAATATCCTCTTGGTGGAAAAGGACTTGATTTTCCTTCCTGACAAGGGAAGTTGATATCGCACCTATAGATTCTCATCTATGCATAGCTATTACTCGTGCATGACAAGGCTGAAAACTCTCTCGTGTTGGCGATTTATGTGCAGTCCCAAGAACGGGCTACTAAACTTAGAGCAGATCTGGCTGTAGAGGAGCACCGGGGACAAGAGTTGAGTAGAATACTCAAAGAGATACTTCCAGATCCAAAGACAAATAGTGTGCAGAAATCTCGTCCAAGAAGAAAGGTAAGCCATCTGCTTTAGCTGAAATGTGTCTACCCATCAACTGTTTAAATTACCCTGGAAAACAAGGTGGGTGGATGAATTCAACATTAACGTGCAAGGCTGCAAGCAAGAAGCCCCTTTGTACCTGTTAAATGGCATTGATGTTCTACGCTAAAGATTAACCAGCACTAATACGCCCATCTTTTTCCTTTCCTTGGGATGCTTGGATGCACATATCCATTCACTATATTTTGTTTGACAGCATTTAAAGTGAGTTTAATCATCAAGGAGTTGTTCATTAGTTTCTGGTTGTTTCTCACTGAGATTATTAGGATTAGGTGTAACGTGCATGCAGCTTTCAGCTGTTAGTGCATATCAACATAAATGAAATAAGACATGGTTTTCCTTTCAAAGCCTATGAAATAAGAGCATTGTGTCCCCTTGATGTGTGCAATTGGTCCTCCTGCCTAATAATTAAAGATGGGGTATGCACTTAAATGGATTTCCAAGTTGTGATATATTTCAGAATCTGTGTATTAATTGGTTGGTTTGTTTGCCTCCCCTATCCCAGAAAAGTGCCTGCATGGCCCTATAGTTCTTCTAGACGTAGGTTAATAAAATCTCTTTTGCGTGGTGCCTTATCATAAAAACTATCAGAAGTATTGGCTTACAATATGCCTTGGAGTCGGGACTTTGTGGTGGATAAATGGACACATCTCATTGCATTGACAGGGGACATGTGTTTTCTTCATATTCGAGTATGTGGAAGAGGTTAAAAGTATTTCTGTTGCCTACTTGTCCCTTCTTAATAGCTTTTACTTGTTTGAAAACACTAAAGATTTAAATTACTGCTATATACCTGCAATCTGGAAGAAGGGTGAGATTTTGGTGTTAATTCCCATGTAGGATTGCAGCCCACATGATTCTCCTTTCCATATACTTAATTGTTTTTCTTTAGTGATGACGCAAGAGTCTAGAAAATTGCTATACGAGGATAAAATTTTGCTCAATTAGTTTATTGGAAAAGAAAAAGATTTTTCTGTTCTCTATGGTATTCCAACAGGAAAATCCCTTTCTTATTCCATCAAACAAATTCAGCAGACCTTTTTAAGTGCAGTAATATAACCTTTTCCGATGTTCTGTCACACATATTGGTCCGACAGTTTGCAATGTTCGCATCTATGTCACTTATTCTTTGAGGAAAACAGGTTACTTCATATAGTTGGTGTGACAACTACAGGTTCTTATGTTACTGGCATATAAAAGAAAATTCATTCTTTATCTTGCTGTTAAGGTCATAGTAATTCCTCCTTGTGCTTGTTTCTCCAACAATTACTTTTATCGGATGGCAGCATAGCAGTGAAAGAACAAAGATGTCAAAGCGCCTGACAGAAGAAGCCATGACCTTTTTTGACGAGTGCGTGTCCATATCAACTTTTGACAGTTCTGATTTCTCAGCACCGGAAGATCTGCCTCTAAATTCAGTTGGCACTCCTACACCAGTGTGTGGGATTGCATCTTTAGCCCAAGGTAGCCCAAGCATTTCAAGCACTGGTTGCCTCGACTATAAGCAGGTTCATCTCCTCATGGGCTGATATTTACGTGTATTTATTCTAACACTTGAATCATTCACAAGAGTTTGGTCAGTTAATGAACTAGTAATAACAAAAGATTCCCCTCACCATTGAGCAATCCCTCTACCCACAGGGCTGAGCTCTGCAATATCTTTTTCTTTCTCGTTTTCTTTCTCTCTCTTTTGATTCCAATTTGTCCCTCCATGAAAGTATACACCCCTAACCCTGGGAACAATGGACTTGACCAGGCAGTAACCAAGGTTAGGCTCAAACACCAGCATGAAATTGGTAGTTTCAGGTGTTGATGTTATTGATACTCCTACTTGCAGGAATCAGCTGGTCGTGTCATGCATAGCCAAATGGATTCTAGTTTAACTGCTGGCAGCAGCACTGATGAACCCATGATAAATCAAGCAAGTTTAAGTGGAGGAAACAACGCAGAATTGGGTCGGAAATCAAGATTCTCCTTCAGTCGGAAACCAACTGAAAATGCTGGGCTCCGACTAGACATTACAAACTACATTAAAAACATTGAAAAAGAGTATGAAAATGGTGGCAGCAATTCAGAGACCTCAAAATCAAACTACTATGATGGGCTGTTTCATGGTTACACGGAAAACTTGTTGTTTGACAGGGTACTGTTAAAGAACCAAATAGACTCTGGGAGTTTGCATCTGTGTGGTGGAGGTTTGGCAGTTTCGTTTTCTCCTTTGGGCTCTAATCGTTGAACAAAAACCACAGCTGTCGTCAAAATTCAAGCACATAATATGCATGGAAGATAGTGTTTTTCTTTTTTCCTTTTCTGGTTGCCGCCTTCTATGGCTATGTCTGATGTTCTTATCCCTGTTGTATCATAGTTGATAAAGTTGTAAATAGAATATGCTTGATCCGATGAGTGGTGATATAATTTAGTCAAAACTATAGAAAACCAATTTCTGTGTAAAGCCTTGTTGTGTGGCTGTGGTCATGCTCATGTACTCATTTTGTAATGTATAAATTATGGGATGTACTTAGATTTTGTATTTTCAGAGAGAGAGAGACCCGAACTTCTGTACATGTATTTTTGTGGAATTTCTGTTCTGTTTCTTGTCAATTTATAACCCGGTAGAGAAGATAAAGATTTCAGTTTCTTTCACTTTGTTTTCTGTACTCCTATCCGTTCTGTATACCATAAATGCAAGATCACAGCGAGATAGAATGATATCATTCATTTAGATAAATTGTTCTGATCTTCCCTCCCCAAAAAGATGTAGGCACTAGGCAGAAGCACATCAGAAGCTTTGTTTGTACTGTTTAACAGTTTCAGCCTCGGAGTGGGTGGCTTATGCAATCAAATACAGTAGATTTAAACAAGACATCGGAGTATTTTTTTTGCCCGTACGCCATTGAAGCAATATATTGCTTGGAACATAGTCACCCGTATTTGGAGCTAGGGTTTCTCATCGAGCCTGGTTAGGAGACTACCCTTCTTGGCAACTATTTTCTTATGTTGGTAATGGTGAAATCAATGATGTCATGATCGAAAATGTAGTTATTCGGCTGATCCCGTAGGAATCATAATCACTCGAGCCTGGTAGGTGCAAGAAGCAAGAAATTCGCTTACGGAGAGCATCTATAGAAGCAAACCCCGGTCTTGTGGCAATTGGGGGTGTGGTTCGAGACTCCAGTGCTACATGGATCTTGGGTTTTCAAATGAATATTGATTAGTCTTCTCCCCTGTCTGCAGATTTGGAAGGCTTTGGAAATTGCTACAATGGAGAGCTTTACCCGCATTATGCTTGAATCAGATTCTAAGAAGGCTGTGGAATTTTTTTGATCTTGGAGCAGAGGCCAGACCATCCTCAGCTGAATGCAGTCCAAGTAATTAGAAGTCTGGCTGGCCAAAGCTGGGAATGCTCAATCACCCACACTTGGCACGAAGCAAATACTTGTGCAGATTTTCTAGCTCGGGAGGCCATGTATCAGTTGACCGGACTGGAGAGGCAATTAGTTGAGGTGTGTGTGAGTTGGCCCGGACACTCCGGACCATCAAACCAAAAAAATATAGGAGGAAATCTTTTTCCCCGGCCCACGAATCAATTTCCCTCTTTCTAGCTTGAAGCACTGAAGCTCCCCATAAAAGTGATCATTGTGGCAAACAATTTAACGACGACTAGTAAGTTCCGTGATGAGCTAGCGCAGATCGGTCTACTCCTAAGTCCTATTTAGTTTGTTTCTGTTCTCGTAATGTCTTGTAAAATGTTTTTATTATCAATTGAAGTCCTTACTCTTTTTCTAAATAATAAAAAAAAAAGTCATAGTAATTAATGATATTTAAAAAAAAAAAAAAAAAGGGTCATAGTGAGAAGAAATCTATTCAGTCTAAAATATGATTTCCCAATCCTAATATAACAATTTCTGCTACCAACAACCAGTACAAGTGACGGATTAAAGAGTTTATGGTAGGGGCACAGTGCATGAGAATATTTTTCTTGCTATATAAATCTGGCATACATCCTACGAGAATATACAAATGAAATCTGCTATGTATAGTAATTCAAATGATTCGATGAATTCGTTAAACGCTTAATCAAATCAATCAGTCCATCTTAGCTGATTGTTTCGATCCTAACTGATCACTGTCAATCGCCGTTACTGTTAATTACCCCATCTGCTATTATGTGTGTTGATGAATTCATATAATTCGATCAATTGGTTAAACTCTTAACCAAATCAATTATGTTCATATTAATAAACTCAAATGATTTGATCGATTGGTTAAACTTTTAATCAAATTAATCGGTCTACCGCAATCAATTATATTAATCAATCATGTAGTCATCACTCCAACACTAACCAATTGACGAATTTTGTTAAACCACAACTAACCATCATCAGCATTTGGTCACTATATCGTATCGATCGCCACATTCACTCACTTGTTAGGTATCTTAACCAAATTTTCTTTACTACAACCTCAGTTCATCTGAAGGTTCCATTGTACAATTTTATAGAGTACTGATTAAACGTTGATTATTGATTTAGTCTTTTTAGTCAGTTTTTTTTATTATAGAAGTTAGTTTGCAACATTTATTTTTAATAGCAATTTTAAGTAAATAATTATTCGTGACGTAAATTTTAAATTTTTGTTCTGAACTTTATGATAAGTATCTTTCTAATTAAATAAGTACGTTTTCTAGATATTAAGTGAGATAATTTATGACTACCTTGTATTTAAAATAAAATTTATAAATTTTTGGTCATTTAAAATAAAATTATTTGAATTTTTTTTTTGTAAGAGTAATCAAAAAAATTTGGTAATTTGTTTTCATTAAAAATTAATTTCCATATTAGCATTCCTGTGTCCATTATTCACATACTAAGTTTTAAATTACATTTAAAATTCTTAATCACAATTTTTAGGTTATTCACTAAACGATATCTTAGGTAGTAAAAGACAAAAAGTAAATTGAAGATAGATTAAACCAGTGTTATTTAGAGATGCTTGAAGATTTAATACAGTTAAAAAAATCATGTATGACCTTCTACTTGACTTCTCGAGTGGTTGGTGCGCTTGCTCTAAAGGACTAGGTAACTATAAACGGTAAGTATAGCCACATATCTTTTTTTTGGTAACTAATATAGCCACATTTTGGGTAAGTGTAATCGCAGTAAGTGACATATACAACCAGTTTTTGTTTTACGTAAGGTGACGATTTTTTATTTTGTTGGGAAAATTGCAAAATCATCTCATATTTTGCAAATTCACCTTACCTTTTCGTTACCTATTTACTTATTTTCATCTAATGATTATGATTGAACTTTTTTCCACTATCAAGGTATATATCTTGGGAGTCCCGGGTGAAATATGTACAACAATGGTTCAAATTTTAATGACTCGGACTTCAAAACTGAACCATTTAAAATATTTTTGGACGATTCTAATTGTGGATTATACCCTTATAGTGAACTACAGGTACCCGAATGCAGCATGAATGACCCAAATTCACCATGGGGCATCACATAGAAAGTCCATGTACTACCAAAAAGTTTATATCCGCCGCTCACTTTTTCCAGCTAGCTCCTTCCACTGCTCTCATCTTACCGTTCAAAAGAGTTTAACTCTTTCCTTTTTTAAAATCCGGATCATTGAGTGTCGAGACGAAAGATGAAATTAAGATAGCAGTGAAAAAGAGTGGAAAGATGAAATTGAGATAGCAGTGAAAAAGAGTGGTGAAACCGTGTGGTGGACGTAGTACCGTTGATATACTAGTGCTAGCTATCAGGGTCCACCCCACTTGTCTTCCTTCTGACGTTGGTTTTGAGACAACTAGGATCACAGGTGGATCAATTAAAGTGGAGAGGGTTAGCTCGTAATTTAGCGAAATAACTGAGGTCATTTGCTCTCTGTACCGCACTTCAGATGCATTTTCACACGCGTCCCCTGCCCTCAGTAACCGACAAATAGCCAGCTAAAACCCCCTTTTTAATTTGGAGATAACCGGACGTCTGGGCAGTTTGCATGTACTTACCGATTCTAAAGCTCTGAAGTTAATGACCGTGAAAATTCTCCAGTGACTTCAAGATTTGGAACATTCGACCTTTGTGAGATGCTAAAACCCTTTTTATGTGTAGTTTTTCCTGGATATATAGCTCAAGTGTCGGGACAAGTTCACGCAAATTTCGAATTATTTCTAAAGACTAATTTCACCGTTATATTTCTGCAATAAAAAATATTTCATGCTATCATTTTCTTGCAAGAATAAGAATAAGATATTTTGGTTTGATGATGATCTCATACCCCTATTTCCCCTAATATTTTAGTTTGCTGATGATGATCTTTTTGGTCAAGTTATATGAAAAAAAAAAAAAAACAAAATAATTCATATCCTTCTGTCTATAATCAAATCAAATAAATAAAACAAGAATAGAAGTCGTTTTCTATAACATTCTCTGTGTTTTGAAACGAGAATCAAAGTATCGTCTGCACCCACTTATCATTTTTCTTAGTACAAAAATGAATAATATAATAGTAAATTTATATGAAAAAGATACACAAAAGTGCATCACTCAAAAAGTATGAAAAATCACGAGCCTATTTTATCCGCCCGCCTTCAAAGTAGGAGACCGCATATCGAATAATATTCGTTTTCGTTTAAAATTTTGAGAATTGAATGAGATGACCGAGCACTGGCCAATTAAGCTTATTTTTCAATTTCAAATATTAAAAAAATGACGTTCTACGTCTTGAACGATTCTAATTATAGATATGAAATTTTGATGAAATAGTTAATATCTGTCGCCTTTTTACATTGTTAGACAAATCACTCCCTTAAAACTCATACATATGAATATGTATGTCCATCTATATAGACATATAATGAGGGAGATGGAGGGGACAACGGATTTCTGTAGTGCGCTAATACACTATGAAGGTGTACTACGTTTTAGTGACTTCATCGAGATTCATAACTGTAATCTGAATCATTCAATTCGTAAAGTTCACTAAACACTGCATTTGTACCAAAATTGAAGTTAATCGACCATTGATGTCAACAAGATCGTAATAAATTTGACATGCAATTTATTTTTGAAAATCATGTTGATCGTCCATTTTTTTCAGACAACGAATGCTTTCTTACCAAGAGGCTTAATCATATCGAATCATTTTAATGTTTAATCAAATCAAACCAATTTATTTTGAACCATCGGCTCAACAAACTGAACTGTTCATACTACCTCCGTTCCATAATGACAGTCTCACTTTCTCTCTTTTACCTCTTTTCAAATAAAAAAATTTACTTCCGTGCATAATTTTTAAAATTTTTCCGCACCGTATTAAAAATCTCAATTAGTACTTTAATTTGGTGCGAAAAAATTTAAAAAATTTTACACAAAAGTGGTTGATTTTTTGTTTTAAAAAATGACACGACTTTTCATGATGATTCTCAATATAGAACAGAGAGAGTATTACATTAATAATTCCAATTAACCCCGTCAAAACACTCTACACCTTCTTAGGGTGTATTTCACTAAAAAATTATGTATTATAAAAAAAATGAATTATTTCATAAAATAAGAAATAAATATTTAAAAAATAAGATCGGAACTTTAATGGCTTAAATGAATTGGGGAAAGGGATTCCTGAAAACGTAGAAAGGGGGGCACAACAGGACAAGGAATCCCATTGGCAGCATGGCTGTGCCATCAAGCCAAGTGTTGGCTACTTAATTAACTCATTGAGTTAAATTATTAACCCCAATCCTGTCCCCAACTATTAACCCATGGTTAAACCTTAACCCCTCCTTTTGCCTTATAACACACCACCACCACCTCAAATCTTCACCTGCTCTCGCTCTCTCTCTCTCCGTATCTCTGTTTTGGTAACCCACTTTAGGTAACCAGAATACAAGCCTTAAACAGAGTCTTTTGTGGACCTACCACAAATCTCTTTGATACCCACCAAAGCAAGCCTCTCTCATTCTCTCTCACTCTTTCTATCTCTCTCTCTCTCTCTGAACACCCACATTTTGATTGATCGTCAATTGAGGAGGGCAGAGAGAAATTGATTAGATTTCACTCTCTCTCTGAACACCCAGATGAAGAGGTCGCCTTCTTCTAATTCTTGCTCTTCTTCTTCGTCTTCGTGCGTTGTTCATTCTAATCTCCAAATAGACAAAAAACCCAAGACCAAGCGCGTCAGATCTTCCAAGAAGAAGAAAAATCTCGACGATCCAGGTAGTACAAATAATGCTGCTGCTGCTGCTGTTAGTAGAAGAAGTTCCATTTACAGGGGGGTCACAAGGTCTCTCTCTCTTTCCATTACTCTCTCTCTCTAAATATATGTGTATCTATATGTGTGTGCATGCATGTATTGATTGAATGAATTAATGGACAGGCACAGATGGACGGGGAGATTTGAAGCACACCTGTGGGATAAGAGTACTTGGAATAGCATTCAAAACAAGAAAGGACGACAAAGTACTTAAATTACTTAACTACTCGTACAAAACTGAAAAATCTTTCTTTCTGCAACATTTTGTTTATTTCTAGTCGTACAAGCTTTAGATTCGATTTTTGGGACATTAGGAAAATTAAAAAACTAAAAAGGTGTTTTAAGTAATTAAAAAGATTTTGAACTTTTGTTGCCATCCACTCTTGTATGAACTTTGCTGCAATTTAAAGTTTTAAATGCGGAGATTTGCTCCGGTTTTAAATGACCCCACTAGAAGACAAGTTTTAAATGCCCTCATTAGTTGCCGGTGGAATTGGTATCCATGGACTATCCCTAGGTGACGTGCGCGTTAACTGGCTCGGACATCATGAGATATCAAAATAAATTATAAATTTTAGTCAAAATCAAGGAGATCTGCAGTCTTCTCTGTTTCTGTTATTTTTTAATGTGAAAGTGGATATTATATGAAGAGACTCTGTTTTTGGGTACTGACTCTGTTTTTGTTCTTTGATTGAATATAATCCTGTCATTTGCCAACGTTCATCTACGGTTTTGTCGCTGATATAGTTTATTTGGGTAAGTTCAACCCCCTCTTATCTCTCTCTCTCTCTCTCTCTCTCTCTCTCTCTCTCTCTCTCTCTCTCTCTCTCTCTCTCTCTCTCTCTCTCTCTCTCTCTCTCTCTCTCTCTCTCTCTATTAATTAATGTCATTCATTTATATGTTGTTTCTCTTCTTTTTGGTTCTGTGCATTGGTGCACACGTGCTATGCACTCACTAGGGGGCCATTCTGGGTCTTGTTATTTGATCTGAACTGTTTATTTTGTTCATCTCATCGAGTAAACAGAGTAGATCGTTTACATAAAAATTACAGTTGATCGAACACCTTTAACTATTTGATTGGTGTGCATTTGTCTTATAGTTTTTCTTTAACAATCATTCATAGCTGTTTCTTTTGCAAGATAAATGCATTCTGAAAACTTTTTAACCATTTCATCAGTGTGCATTCAGGTTTTCTTTAACAATCATTCGCAGCTGTTCTTTTGCAAGACAAATGCATTCTGAAAACATTGGTTTTGATGTCCAATCAATCTGAATTTTTACGTAGATAGTACAAGACAAATGAACGATTTAATAAACCCATGGTGGATCCCGCATCTATGCACCTATGCACGCAAGCTGACCTATATAGTCTTAGAAAACTTGTTCATTGGCCCATCACAAATGTATTAGTGTATTATAATCTCACAATCTTGTGGGGCCGGCCAAGAATCTTTTAGCAGTATGTCATTTTTTGATAGCTCATGATCTTGACGGATTATAGACTAATTCCATTGTCCACTAACCTAGCCCAATTAAAGAATTAAAGAGCGCTGGATGGACGGAACAGTAGTTGTCAGCTAACTATCTTGCAGCAACTCCTAGAGAGTTTTAACCTTATATCATAGTAGTAAGGAGTCCAGGGTAAATGGTCACGTAACCTGATTAACTAATTATTATCATTTTTTCACTTATACAAAGTGTGAGTTCCATTCAGGATGATTACCATTTATGCATTAGTTGCATTCTTTTTGGAAACTAGAAATATGAATTTGGGGCATTTCTCTCTTAGAAGTAATACCTGATTTCTTATGGAAAATATAAAAAGACAATGATCTCCACAATAACCACACACCCGATTAATTAAAAAGAAAAGCAATTTCTTTTCCCCTAGAGACCCGATTGTTGTAATTTATTCGATCAATCCCGGATGCAATGAGCCGTTTAACCATGCATTATTGATTGTTGGGAAATCATCCAAAACAAAGATTCCTTTGACCTTTTTGTTTTCTGGCAAAGGCTAAAGTGACCATGAGAGGGTGAAAGCTAGCTAAGAGACAATCCTTCTAGCAATATCTTAGCATAGAAGTGTTTTGTTTTGAATTTTTATTGGTTAAATAAATTTTCATTGCTATCTGTTATCAAATGAAGGGGCATATGACAATGAAGAAGCTGCAGCTCATACCTACGATCTCGCAGCTCTTAAGTATTGGGGGATCGGCACTACATTGAATTTTCCGGTACTATTCTTCTTCTCTCTCGAAATGTTTGTTGCTAATCAATTTCCAATAATGTTGTGCACAACCGTTTGACTTAATCCTTTTTTATTTGTCTGTAATCGAATTTGCTGACATACAGATTGATACATACACCAAGGAGCTTGAGGAAATGGAGAAATTGACCAAGGAAGAATATTTAGCTTCACTAAGGCGGCGGAGCAGCGGATTCTCTAGGGGCGTCTCCAAGTACCGTGGTGTGGCAAGGTAACCCAGCATCCATGACACACTCATACGTACACGTCTTATTATATAGAATTGGCACATGGTTTGATGTATTATAGGCATTTCCGTTTATTATTTCTTTGGGTTAATTTTTTAGAAAGTTTCGATTGACATTTGGCAGGCACCATCATAATGGGAAATGGGAGGCACGAATAGGGCGAGTTTTCGGAAACAAGTACTTGTACCTTGGAACTTACAGTAAGAACCGTTATCTTGCTTATAGAAGCTGCAAATACTCTGTCTATGTTCTGCTAACTATTAATTCTCCATTTTCTGGTTATTTTGCTTTTCCAAATACGCTTTGTTCTAGTAGAACTATCGCATAATGAGTTGGCAGCGAGTCTTTTTACTGTGAGAAATATTCCGACAGTCAGCAAATAAGCATCTGTTGCACAAAGGAATAACTATCTTTTCTTATTGGAAAATGAAAATCCTCTCTATGTGGAGCGCTGCTGTAAAGATTTACCTTAGTTATGCTTGCAAGGTACCATCGGCATCATTTAGTTGAAAGCACAGTTATTGCATTGAAAAAGATTTGGATGTTAAAACCTCTAGTAAATGTTAGTGCCACGCAAAATTGGACCGCACACTCAAAATGTGTGTGTGTCCCATATGCTGGATTCTAGTGTATCATGAGATTTGTCTGTACTCAACACGAAAAGCATTTAAGTAGTACCGGTCTGTTTACACTTTAATCGAAAATTTCACGTGATAGTGCATTAAGTAGAGACACGCCAAATTATTGACAACGGTGACACTGTTTGTTATAATTAATTACGGTGATCCTATATGACTATGCAACTTTTTTAAATACTCCAAACGTGGTTCAAACATTTGATGCATTATGAGTTGCAATTCGTTCTAGTAATTCCTCCAACGGAACAGTCATTTCTGTGTAAGGTGGAATTTTATGTTTCTTTCCACTCCACACACATGCACTGCCCTGTAGTAAATTCAGATTCCAAAACTTCAAAATGCCCAAAAATTTTTGATGAGCAACCAAGAAAGAAAGTTGGTTTATATAATTTCATCAATGTTATTTTTAATTCTGTTTGGAATTTTCGGTGAAGGTACTCAAGAAGAAGCGGCAGCAGCATACGACATGGCAGCCATAGAGTACAGAGGGGCAAATGCTGTGACCAATTTCGACATCAGCAGCTACGCCGACCGTTTGAAGACGAAGGCCCTACTTCCCGCCCCACATGATCAAGACGATCATAATCAGCCCCCGCAACAACAAAATCCCAACTTCTTCACACAAGAAGATGAAGGAGAAGAAGAAGATAAACAACTAATATTGGTCCAACCCCAGTTACCCCCAAACTTATGTCATGACCTCCCCACTCCTAACTCCATCGACTCGTCCGAAATGGAACATGACCACCCTTGGGACCTCTGTTTGGATGCTAGCGTATTCAATCCCCTCTCGGTTCCCGACCTAATTCCCCTCGAAAAAGCAGGCGACCTACCACCAGAGTACATGTTTGATAGCGACTACAAGAGTTTCGAGGATAATATTGACTTCATGATGTTTGATGTACTGACGTCGAATGAAACCACCTCGGATTACTTCAACCCGGATAGTCTCTTTGAAATCACAGCCGGCGGATTCGACATGGAGGCTGATAGTTTCATGGGTAAGGAGGAGGAGGAGGAGGGCGCGAATGGGCATCGAGTATCGGGTACTTCTCCGCCTCCTTCCTCCTCATCTTCAACCACCACCACCTAATTGGTTTTCTTGAAACCTAGCTAGCCTATTTTGTTTGTTTGTCTGTCTGTCTGTAAGGGTTTTGTTTTTTTGGGGGGATAATAGTCCTACTGAGATTGTTGGAGTTTGGTTGGTTTGGTTATCTGGCGGTGTGGTGTTGTTCATCTATCTGTTTGTGAGTAGATAGGAAAACAAGCAACAATATGTGTTTTTGAGCCTTTTTGTTGCATTTTTTTTCATGCCAAAAACAGGGACATGTGCATAGATAATGAGGTGGAGGGGGTCACATGTGGCCTGTGGGGTTTGGCATTGGGCCATTGGCTAGTTTTTACTATTTGATCCCTCTGTCCGTAGCAAAATTTGCATGTTCAAAAATGGACTAAGGATTTGTTTGTATTTGTTTTTTTTTTGCTCGGCAAACGAAAATTTTATAAACTCGAAAGGGATACATCGAGGGAGCGAATGAAAAGAAAATAAAACAAACATCTAACAGATAATTGGATGTAAACACACCTAAACATAAATTAAAATTTCACCTTTCGAATTCCATCGAGATATCCCTTAAAATTCTCCACCGAATAAACCTTAATGTCAAATTTTGATTTCATCCACATTGCAATTCTTGTTTTGATGAGTTCCCCAACTTCCCCCACTCCCGTTGTAGCGTTGTTGAATACATAGTCATTTCTCACTAACCATAAGAACCACAGTGTAGCGAAAAACGTTGTTTCCCAAATGTGTTTGTATTTGTTACCCGTCACTGTTAACTGATGAGATTACATATCAGATTCACTATTAATTCGGTGAAAAAGGAGTCGATACAAACTCAACTCATGGGTAGAACTCAGTCTTGAAACATGAACTCTGAAGGGATGTGTAAGAGCTTATATACCCGTACTTAAGTCGATGTGAAACATGGAGAGATGTGGAAGAGCTTATATACCTCTCCATGAGCTTATACCCATACTTAAGTCGATGTGAAACATAGAGAGGTGTGTAAGAACTTATATACTCATACTTTGTGGGACATTAGCATCGTAACAGGCGTCCTAAAAGTAGTAACACATTCTTAAAAATTAAAAGTAGTAACACATTCTTAAAAATAAGACAAGTGTATTTCCACAAAGCTGTCGGTTATAATATAATATAGGTATCTTACATTACTCCTCTATATTATTCAGGTGAAGATGAGCCCATTAACCGCATTGGCTGGATTTGGCGCCAACTTTTTCCCCCTGTCCAAGAGTTTAGGAGAAAGAGAATAATATCTTCTTGTTGAAAGCCCAAGAAAACACTCTCAAAGGCTGAAAGGCCCAACTAGAAAAGCCTTCTTTGTTCAAAAGGCCCACTAAGAATACAAAAGTCCTATTTGTTTCAAAGCTGATCAAAATTCAAAAGTAGCGTAAGCCCTAAAGGCCCTTCCCACTAAACCAAAGACACAGGGCAAATTAAGAGGTTAGGGTTCTTTTTATTATTAATTAAATAATTATCGTAAGCATTTAAGAACTTTTCCTTTTACAATTTAGGTGTTGCGCAATCAGCCTCAGGTTTAGACATTCCAGTACGTACAGGAAAGATTTGATTCAATATTCAATATTTGTATTTATATTCAATATTCCGTTTTCATCACTCGTAGTATCCATTTGTATTCATATTCAATATTTGTACAGGAAAGATTTGATTCAATATTCAATATTCAATATTCATATTCAATATTCCGTTTTCATCACTCGTAGTATCTATTTGTGAGATGACTAATATAGTTTCTACTACGGAGTACTACTTTGTTACTGTTCTTTGATAGGTGACGTTTTCTATTAATCTCGTCGGGGAAATGTATTTGTAGATGGGAGTTGGGAACACCCAGGACATTTGTCTAAGGAGCATTGCAAATATGTGTATTATTCAGCTTTAGGCGGATAGTTAGTGTTGGTCGCGGGCAAGCGGCATCCTGCCCAAGCGGGTCGATTATGCTACGCTTTAGTATAAGGAAATTGAGTTGCGCCTTTACCACTACCCGCGGGTTTTGGTAAGATACTAAGCGCTTGATCCTAACAGTTTGGTCCTAGACAACCACAAATTGCTGCAGATAATTTGCATTTCAGGTTAGGACTACGTTGGTATTTTCTTGCATAATGATCACCGGTGCGAATGTTGAGGGACTTGCCGACCTAGCACGAGTTTTCCCTTTTCATAGGAGATGCATAATGGTCATGCCCTAGTATTACGCCAGGGGTCCAGCGAGAAAAAAGAAGCAGCAGCTCCATCTAATCGAACTATTGCTTTTTTTTCATCTCAACAGTTGGCTTAAAGTGTGCACCACATGGTGTGTTGCGAAGAGGGTGATTGTCAATATCGCCAAGCTAAGTCGGGTCGATGCAAGCACAAATTAGACCAGAACAGTTTTGAATTCGCACTTATTTTTTGGAAAAGGAAGAAAGGAAAGAATAATTCCAAGTTTGGTTTTCATCCTAGCCTTGAGGCTAAACTTTATTTCACTCTACTGGTAAACTATCATAACTTATACACAATAATCTCATAAAAATGAGGTGGGTGAAATAGCTCTGCTAGCTCTCTCTCTCTCTCTCTCTCTCTCTCTCTCTCTCTCTCTCTCTCTCTCTCTCTCTCTCTCTCTCTCTCTCTCTCTCTCTCTCTCTCCACATTTCTTTCTTTCCTGCAAACAGATTAGAGGAAAAAAGGGAGGACACTCATGTAAAAGGAAGAGAAGATGATTTGAGAAAGATAGCATATGATTACTCTTTTAATTATGTAGCTGATTACATGAATGTTCAAAAACAGTTTCAAGAAGGCCAACAAAGTTATCAGAGCTGAACTTAGTAGAATATGACAATCCGGGAGATACTAAACTGGGCGAAGGGAGGAGAGGACTACATCTTTAAGAGAGCTATCTATTTGCATGGCTGCTTTGAACTCATCAAAGGTGACTTGTCCATCACTGTTGGCATCCATCCGATCAAATATCTCGTCCAATTTCCCTGGTTCTGTGATATCTACCGGAAGGCAATCTTCTGGCAAGGCCTGCGAAAATTAAAAATAATCGATTTAATGTCCACTGTAAGCGGTGGTAAATCAAAATCAAATGAAACAACTCTATTGGAAAGGTCAGAGAGTAGACAGTACTCTGAGCATAGATGCTACTTCTTCCTTACTGATGCATCCAGACCGGTCTGTGTCATACATCTGATTGCCAAAGATAATAATACAGTTAGTACTGTGTATTTTGTTGTTTCTTGGGAAATTTTTTATTGTGTATGTATTAGCTCTTATTCTTGAAATGCCAGAAATGTTTTACTTTCATGAACCATAAACGAGTCATGCAGGATTTCAGTGGTTGGGTACTTGTGTTCACTCACTTGAAAGCAAAGGCGGAGTGCATCATCCCCCTGTGAATTCTTGAGGCTGGAGATACCACAGATTATCTCTCTCATGTCCACCGTCCCATCTCGGTTGTTGTCAAACAGATCGAAGATGCGTGGTGCTAAAGGTATTAGTGATGACAAATTCATTGCTCTGAGCACCTCCTCAAATTCAGGTAGAGTGGCATTATCACCTTTAACACATCTGCAGTGTTTTTTGAAATTCTAAATAGCTTGCTAATATTCATTATCCAGACAGCAATACAATAAAGTGTGTACATAATAAATCCTTTCAAGTTGCAGTGTCATTGTTTCTGTTTCATTAGGGCATTGGAACATTTTGCAGAAGTAAAATTTAGCTCTAGATTGGCCTTCAACCACTCAGGTTGTAGTTTCTCATTGTATTTGGTTTGTTTTGGGAAGTGCATCATTTTATGCAAGTGAAACATTTAGCTAGTTTTTGAATTCTACTTACATTCTCTTGAAATGTTCACTTAGACTCTCAAGCTCTTCAGGTTTAAGGTCATAGGTGCCAACTAAACTTCTGAGCTTCTTTGTTCTCAAGAAAATGCTGCAACTCCACACGCTGGCTATTGCAGCAGCCCGTAGCTTACGCCGGGCATTAAAACTCTGCAACCGCGAAACAATCTCGGCATCCATTTGTTCTTGCTTTGCTGAATTTCCTATCACCCATGGATGTTGGAGAATCTATTTGGAGAGCACGAAAACAATTGAGTAAACATTACTGTTTCCGAATAATACCGCAACATGTACATGATTAATATTTCTCTGTTAGTATTTTTTAGAGTTCTACGGTAAACCTCATTAGCACTGGGCCTTCTGTCAGGATCCACTGTGAGGAGACCTGAAATCAGTTGCTTTGCTGATGAAGAAATGTTCTTCCATGTCTTCTCGTAAAAGCTGAACTCTCCCTACACAGGAAAAAAATGGCCACTTTCTAGTGATAAAAACAGGAATATGAATTTCGCGTAGTTATTTGGAAACAAAATGATCACATACAGCCATTATCATTTGTTGCTTCTGCCGATTGTTTTGTGCCATGAAAGGTGGATATCTGAGAAAGAAATCTGCCTTAAATCTTAGAAATTTATGAATTGTTTGCATAAATACGTACACACACACACTCGATTATATGCATACCCTGAGAGGAGGATGTACAGGATTACACCCAAGGACCACATATCACTCTTAAATGATATTACCCTACCCTGTCCCTGAGCAAGGGCCTCCGGGGACACATAATCTATGGATCCAAACAACCCGACAACCGGGTGAGTGAACTCCTCCTCCACAGAACTAAGTCCAAAATCCATTATCTTCAACGGAGAATCCACTCTCTCATTGAGGAACAAGCAGTTCTCCGGCTTCAAGTCTCTGTGGACAATATTGGCTCTATGAAGGGCCTCTAACCCACTTGCAATCTGCCTCACTACTGCCGCAGCCCCTGCCTCGGAGTACCTCTCCTGAGCCACGATCCGGTCAAACAGCTCCCCTCCGGAGCAAAGTTCCAGTATCAGGTGCACGTCCCCAGTGGGGTCCTCACATACGTCGTGGAGCTGGATCACGTTGTCATGTGGGGCCACTTCTTCTACTATTCTCCTCATTACGAGGATTTCGTTTGTTAGTAAGGCATCTGAAACTGAAACCCCTTCCCTTTGGGGTAGTTGTTGCTGTTGTTTCCCTCTTTTCCTCCCCTCTGGCGGAGACGGCAGCATTACTGATGGGCTTAACCGTCGTAGTGTTTTGATGGCGACATGTTGAGTACTCGATCTTTTTATGCCTCTTCTCACTACTGAGAATCCTCCTCTCCCCAAAATGTCCAATACCTCATATTCCTCTGAGAGTGTTCTTGTTTCCTGTCCCCCCATGATAGTGAAATTTTGCATAGAGAACCAATTCTGCGGGTAAACCAAAATTCCAAATGGAAAAAAAGAGGAGGAAGATAAAGAAGATAGGTCAGGCTGCTAATGATTGGTGAAAGGAAACTGAGTTTGAAACCCCGAACGAACTGACTTGACATGGATTGACATCATCCATTTAACAGTTCTGCACTATTGCATGGCATTAGAATATGAGTTTAGGGTATCAAATCTGATGAAAGCCAAGGAATAAAATGAAGTATCAAACCCCGAATAAACTGACTTGACACAGATTGACATCATTCATTTAACAGTTCTGCAGTATTGTATGGCATTAGAATATGAGTTTAGGGTATCAAATCTGATGAAAGGCAAGGAATAAAATGAAGTATGAAACCCCGAATGAACTGACTTGACACAGATTGACATCGTTCATTTAACAGTTCTACATTATTGTACGGCATTAGAATATGAGTTTAGTGTATCGAATCTGATGAAAGCCAAGGAATAAAATGAAGTATGACATGAGGAGTGACATAATAGACTAAATCAAATAAGCTTTTGCTATGTAGGTGTTTTCTATATTTCTGTTATTCTTGCTGTGAATTCTGTCTCTTTCCCTTGATGATGTATTCTCCTTTTTCCAAACTAATTCGTTTACTGTAATCCATGGACTGGTAGTTATACTTACGGTGCACAAGTAACCAGCTGACGGCCAAAAATCACCGGATCATTAGTCCAGTTATACCTCAATAGTCCAGTTATACCTCAATTCCGGCTTTTAATATGCAATTTGGCTGCTTTGATACGAGAAAGCAAATCTGGGAACTTTTTTGCTAACCCCTACGGCACAACTGCTCTTGCTTAGTTGATCAACTTACTGAGGAAGGACCCTTATTGCATGTGCCAAGAATCTGGACAATCTACCAGAAGTTTTTCTCTCTCAGATGCATGTTGTTAGTTGCATAAAGGGGGAGCGGGTGTAGAGGAGCGAGAGGATCTAGAAGAATTATAGGCGGGGAACTGCAACAGGAGCGCATGTGTAATAGAAATATGGATTCTATGAAAAATATTAGTATGTTTTTTGTTAGTGCTATTTTAGATGTCAATCAGTAATTGTTGTAAGCTGCAAATGTTCTCTGTCATAGAGGTAAATATATTAGTACTTGGCAATTCTGGAGTTAAATGTTTTTCTACCATCTTATTGTTGCATCATATATACTCTCGTTTGGTTGCTCTTGTTTCGCTTTGTTTTCGGTATTTATGTGCCTAGAACGTTATACCTTAGTTAGGAGCTGACTCCTTCCTGGATGCCGGATGGGGGTGACTTTGGGGTATGTTGTTTGGGTGAGCTTAATAATACTTTTTGTAACCTATACGGCATGTACGCGAGTCGGCGAGTGTACTGCTAATGCAGGGAAGCCGTCAACACTGTCAGATTCTGTTTTTAAGGCTCTAACTGATGGCTTTGATACCATTCAAGCCTCTATTCTACATTCTTGCTTTTGCAGAGTTCTATGAGTTGCTTTGAGAAGATAGAACTCAGAATGCGTACTCGACGAAATAGCTAACGGTGTAATTCTTGCTAGTACTCAGATACTATTTGTTGCAGTGTGACAAGAAGGTTCATGTTCTGTTAAACTAAGCCTATCAAATTCAGCAAATTTTGTCACAGGACAAGACTAAGCCACCATCAAAGTGACTGCCCAAGAAACCCTGACATATAAACCCATCTAGAGGTTCTTTGTTCAAATCAAGCAAATCAGAGTTTGCACCCAAGTCGCATCATTTGCATGTGTAAGTGTGACCAAATTGGAAATGAGAGCGCGAAAGTGTCTTACAAAAACATCACAAACTACTGAAATTCGTGAGAGCGAGCAGGGGCGTAGGGTGAAGATTGTAAGGGTTTGTTCTAATTTCTCTGACTTAGCTTCATCCTTCTTTTGTAGTGATCTTGACACTACTATTTTTCAATCATTTTCCCTCCAACTTTGGTACTCACGCTTGGATTTCTTGGGAGGCACATCACCTGTGCTGAAAACCCCTGTGCCTCTACGCTGAGGGGTTTTCCGGCCGTTGGATTTAAAACATAAAAAAATCGCATAATTCAACTATTGGAAAATCCCTCGGTGTAGAAGCGCATGGGTATTCGGGACAAAGGTGATCGGACCCCATTTCTTGGACAGGTGTTTTCTGTTACATCATGTAGGAGTACTTGTTTTTGGTTTTTGAATTTTGCATGTCGTAATCTTACTGACTTTACTTTCACAACATACATAGGCAAATGTTTCGTCATATCCTGGTAATTCGTTTCATACAAGTGATAGCTTACGGAGTCAACCATATAGAAATGGTAGTTTGTAAATATAGTGCCACAAACTCAGTGGTGTTCGAGCTCGACTCATTTATTAAACGAGCCTAAAACACGAGCTTGAACTTGACTCGATTACTAAGCAAGCCGAACTTAGCCGATTCTCGAACTGCTCAGTTCGTTTGCAGCCCTATCCATGTGGTGCTGCTGATGCCTCAGGCCCTTTTTCTACCACATTTGGCTTGGGACCCAAGACAAGTGTGTAGGCTGATAGGCTCCGCCCCTTTGTGTGATAGAGAAGGGGTCTGGGGCACTTTCTTCTCCTTTATTCAATTCCCTCTTCAAGGTAGAAGTGGGTATGATTTGAAAATGATAAACGTCATTGAATTCTTACCACCTGTTAATTTGTTGATTGTAGCTTTAAATAAACATGAAAAATTAGATGAGATTGAAGAATATTTTGTCATGGCTGCGTTCGAATGAGATAGTGACAATTCTCGTTTAATATTCTATTACAGTATATTTCTTTAGAAAAATGGAAGTTTTATTTATTATAAAATTATGTTAGAAACTAATAAAAGTTACTAATTATTAATCGAGTGTGCCTTAGCTTCGTTGCATTTGAGTTGAGTTGTGATTGAGTACTTTTGTAACGCCCCCAATTTTGGGTACGTTAAAGAAGGTAATTTTATTGAAAATCTAAATAGAGTCTAACTCAATATTATAACATAATTCTCCCAAGAGTACTTTATTAAACAAAAGGAGGGTAGACTAGGGTTGCTATCTACTGATCCGCCTCTTCTTCCATTCTGGCCAGCTCCTCGGCTCCGAAAGCTTCCAAGGTATAATGTTCACCCTGTTCATCTATGAGGTCTGACACATTATACCGGCGTCGCCACCAATATAATATGTCAGGGTCACCAAAGATAACACCGTGAGCTTCCAAAAGCTCAATAGAATAAACCCTACCCACTGACTCATAACTTACAAACAGTAATTTATACCGACAAATAGTAACAATCACACATCCACATTCACTATTCAAGTATCGTTGGTGTCCATTTTTTCTGTATTTCTCCTACGTGACTCATCGCAGACCGTGTCTCCATTTTCACTTTTCAATACCATATCAACATTTTCAAAATCTGTTTCTAACACATCCAACCTCGGTTCCGCCGTTCCGGTCTCCCGAGTATCCTCACAATGGTTCCGCCGCACCGGGTTCCCATTGGCACACTTTGCATTGGCTCCTCTCCGCGGATAACCAAGTCACACACCCAACCTCGGTTCCGCCGTTCCGGTCTTCCGAGTATCCTCACAATGGTTCCGCCGCACCGGGTTCCCATTGGCACACAAAACACACACCACACAATGGGCTACCATGTCCGGCCACATTGCGGTTTCCAAAACATTTCACCTTTTCAAAACACGCATTTTCGTTAACCACACCCTAGGTGTCATGTTTCTAACTTTCTCGATTTTTCGTGTCACGTTTTCATGCATAGACTCCGCGGTAAGACTTTTTACAAAAATAAGCATAACTCATTCATTGAAACTACACTAGCAAGATCATTCAACTCAATATTACTAAGCATGCTCGAAAAGATCAAAATATGAATACTTCAAATCAAGCGTTAAAATCTTATCTTTCGAAAATCGTTCTATCTTACTTTTTGAGAAATTCAATACAACATATGTTTATTTAAGACAAAGTCATTTATCCAACATGCTCATACCTCCATTAGTGAGATAAACTTATTGACAATCATGCATTTTAAACGATAAGCTTATCTACTTGAAACTAAACAATAGATAACCTTATCTACTTAAGGAAAACGATCATTCTACTTTCTAACGTACGATTCTATACTTTACGTAGAGTTAAGGGGTTCTACTTATACTTAGGGAAGTGAGTAGAGAAAAATCTACCTTGATCCGAAACTTAGTCGGGGCCGAATAAGCTAGTTGGAAGATTTTCTACGGGCGGTGAAACTTGCAAATCTGGACCGAACTTTGGATGGCAGTAACTTGGTCAATATTTGGCCGAATACGATCGTTCTTGGGTCGAAGTTGAAGCTCTCGAAATGCTCTACGACTTTCGTGAAGGAAGTTGATCCTAGAAACTACTTTAGGTAGGAGAAAAATGGTGATAAAGGAGAAGACAGTATGCTGTCTGGAAATAGAAATCCGAAATTTTTACTGAACTTCGGATGCCAATATCTTTGTCATTTCTTCACCGATTTGGATGGTTCTTGGGTCTAACTTGAAGGTTTCGAAGTGCTCTACAATTTTTCCGAAGGGAGTTGGTTCCAAAAACTAATTTAAGCAGGAGAAAATTGAAGATTTGTGGAGGGCAGTAAGCTGTCTGAAATAGAAATGGTTTCTAGAGAGAAGTGAGTGAAGGTGTGAGTTGAATGGAAGGCATGGAGTGCTATTTATAGCCAAAACTTGAACTCCTCCTTCCTCCCCTATGGCCGCCCCCCCCCCCCCCCCCCCCACCACCCCCCCCCCCCTCTCTCCTTTCTCCCATGGACTTTGCTCCATTGTCATGTCCAATCAAGCTTGAAAGCATGCCAAGTCTTGTCTTGTCCAATCTTCTTAGGCTTAAGGCTATAAACTAACTAGGATCTTATGCTTTCTAGGGTAAATCTAGGTAATCATGGCAAGTCTTACAAGTCTAAGGTAGGGTTTGATTAGGCTAAGGTATAGCCTTCCATGTATGGTCAATTCTAGTCTAGGTTTGTAGTCAAAATCTAGGATAATAAGGCTAGGATTCTATGCTAGAAAATTGACTAGAAATGGGTTGTCTAGTCAATAGGGCTTAAGGCTAAAATAGGGCTAAAGAGGTAGCTTGGAGTGTACAACACACAAGCACACACTACACACACACACACTCTCTCTCTCTCTCTCTCTCTCTCTCTCTCTCTCTCTCTCTCTCTCTCTCTCTCTCTCTCTCTCTCTCTCTCAGTACATATATATAAAAGAGTATATATATGTGTGTCTAGGAAAGTAAAACTTAAGATAGTTAGGCTTAAGGCTAGGACATAGGTGTGCATGCATGGTAAGGCTAGTCTTGTTTCCTTTGGAAGCAAAATGATGACTCCCTTAGTATGACTTGTCTTGTCATGCTTATTGGCAAGTCAAAGGTCTATTAACCAAGGGATAAAAATTTCCCTAACAATTATGGACCAAGAGGTAAAGGAATATCGGTAATAATTTGATATGACTAGTCATGGGAATCTATTGTCCAAGGGATAAAAATTTCCCTAACAATTATGGACCACGGGGTAAAGAAATATTAGTAATAATTAGGATTTGAAATGACTTGTCATGGGAGTAAAATGATTACTCCTATGGTCTAAAGGTCCTATAGGGTTTGGAGGAGTTCATAAGGTTCAAAGATGGTCTAAAAGGTCCAATTAGGGTTAGGGTAATGTAACTAGGTGAATCGGTGGTCCGGTTCCTCCAACTGATCGGTTGGAAACTAACCTTACTTGCCAAGTAGGATTTCTAGCCAAGAAATATAATTTAAAGATTTTATTTAACTTGTTAGGAAAATATACAAGCGCTTTTATAAGCATACGTGTCTTTAGAAAATGACTAGATTGCTCGGCGTGAAAATATATAACTTTATAAGTCTCAAATCTAATTATGACGGATTATTAAAATAAAAAAAGAAATTTTTAGTAGTAAATCCAAGTAATTAAAATAAAATTTAAATATTTAACGAAATTTTTATTTACCAAAAATCAGGGTCGTTACAACTTTGGGTTGGTGCTATGCTGTAAGGTGCACAGGTTTGTGCAGCGCACTTTAAGCCGTCGGATCAAGTATTCGACAGTGCGGATGTGCGCAGCATGATGCTACGCACACCACTGCACAACATCATCCCCTAATTCGAGTGACATGTAACACTACTCATTTAATACTCCATCTTTCTTTAGAAATATATAAAGGTGTGGTATGAGATTTTTAGTTGAAAACAAAATTTGAATTGTTTCAATCTAAAATATACATTTTGCTGTACAGTAAATAGTTTTTGATATTTCTTACTTCTCATAACTTGTACTTTAGTTTTTCCTCATAATTTTTGCGTAATCAGTCGTTTCGATGAGAGGAATTAGAAAAATATAAAAATGAAAAATATAAAAATATGGACTGAAATTGAAAGTTTTGAGATAAGACGATAATAAAGATAAAAAAGAAGAAGAAGAGTTGTTTCAAACTTTTCCCGCCTTTCGTATTTTTTTTTTAGTTTTTGGACGTAAGTTCTAAACATTTCAGACTCTTTTTGTCGAGACGAATAACCAATTCAAAAAGTTTAACTTGAATTTTAAAAACATATAGAAAGACGAAATTAATATCGAAACAATAACACCGGAAGAACTTGGCCAGATCTCGTTTTTTGCTGCAATACTTCTTGAACTTAAGCTTATTTATCTCATCTCATTAATTTGGAAGAGCATGGATTCTACTTCATAAACGTTTTTTAATTTTATCTTTCCTGTAAAATTTCATTAATTAACACATACTATGGCCTTGTTCTCCTTAGCTTTTAGTGGCTTTTTAGGCATTTTGTCCTTATTCAATTTTTATTTTATTTTGCATTTGTTGATTTTACCTAAAATTTTTGTAAATTATTAATTCATCTTGATAAGAAAAATTAGAAAATTCAAAAGTTTTTATTTCGGATTTCCAAGATAAAGACGATTCTTTATCTTATGATATTTTCAAATATATTTAGATAAAAATAAAAAAATATTAAATTTTTGATTTCTCCAGTCGAAATGAAATAATGATTCACAAAAATTTTGAAAAAATTAATGCCAAAATTATCGAATGCAAAATTATTATTTTTGAATGAAACAAAACTTAAAAAGAAGGAAAAAGCCCAGTGTTTCGAGGCTTAAAATAAGGAAAAGGCGTCTCTCCCCCGCACCGCTCCTCCCAATTCATTTCAAACCAAAAACCGCCTCATACATTCAAACCGACATTCGATTTATCTCTCTCTCTCTCTCTCTCTCTCTCTCTCTCATCATTCCCAACTTTCTAGGGTTGCTTCGATTTACCGACATTCGATTCACCTCTCTCTCTCTCTCTCATCATTCCCAACTTTCCAGGGTTTCTTCTAAATCGATCGACTTTCCCTCCACTCATCCCAATCTGGGGTTTCCGTTCGATTGACTTTCCCTCCCCTTATCCAAACCTAGGGTTTCCATTTCCCCTCCACTCACCCTACCCCAACCCGACCCAATGTCCGCCTCAACCGTCTCCATCACCGCCAACCCCTCCGCCCGACGCCGCCCCGTCGAGAAGAAATCCCCCGTGGACATCCTCGCCCCCGACGCCGTCGCCTTCGCCACTACAACCGCCGCCGCGGAGGATCGCAGCCACTCGATCAGCCGCGACGGCGTCGTCGAGAGATCCCGGGACGCGATTCAACTCAAGAAGACCACTTTACCCCCCTCCGCCACCGCCTCGGGGCCCACACGCGGCCGCACGACCCGGAAGACCAATCCGAAACCACGGTGGCAGACGGTACTCAGTGTTTTTACTAAGAATTTCTTGCTTTTGGTTGTCCTACTAGGTTTCGTTCAGATGATAAGAAAAGCCGTTGGTCCTGGTAGTAGTAGTGGTAGTGATAATGCAGTGTCGTTTTCGGCCGAGGATTTCGAGGGGCGGATAGCAGAAGTGGAGAAGTTTTTAAAGACTACTACGAAGATGATGCAGGTTCAGATGGATGTCGTTGATCGAAAGATCGAGAACGAGGTTTTAGATCTCAAAACGGATTTAAAGAGAATTGAGGAGAGGCGGGAGGCGTTCGAGAGAGAGTTGGGGAAGTTGGACGGGAGGACAGAGGGTTTGGAGAAGGCATTGGGAGAGTTGAGGTCGACAGAGTGGTTATCGAAACAAGACTTGGGTTTGTTTTTCGATGAGTTGAGGAAGAAGAATAAGGGCTTGGGTAATGGAGATTTAAACTTGGATGAGATTAGGGCAGTTGCTAGGGGTATAGTTGAGAAGGAGATTGAAAAGCATGCTGCTGATGGACTGGGTAGGGTGGACTATGCGCTGTCATCGGCCGGTGCTACAGTTGTGAAGCATTCAGAGCCGTATGGGGTTGGGAAGGGAAAGGTTTGGTTTTATACTGCTAATAGGAATGAGGTTCATCACGAGGCGAATATGATGCTGAGACCCAGTTTTGGAGAGCCGGGGCAGTGTTTTCCTCTCAAGGGAAACAATGGGTTTGTGGAAATCAAGCTTAGGACTGCTATTATTCCGGAAGCTATTACTCTGGAGCATGTCGCCAAGGTGATTATCTGTTCTTTTTGGTGTTTTCTTTTGTTTTTCTGTGGTATTACTTGCATTGTAACGGTGGTAGGCACAGGTCGGTTAGTTTGCTTGATCTTCTTGCGCGTTTAGAGTACGGATTATAATTTGGTCCGAGGTGGATTAATGTAACTGTGAAGGTGTTGCTTAGTTTGATTTTGATACAAAATCAAGAAAGTTGAAATTTTGGGAAACAAAACTGTTAAAAATTACAGAATCAGATGTTTGTTAAGCGTGTTCAAATATTTCCTTTTATGTTCAGCTTGGATTCTTTAGGTAGAATGGATTAAGAATAGTTGTATGTCGTCGTCTTCTGCCTATGAGAGTTCGTAACCAATCATCTGGAATTTATTGGGATTATGTTGGAGGATGTGTTAGAAGACTCAAAACGTAATCAACCAATTTGAATTTGTCTCGTCCTTGATGTTCTGAACACAATCTTAATGGTTGGTCTCTGTTTCAAAAGACGCTATGTAGTACCCACTAGGATCCGTGGTAAGACCGCCACATAAAGCAACCACAACCTCGGTATGACCATGCGGTGGTGATGACCATCTAACGTGTTTTTGAAGACTAACACGTAGCTGCTTGTGCCTTTGCGAAGCATGTATCACTACTATGTGTTCACACATGCGATGTCTTAGGAGGTATTTGAGAGATGATTTGGAACCTCTTTCTTTTGTTTCATTACCTTTAAGTATCAATATTACGTAATGTTATGGACGGCATATATACGAAGGAATAGGTAAGGAGAAAAGATTAGATGTACTCATGTCCATATGTATCTTGACTTCCTCCGCCTCGGAATAGAAGTATGTACTTGATGTAGGATAGCACCTTAACGGGCACTTTCTGCTATCAGATTGGCAGGTTAGTGCAAAAAGTTTTGGTTTGGAACTTTGGAAACTAATTTGTGGTTCAAGGATGGAATATAAAGGTCATATTGGTTTAAGGTATGAGTTAGTCTTGAAAATGAGAGCAGGTGGTTCAATTTTTTCTAGGTTTGTGAAGGATTTAGGGCTATATTCTATAATGGTGCACATTACACTAAATAATGGTTTAAACTTAAAATGTTAGAGCATTGATCAAAAGGTTTGATGTGAAATCTGGTTTTCAGAAGGCTGGTTGTGACTGTTTTTGTGCGAGGTATTAAGGGGTCAAAGGAGACTCAACAATTGCTAGATCATATTCGTTGGCTTGGCAGGTGTGATGGGTAGTTGGGGTGGTGCAAAAATGGGTAGTCAAATAGCGGAGTTACAGGAGAAATCAATTGTGAAACCATGCAGAAGTCGCAAAATGCCTTCTAGTTTTAGTTTTGAATAGTCACATGTTGATTTGTGCTTGTGAGAACTGGGAGATCTCATATACTGGAAGTTTTCTGTTTGTTTTCCAGGGTTAGTATGACTCAGAGATCTTTGAGTTCTAGCTTTAAGGATTGGGGGAATTTTTGGGAACTAAAGAACATGAATGAGAATGATGTTGCAGAAGACGGATGGCTTCCAACGTAAACGTATCTGAACTATTTATTGCATATTTGCATGGTTCGGCCCATAAGTAGTCTACAGCTTGCATGGCGGTCAATTAGATGTTTTATTTTTCTTCACATGTCTAAGCAATCTTGTGCGGTTTATGGCATTCATGAATTGTCATTAATCATTGCTATATAAGATTACATGAAGACAGCCTCTCTTTTTTTCCGGTTAATGTACACTTTCATTGAAAATCACAAACACGATACATCAATGTCCAGCCAGGACTCAAAAACCAAAACTGCCTTAGCCAACTCCCTCAACAGGAGACACCAAGGCAAAAACTATAAAACTATACAACCAAGCACCTATCCTCAAAACAAAAGAAAACAGAATTTAAACTTCTACAGCAGAAGACCTCAAACGTGGAAAGGGAACTCCCCAAGCCCTGCACAAAACCCTGTTCTGCATAGATTTGATATTATGCCAAGCCATCATGGCATCTCTGATGGTATTGCAAATCTTTGATCCCAATACCTCAGCCTCCATCATCGTATGCTGGAAAATCCTCATGTTCCTCTTGCACCAGATTCCATAAACACATCAGATTCCATAAACAGTAGCTGCCAGGGATAATTTGAGAATAGATTTCTTAATATACTTCCCTTTTGAATGCAGCAAGAACCATTTCTTTTCATCCTCCCATGTAAGAGGGCCCCTGTGAATAAAGTTCCTTCACAATATCTCCTTCCAGACAACTCTAGAATATGAGCAATCAAAAAATAAATGATTATGAGATTCATGAGCCCCATTTCTACACAAAACACAAGTGGCGTCCACCACACTCCGTTTCAGCAATCTATCCTTTGACACAAGTTTACTTTGCATGGCCATCCATCTAGGGACATTTTTGGGAA
Source organism: Rhododendron vialii (assembly GCF_030253575.1). Lineage (NCBI taxonomy): Eukaryota > Viridiplantae > Streptophyta > Magnoliopsida > Ericales > Ericaceae > Rhododendron > Rhododendron vialii. The sequence goes on from NC_080563.1 coordinate 8,671,449, forward strand.
ACCAATGCTTTGTTTGGATTGCTTTTAAAAAAAAAAATGCTCAACTCAAAAAACACTTATTACCCTTACTTCTAATCATTACTCATCCCTATCTCCAATCATTAGTCTGATTTCTCTCTCTATCTCTCTCCAATCATTACCTCTACTGCCAATAATTACTCTCATTTCTCTCTCCACTCGTAACCTTACAACATTTCTCAAAAACTCATCCAAACACAGCACAAACAATGCTACACCCTATGATGCACGGATACGGATACCGACACTGACATGGGAATTCTAAAAAAATGGGGACGTGGACACGGCAGGGGACACGCCACGTGTATATTTATTTGTTTGTTTATATGTTTTTTCAATTTTAAATGGCAAAATGTGGACAAAACGAAAAATCCATAGTTCCAATATCATTTAAACAAAACAAGACATCCATAAGTTCAATACAACCCTATTGAAAAATTATAGTTTGACCCTTGAAATTTAAAAAAATTTAAAATTTTAAAATTATACAGTTTGACCCACAAATATTTTAAAAAATTACACTTTGACCCCCCCCCCCCCCGGTGTCTGGCACTGTAATACTTCGACCTCTAAAGGTGTCGATGCTTCATAGGAGCCCACACCAGTCCAGGGTACCATTTGACACTCGAATTGCTTCCCAAGCAGATTTCATCGAGTAATTACCATTACAAGAAGGAAGCCTCACTACACTATCCTCAATAGAAATATTAGGAAGAAAAGTTTGAGGTGTGTTAGACTGTTAGTAATGATTTCTTGAATATACCTGTTCCGCTGTCTTGGCCAAACCCAGGTCCCATCTTTAATAATTGTGGACGCTTTGCTTGCAAAGATCTTCCAATATTAGAGCTTACATTCTCCCCATTCCTTTTATACCCAAGAGCCCCAACGGGTGCCAGTTGTCAAGCCAAAGGAAAGTGGAAGCCCCATTCCCAACTTCATGTCGAAATAACCATTGACAAATCTCCATGAACTGAAAAATCTTTCTAATAGTCCAGGAAACATCAGAAGGCAGCCCCATAATCCAGATATTATGATCTTTTATGATGTACGTATGAACCCATTTCACCCACAGCGAATCAGCTTTTCTACTAAGAGCCCACAACAGCTTGAGGATAGCAGCCACATTACCTTCTCTTAATTTTCGAAAACCCAATCCTCCATCTTTTGGAGAACAACCCCGACTCCACTTCACTCGAACAAACCTGACTCCACTTTGCCTTGTATCTATGTTTCTATTAATATTCTACATGTTGCTGTATGTAGCATGAATGCTCAACCATACATCTGATAATGTACTAGTTTTAGCCTCCTAAGACTTCAGGTTGGTCTTGAACATCAACTTTGTACTTCAGAAACTTGAAACTCCATCGTGGTTATGTTTCATATAATTGGCCATTCTTCTCAACGAGCTTAGAAATTGTTTTTGCCATTTTTCATGGACTAAAGCCACTGTTTCATGGAGTATGTTTGGAATGTATTGTGGTTGCAGATTTTTTGTTGAATTGACCATCTTCAGTTCTATCCTTAGCAAGCCTGTAGTAACTATACGTTGAGTTGTTTGGCTCTCATAATTGTGTTTACTGCCTCCTACTTACGATTGACACCAAAAATATCAAATCACAGCGCAAGCTGGAGTGGTTTCTACAGACTTTTGATTTTCCCTCCGCTATACTTCAGTTTTTCTTGCTGTTATTCGATGTTACAAATGGAAGCTGAATTACAAGTTGTGTGGACATATTATGCCTATTGGATTCATAAATCTGGCCATTTACTGAAACACCCCTTTTGTCGTAATGTGAAACAGAGTGTCGCTTACGATAGGTCAAGTGCACCGAAGGACTGCAGGGTTTCTGGATGGCTGGAAGAGCATGATAGTCCTGAACAACAGATGTTTCTCTTGACCGAGTTTACGTATGACCTCGAGAAGAGCAATGCTCAAACTTTCAATGTGCTGGACTCGGTGGGCTCCGGCATGGTTAACACCATCAGGCTTGATGTCGCATCCAACCATGGTAGTGCTTCTTATACTTGTATCTATCGCTTGAGAGTGCATGGTCACGAACCCGACTCTGTCTCATTGCCAGCTACCCAGTCTTGATTCAGCTATGTTACTGTTGGGTGCATCATTGTTCCTCTTGTAATATAGTTTGTAGTTTTGTTATTTGTCTGTCTTCTGTGTTAGGTACTACTACTACTATTGTTTTCTAGCTTTTAGACCATGACGATCTATCAGGTGTTCAGATATTGAATTGGTTATGATCTGAAACAAATTATTTGTCTTCTCTATTCTATTATAGGCTATGCTCCATTCCTCTCTTTTTTCGTTTTTTTTTCCCCGGAATTGGCTCCATTGCTCTCCTTAAAAGATGTTTTTCTTCTCCTTTTTGGATATTGGCGGTTGAGAAGTGTTTTTGCTTACGATGGATAGATGATCTGTGTTTCAAAAGAAAGTGAGAGGTGATGATCTGGGGATCATCTATAAAATCTCTGTTTCACTTGTTATCTTTTAGATCTTAGCTATGTTGATGAATAGTTAATGACCATCTTTTGGATTCAAAGTGAGTTGTCTTTAGTACATTGTAAGAATAGACCCACCTGTCATATTTTTCATCAATGCAGTAAGAATGACAACTCACTTGGTATTTGAAATATGGTGACCAAATGTAGTCACTATAACATTGTTTTTTATAGATAAAAATATTACGATCACATTTGAGTTAACTATTGTTTGGATACTATGTGAGTTATCTTTAATATGTTTGATAGAATGGACCCACCTGACAACTCACATGGTATTCAAAATATGGTCACCAAATGTGGAGATGCATTGCTCTTTCTTTCAATACAATATAACTACAATGATGACATTTGGTGAAAAAATAATTTTTTTTCTTTGGAAATGGTGATGATTTTTAGATCAGTCCGTCTCCCCATGAGGGGTCCTCATTTTAGTTAAAATGTGGACCTTCTCATTTCTCCGATTTTCAGATCGAATTTCAATGATCCAAACCGCTCAATGTGATTAGAACACGATTTTAAAGGTGCCAACGAGAAATTGGCAAAAAAAAAATGACCAGGAAGCATTTGATTTGAGCAATTTTTATTCGAACCATTTAATAAAAAACTGTTCGAAACTGTTCGGATGAAACCTATCCCGGTCATTTTTTTTGTCAATTTCTTGCGAATACTTTTAAAATCACGTTCTGAACATATTGAACGGCTCAGATTATCGAAATTCGATCAAGAAAGGAGAGATCCGCATTTAAATTAAAATGAGAATCCCCTCGTGAGAGACGGACTGATCTTTAGATACCACGTTACTTGTCTTGTATTGGTTAATGAACGTATCAATTATGTATTTACTAATGTAAGAATGATAACTCATGGTATTTAAAATATAGTTACCAAATGTGGTCAACGTAGCATTGATATGAAGGACTTGAACCACAGTGCGGACCTTCCGTCTTGGCCTTGGTTGGACCTCATCCTGGTCCAGCCGAACCTAGCCCTGCAATTCGACGGATTGGACCCATGCACAAGGCCACACGCCTATTCCAGCAAGCCGGCCCAATTGTTGCTGGTTCGGCCCAAATACCTTATTTTTTTTCATTTTTTCCTTGTCATTTCCAAATTCAGACAGAAACCCTATAATGCATGGGTGCATAAGGACTGTAGGGCATCATCCAAGCCATTCAAAAGTGTTTTTAATGGTTTGGATAAAACAAACTCTTTCAAGGAAAAGTTTGTTTTTAATCCGGTCTCTCTTTCTTGAAGAGTTTGTTTTCCATTCGAATCGTCGATTGTTGAAATGGACGGCTAACATCACGCACTACAACCTTGTAGGGTAGCCTGCTCTGCAGAATTTCTGGATCCATCACTTCCTCACATTGTTCCAATACACACAACCATACCGCCAATTCCTGCTACAAGACAGCTAATCACTCTTACGCTAATTTAAGTTCGCATTTTGCCACCACAACGAAAGATCAGCTACTTTACAAACATATACAAGATGCCTTAAGCAGAATTCACAAAGATATCCACAACAATGAAATACTCTGGAAATAGAATAAAACATCCTATCTTCAATTATGAAACTGCATTCGTATGATCTCAAATCAATTGCCTCGGGAGGCCAAGTCATCTTTTGGAATAGCTACATAGTTCAAGGGTATTGCAGCAGCACCAATCTTACCACTGTCTCTCCGGTGATCCTTTGGGCCTGAGATTCCATGACGTTTCCCAGGAGTCCCCAACCCTGAGCGATGACCAGTGGGTGTTCCAGCCATTGTGTTAGCATTTGTGCTCTGACTCAAAGGCAAAGGCTTTTTTACTGCAGGCCTAGAACCATATAGTGCCTCTTGTTCTGCTGCAAATTGTTCTTGCAGCCTTTTCTGGTCCTGTTAAGTGAAATAGTTGAACTCAAGCAAAGAACTATATTGAAAGTGAATTATGTTGGGAACAAGATAAATCAACAATGAATGCAAGAATACCAAGCAATCTAACACCCTGGTAATTCTGTTTACATGACCAAAATATAGATAGATATGAACATCTTCCAATAGACTACATAATCCCATCAGTCAATGCAAGTCCTCCATTAACCTGAGCTACGAAAGTTGAGACTGATGCATCTGATGACACCATATTTTTACAAACTATTAACTCATTCTCATGGTATAACACATGGAACATATCACGATTCATAATTCACATGCGGTTCATGTGATTCGATAGTTTCTGACATTCAACATCACAAAGACAAAAACTCCTTTGTTTCAGCATTTTTTTTTTTCCAGTTCTTTGTGTTTAGGTTGGCTCTCGATAGCAACAAGTCAACTACAGTACAGGCCCAAATACAACAAACAAATTGTCAAATGGAAAAGGGTGGTAGCAACAACCAACATGGTACAGAGGGAAAACCTTAGCATTTCCAACCCATCTCTAAAACCTCAAAATGGAGAATGGATGGGACATATTAGAGGAAGATTTTGTAATTTATTCCCATTTTTTGCACTTTATGAGAGAATCGGAGGGACCCATCGTACTTTTTAGATATTTGAGTCTTCAAATTGCCTTTGATTCTTCAAATATGGAGACCCTACTCCCATTTTGGAGACAAAATCTCTAAAAGTACGATGGGTCTCTCCCAGATTCTCTCATAAAGTGCAAAAAGTGCGAATAAATTACAAAATCTCCCTCCAATGTCACATCCATTCTCCATTTTGGAGTTTTAGAGATGGGTTGGAGATGCACAAGGAGTTGGGTCACCACCAAACAAGGACTTGATATTTAACCACAGTACCAGAGAACCTGGGCTCCAAATTAACCTTCAAGCCTTTCTCTAAAGTAATGTTTTGCAGTAACAGAAGAACAAAAATGAAGATGAAGAAACAAATTATCTACAAGCATACCCGAAATCTACGTTTCTCCTCTTCTTTCTCTTGTTGTAGCACGGCATAGTCCTCCAACATGGTCAATAAAGCAGCCTGAAATCAAGCAGTGCATGAAACGAAGTGGCCATCATCTTCATGAAATATTATTAGATTATATAAGGACGAGTTGCACACACCTTCTCATATAAGAACGGTATTCCTTTCTCTGTCTCCCAGGCTTTTACTTTCACCGTTAAATTCTCGACAAGAACTTCACAACAAAGGTTATGAAGTCAAGCAATGAACACTGAATTCTCAAAGAAACAGAACTTTCTTCGACATGAAAAGGAAACCAAGGCCCATGGAAGTCAGTGCATCAAAGTTCAAAGAAAGGTTCAGTGACCTACATACAAAAACCACTATGTCCTTGGGTTAAAGGTCAAGATGGATTAGATGAGATGAAAGTTTAGGTGCCATATAAGTGAGAGCTTTGAAACTATGGAGACAATGTTTCAAAGACTTCCTCCTCTATCCCGAAGTGGACAATACTGTACTATGCTGTTAGATAAATTATATGGTTTCAGAGTTTGCACCAACTGGAATGTGGGCCAGGTAAATAAAAATGGTTGCAGAGTTTGCATTGTACCAATTGGAATGTGGGCCGGGTCTCAGGAGACATGCATGTATAGGTCTTGTATGGAGAAATGATTGGGGGTCCATGTGGGATGTGTTAGGATGAACTCCATATGGTGACGTGTCTGGGTGGAGCCCATAGGGAATGAGGTTGAGGAGTTTGACGTGTGCTTGAATAGGTAAAGCAGTGGGGGTGTATCACAGCGCAGACAATATTCTGCTAGGGGTGGATGAGTCCTTACACATTTTGTTTAAATTCAACTTAAGATTGCAAGGTGTGCTGTATTACAAAGAATAAATATATACATGTACGCGAATTAGGTGCATGAATGATACAAGTGATTACGGGGCCAATCAACTTAGTTGAATGCTTCTGGATACATGAAACTGATCTGCTCTATTGCACACCATAATGAAAGCAAAACTTGAAGTCACTAAAGTGCAAAACAAACACAGAGTGAGCATTATTTCCACCTCCAAGAGGACAAGATGCAAAATGCGAATATATTCGGATAAGATAAAAATGCAAAATGCCAATATTTCCTAAGCTTTTCTTGGGATTAACAAATAGTTGTCCAAACATATATCCAAGATTTCAATTCAACCAGACAAATGACCTGTAGCATTCTTACATGGAATTTTGCTGACCAGAATCCTTGCCTTCTCAGCGCGTTTCAAGTTCTTATGTGCTCCCCTGCCAGCATTATATCGATTTTCATCCTGAAAAATTAAGATGAAAGTAATTATTCCCTCTGTCCCACAATCTTATTAAAACAAACCATCTATGCACATGAAATTTAACAGCAGACAAGGCCATAACCTATACAAAAATTTACCGTTTCATATTCATCAAGCCAGTTCTCCTCCCCGGACGCAACTTTCCATTTCTCAACCTTGTCCAAAATATCCTTCCTGCTAAGAGCTTGCTCTTTGGCTTTTGCGATTTGATCATCCATGCTCGAAAGAAGATCAGACAAATTAACATTACCTGTTGAAACACGTAGAACACAACTGAGTTTCAGCCATTAAAAACTGCATTCACTAGATATCATCACCTCAACCAGTTCTTACGTACGAATAATTTTTTTTTGGATGAGTTCTTATGTGGGAAAAAATAAGGGAAAGGTCAAACGAAAAAAAATTAATAACCAGATTCCATTAGGCTGATGAGAATCTGTCGTGCTGTGCCACTGTCTACATCCATATGAACTCCTCTGTAGATTTCTTCAAGCTCATTTTGCCTCTTGAATACCAGTTCCTTCATCTTGCTGACTTTTAGAACATTAAGACGTTCCACTTCTGCTTCTGTCTGGAAAGAAAGGTAATTCAATGGTAAGGAATAGAAACATTGCACCTTATAAGCATCACTTTGTCAAACACAAATAAGACGGGAATAGAGAAGTATCACCTGCTCAATGATATCCAAAGCAAGGCATCCTTGCTTTGACACTCCATCAAGAGAGGAAGAAATTAAGTAAGTGACGTGGTCGAATCTCTTTTGTTCCTCACTAGATGTGTTCATGAGACTCCATAGCTCTATAAGAGTGCTCGCAAGACCTTGAAGCTGCAATCCAACAAAGAAGTCGAGCAGAGGATAACCAAAGCGGAGAAGAACTAACAGATTCGAGATTACTGGTTGAATAGAATCGTATGAAATTATTGAGCAGCAGATGATATTAAGTTTGCCTAAAGAATCAAGTGATGAAAAGGTACCGAGATTCAAAAAGTAACACATCTGGGGAAATAAAATGGGAAATCCAGATTACAGAATAATGGCACAACGGTTTTCCTATCTTGAGACGATCTATTCAAGGATCCATGTTATCCTGCCCTGTTCTGCCCCTTTGATTTCCTAATTAGCAAACACCACTTTAGGTGACTTTGAACATTAAGAGAGAGATCATGCTACAAAATTTGTGAAGGAGTTGACGACGCAGTTTCACATCACAGCTGGTTACAGTAACAGTCATTGGCATAGAGTAAGCAAATTCAAGGAATGAAGTCCGTCTAAAATGATCAAATAAATGTTTTTCTCCTCTTCCCTATCAAAACGTTCAAAACCTAAACATGAGTGTACATGCAGAAAATCATATGATAAAATCAGTTGATAAGAGACCTGAAACAGGAATGAAGGACTAAAGGTTCCTTTTTCTCAAATATGGGCCATGTTGACTAAATGCCATTCCTCTTAACAGAATTAAAAGTAACGAGGAATTGCCAAGCAAATGGATATGTAGAGGCAGAGCATGGTAAGAGGGTCATTAAAAGGTCACCTTGCGTAGCCTTTGTTGTTTCTCTTGTTTCAGTGACTGGACCAGACCTGTTAAACTAGCAAGGGTCTCATTGCTAATGCTCTTTGGTCGACCATTTGCAAGATCACCTAAGCTTGGATGAGCTTTGGTAAGTGTCTTGTTGATATCAAGTGACATAACAACTGAAAGTGCATGAATTGTAGTGATATGTTTGTCAACTTTCTGCAAACGGAGAGTCTGCATGCATAGCAAAATACAGGAGTAAATATAATTGACCTGCAATTTTGATTGCTCTACCGCAATTATCTAGCAAATCAAGATTTACAGGGAACCTTTTCATACTGAAGCTCCTGAAGTTGTGACTTCAGCTCCCCCAACTTCTTCACTGTCAAGTCCGCCTCATTTCCTTGTGGCTCGGCAGAATTAACAAACTGATCATTCCCTGAGATTTCCGCGCAAATCCGTCCAATTTGTAACCGTGTTTCCGAAAACTCCTTGATCCTTTTTTCTTTCTTTAACCTTAAATCCTCCAAAGTAGGTTTTATGGCAGATATTCGTTCTTTAAGAGTGCTCTTCCCATTCTCATGCTACAGAAGCAGGAAACGAATTCACATGTGATACACACAAGATACTAATAGAATGAAGGGTAGTAACATCATCGACGGCAATAACAATGACAGCAAAAGATGAAAGTAAGTAAACCCGTGGGCAGGAAGCTTGTTCACCAAGGGCAGAGACGAGGTTACTGATTTCAGCTTCTGACTCGGCCAATGACTCGCTCAAATCGGCTTTGTACTTTCTGGTTTTTTCTACCTTTCTCCTGTATATGTCAAGGCATTCCTGCTCTAACTGTAGAAGCATCTTGTCCCTTTCACAATCACTCTCCCCAATTATATCCCATATTTCCTATTTGGCAATAAAGAATATCACGTCACATGTACATAAAGGTTTCTGCAGTCCACAGAATAAAAAAATAACTCAAGGAAGGTGATTCATAAACAAAACTGTCTGTGTGTGTGTGTGTGAGAGAGAGAGAGAGAGAGAGAGAGAGAGAGAGAGAGAGCTTGCTGGAGAAAATAATAGTCCAACATCTTCTCCTAAGGCACTATGCGGCTGCTCATCAGGATTAAGAAATCGTGAAGGTTGTATGTTAGAAGTTAGAACATATGCAAGGAGAAACAAAAAGCCCAACATCTCCTCCCTAAGGCACTTCGTGGTTGCTGAAAATGCATAAGAATTTTGTGATGTTTGCATGCTAGAATAATTATTTTCGGGATGGACAAAACAAACGAGAACAAACAGTCAGTTAGCTCTAAGAAACCTATTTGGCTGAGTTGAAAATTATCAGTTTGTCAATCTTGACACCACAACATGAGCCTATTAAAGTGCATAACCTGAGAATTATATAGAGAGAATGCCAATTTCTGTGATGATCTGGGGTATCAGAGAAGAATCAACGAACCACTCCATGTTAACAAGTATCGATCTCCAAAAGCTGATTACAAGTGACCCACAACACTTGTTTATAGACAAGAGCCCACAACTGGCAACAGAAAACTAAAACACACACGGTATGACTCAATAGCTAGGACACTTAACAAAGAACATGTCAAACTACTTCATTGTAGGTATTTAGGACAGTTGAGTATAGCCAAAATTCTAAACCAACTCCTAAGAAATATTAAAAGTTTAAAATAATATAGGATCAAAACTTAAAAGTGAGAAACATCCTGATGTTGTCATAAAAACAAAACCAATTACAAATAACAAGAAGAAAACAAGATAAAAATAAACAGCAATTATATCTCCACTTGAATGCTGGAAAACTGAAATAGAAAAGAAGCTGGTTTAAACATCATTAAGCTGCCATACAGTCGAATAGAATAGTTCCCCTGCGACTAATTTTAATTGGAACTCATTAAGGACAGAAGAGAAATATAGATCACTAAACTAGAGTTAAGGAAATAGATGAAGAAATGCACGATTTAGTCCATCCATGTGTATTCACAGCATTTCCGTACGTATACATAATTCTGGATCGTTAATCAATAAATGAACCCATTCCTCCTAACTTTTTTGCCTAGTATGTTTTCCCGGATTTTTTATTTTTCGTAATTTTTGTTTAGTTTTTCGTCATATTTTTTTGCTAATAATCATTCGTCTTGACAAGAAGAATAAAAAATATAGACCAAACTTTAAAAAAAAAAAAAAAGTATATAAGACAGACACTTCAGACAAAAACAAATATCAACCGGTAGGTATTTTTTCGGTCCTTAGTGAACTTTTTTTTATTAAAAAATATAATATGAATCTAACAAAAATTCAAGAAAGACGACAAAATTACCGCAACTAAGAATACCAAAAAGTTAAGGAGAGAAGGGAACCTAAGAATTGAATTCGGTGATTATTACGAACCAGTGGTTGTTCCAGATATATGTGGTCACCAAAGACATCCAGTAAACAATAGAGCAATTTTAAAGAACAAAACCGAAGGCTGAGATGGTCGTGGCGACGCAGGGACGACTAGGACGAGAGAGAGAGTAAAAACCTGCAATTCCTGAAGGAGAGAGCCACAAGTGGTTGTGGTCTTCGTTGGAGTACAAGTAGTCGGCATTAGCGATCTGCACCCGAAACCCTAGAGAGAGAGAGAGAGAGAGAGAGAGAGAGCGAGCGTTACGAGGAGGGAGGGAGGAGAAGTTTCTTTCCACTTTTGGGGATTTTCAATTTCCCAATTGGAGAGTAGGGATTTGGATTCTCTTCAGTTTTGGCGCCAAAAAGCTTCTTATGTTTCCTTTTTCCCTTTTCTTTTGTTTTTCCCGAGTCCGGCATTCTGACGAGCAGAGTACCATATCAACGGCGTCTGGAACTCTTGGGTCCCATACACATAATCGCAAAGGGCAAATTTCACTGACCTCCCCTGAGGTTTCCGACACGAACAGAAACCTCCCTGAGGTTTCTGAAATGACACTGCCCTCCCCTCTTTTACCTGACAATACCAAGGGACCCCCCCTGCCGTTACCTGTCCGTTAGAAAATGGATGGAGAAGGTGATGTCATTGTACTATACGTTTTACAATAACTATATTACCCTCATCAGACTCTTTACCCCTCTCATTTATAAAATATAAAATACAAACATCTCTACACTTTTTGCTCGTTTCACTTTGAGATTTTGTCCTTATTTAAAAGGATTCATATTTTTTAATTTTCTGTCAAGCTTTTGTGAATTATTGGTTCGTCTCGATAAGAGGAATTGAAAAAAGTAAAAAATTAAGACTTTTACCAAATATTTTGATAAATTCAATATTTTGGGTAAAAGTAATAAATTTATATTTTTTTGATTCCTCTCGTTGAGACAAACCAATAATCCACAAAAATTTAACGCAAAACTAGCAAATATGAAAAAAATTCAAATATGAACAAAAACCTAAAAGCCTAAAAAAATCCCACAAACAAGCCGGCACGAAAAAAAATTTTGTGGGTTTGTTTGTGGAATTTTTAGGCTTTTTAGTTGTTGTTCATATTTAATTTTTTCATGCAGGCTTGTTTGTGAGATTTTTAGGCTTTTTGATTTTTGTTCATATTTGAATTTTTTTCGTATTTGCTAGTTTTACGTTAAATTTTTGTGGATTATTGGTTTGTCTCAACGAGCGGAATCAAAAAAGTATAAATCTATTACTTTTACCCAAAATATTGAATTTATCAAAATATTTGGTAAAAGTCTTAATTTTTTACTTTTTTCAATTCCTCTTATCGAGACGAACCAATAATTCACAAAAATTTGACAGAAAATTATTAAATATGAATCCTTTTAAATAAGGACAAAATCTCAAAGTGAAACAAACACAAAGTGTAGAGATGTTTGTATTTTATATTTTATAAATGAGAGGGGTAAAGAGTCTGGTGAGGGTAGTATAGATATTGTAAAAAATATAGTACAATGACATCACCTTCTCCATCCATTTTCTAACAGGAAGGTAACGGCGGGGGGTCCCTTGGTATTGTCAGGTAAAGGAGGGGAGGGGCAGTGTCATTTCAGAAACCTCCTCTAACCTTAGGGAGGTTTCTGTTCGTGTCGGAAACCTTAGAGGAGGTCAGTGAAATTTGCCCAATCGCAAATCGTTCAACTTTTCGTTCAGATTGGGGGGGGGGCTGCTGGGCCCACTTTCAGGGCCATTCCGATGATCGGAATCGTTCACTTTGTAGAGCTCGTCGAGTAGAATAACTTTTCAAAAATTATCTTAATTGGATATCATTAAGTGCCTGATCAAAGCCCATATAACTCTCGGTCCATGGGTTGCAGTGGATTTGATCCAGTATTTCGAATCCATTCTTTTCAAAATAAAAAAGTTCCGATCAGGCACTTAGTGATATTCAATTAAGCTGATTTTTTTCATAATTATTTTACTCGACGAGCTCTACAAAATGAACGATTCCGATTATCGAAGCAAAATCGGAGTGGACCCGGAAAGTGGGCCAACAGCACGCTGCTGTCCCAAGGGAGCAGCACCCCCCTTCCGAGATTGGGGAACTGATTGACATTAATCTAATGGGAAAATTTCACTAACCTCCCCTGAGGTTTTTAACAAATGCAGAAACCTCCCCTCAACTTTTTGAAATATCACTGCTCTCCCTTCTTTTTTAAACTATTCTCCACACTCCCCCTTCTGTTAAGTTAACGTTGAATTTCTGATAGAAAAGTATGACATCACCATTTAAACTTTGATTTATGACAAGATTACCCTTGCAAACATACCAACTACACATCCAAGACGTAAACAACCTTTTTTTTCATTTCTCTTTTCTCCCTTCCCATGTAATATCTCATATTTTTAATAAAATTATTATGTAACTCCATATATGCACGTAAAATAAAAAGTTCATGTTTGTTTAAAAATTTTGTGAAGTTGCATAGTTTTAGAAAACATAAGCAATTTTTTCTGATAACTTTACAAATAAAAATTAGTTCCTTTATTTGTATTTTAGATATTGAGGAAAAATATTTTTGTTCGCATAAATACTAATTGGATGTCTCTTGGAAAGCTGGAAGCTAGCTTAGGCCCCGTTCCACTAACTAAAATAAGTTTTTTTTAAAATAAATATTTATTTTTTGAATTAAAGGTTATATATTATGAGAGAACGACATGTCTCATAAAGAGGGAAATAAATACTTAAAAATAAAAATCTTAACGAAACGGGGCCTTAACATTTTTTAACAGTAGAATATATCATAACAATAGCATATTTTCAATCAATTTGATATTTTAACAACTTGCTAAAGTGGTATTTTACATTCAAAAATTTATGATTTTGATAGATATTTACCGAGCATTGACATTTATATTTTCGGCGGATTTTGGGTAGTAGAGATAAGTGTCTTACTTTTTTTTAAACACAGTTAGCTGACTTTTTTTAGAATAAGTGTTTTATAATTACAATCCATCTCAACATTGCTTAGCTTAGTATTGATGTTAGTGGAGTAGGCTTTGAAATGGGATGTTTGGGGTTTGAGTTTATAAATAGACTTTGAATTCCCCTCAATTGTTAACTTACTTTTAACTTTCCTCTAACCCCCATTGATATATATCATCTACTAAGAAAAAACGTAGTTTACCCAAAAAGTAATACTCATCCTGTCCCATAATTTTGGTCTCTTACAAAAGTACGTGCAATTTTTAAACTTTGAAATAATGTATTTACTAAAATAATTTTTTTATTTTTTTACATCATTCAAAAAAAATTTCGTGATCTATCAAACAAGATCCGCATTGCACAAAAAAAATTTCAGTAAGTACATTATTTGTAAGCTTAAAAGTTGCACATAGTTTCATATGGACCAAAATTATGGGACAGATGGAGTAAGAAATATAGAAAATAAAAAATATTTTACAGTAATTAGCCTTCGTGGAGTTTAAGGCACTATAGTTAAATAGAGTGTTGCGTAGTGTGTACGTCAAAAAATGGTTAGTTATAGAATCAAAAAGTAGAATTTGGAATTAGCTTGGTAGAGTTTTATAACAAGCGTATATTTACATGTAATCCCTTCGTACCAAAATGTTTGTCCAGTCAGCAAAACGAGAACTCAAAAATAATGCATTTCTTTCAAGAAAAAAATCAATTTTTTTTCATAAATTTAAAGAGCCCATCGATATCTAGTAAATTCTTTTAAAAAAAAATATTTGGAGTTTTTCTTGCAAAAATTGTATTATTTTTACGTTCTCGTTTTGCAGACTGGACAAACATTATGGGATGGAGGGAGTATATGTTTTGCACTGGATTTTATATTCCAATCTAAATATTAGTGTATTTGGCTATATAAAGTTGACGTGTTTGGTTTTTTGAAGTAGCGTGCTTGGTTACATCTATAGCAGGATAAAAGTGATATCGAATAAACAAGTCAATGTTTTCTGTTAGAAGGGTAATTTTGTCATTTAATCACTAAACTTAACGCCATCTTGAACTGGATAACAGGAGGGGGGGAGTCTTGATAATGTCAGCAAAAGCAAAGGAGGGCAGTGACATTTCAGAAACTTGGAGGGAGGTTTCTGTTTTTGTCAGAAACCTCAAGGGAGGTCAGTGAAATTTGCCCTTAAGCTAATTCTTTCAACTTTTCGTTCAGAGTTTAATATCATGAATTCTGTATCAAAATTAAAAAATTAAATCAACCACTTATAAATATTCAATTTAACTAATTTTTTGTAAGCGCTACTCGAAAATTTATTTTAAATTTATAAACTATAATTGTTTGGATTATTCATGTAGGATCCAAAAATAGGCTACACGCGCGTTGGTACTCTCCTGTTGGTACCCCTAGCATTTTTTGATTTTTTCCTATACAAAATTTACCTATTCACAACTACTGTACTAACTTATCTTCTGCTTTTTCCACTATTTTCTTTCCCTCGGCGACAATCAGTATCATTAGTTGTATGAAGCTGGTCAAATGTACGAGGAAGACAGACTACTAGTCCCTTCGTCTCAATTTCTTGATCCATCACGGTCTTATGTGCAATTTTCAATGGCCTATATTGCTTAATGTATATTGTTTAAAATATGATATGAATCTTGTATGATATATTTCAATTATTTTTATAAAACAATATTTTCAAAAATATGAAATATAATATATATTAAAAGATATAAGCAATTAAAAATTACATATAAAACTGTAGAGAATAAAAAATTTGGGACGGAAAAAGTACTTCTTGTTTTTTACTACCACCCCACTTGCTTGTGCCTTTTCTGTTGTCTTCTTTAAAAACATTGGGCAGCCCAAGAATAACCTAAATGAATGTTCTTTTCTTTAAGTTTTTTGAGAAATTAAAAATATTGATTGGTATCAAGTTGACTTGCAAAAAGTTTTTTTTTAGGATTTTTTGATAGATGGATTATTTTGAATTCTCATTTTGTATACTGAATAATCTATTTGTAATGAACAAGAGTGATATAATATCGGTCATAATTTCTTACTACAACTTATGACAAGGTCAAATGATTTGACATAAATGGCATGGTAGTTAATGAGAATATGCCTAGGGTTGACATCTCAATGTTCTAAACATACTAAAGTATTGATTTTTCAATTGATACGGTACGTGGCGGAATCGATGAGATACCAAATACCGTTTAAAGAAGAGTATTGCTTTAATCTTTGGTTTTTAAAGTTCAATTCACAATTTTTTTTCCTTCACACTTAATCTCTAATATAATCCATTTTTTAACAATAAAATTAGAAAAAAATTCCAAAATACGAGAAAAGTAAAAAGAGAATTGATTTCTACCCTTTATTTTTTGATATCCACACTATTTGTTTTTTGTCTTTTAACAAAAAAAATACATACACTTTCAATCTTAAAAAAACAAAAAAATGTGTGAATAATAAAAAAAAGAAAATGTAAAAATTAATTCCCTACTAAAAATATACTGACTATAGATAAATATTTAATGTGCATCAATGCCAATCACACATACAGTGATCGTAGTCTTAAAGTACGGCCGCGTAATATTCCCGTGCCATTAGTATGTTATTGGTTGGCGCGGTTCCAAGGGCACTGAATAATATTTCCTATCTTGACGAAAGTCAACAATAACGGCAGATCGCAATCATTCGAACCACCTCTCACACACATCCCACCCCCCGCTTCTCTCTCTCTTCCTTCACAAGAAGTCAAAAACCAATCTCTGATTTCGATGCTCCCCTAAAACTCCGACAAGACAATGGCGACATCCGGTGAACCCCACGCTCCGTTAGGGCACCATCTCTGGCCATCGTTCAACTTCAAAGCCTACTGCGACGTCGCCGCCTCCGGCGGCTTTCAGCCCGACTTCCTGTTCCGAGATTACGTCACCAGACAGATCAACGTGCTGCTGTGGATCTCTCTCATCTCCATCACCGCTCTATTGCTCCGTAAACTCACCGGTATTCTCAGACTGTGGACCCAAGCCAAGCTCATCCCTGGCCCGCCTTGCCCCTCCTCCTTCTACGGTCACTCCAAGCTCATTTCTGGATCCAATTTAACGGGTGAGTTCGTCTTATCGATTTTTAAATTTTTTGTCCATAACCTCCTGAGCTCCCAGTGCCCTCAAGGTTTGGAACATTATTACATACCTGATTGTCTTATGCCCACTCGGCCAAACCCGTTGTGTTCTCGTCTAATTGATTCTTTGTCGCAAGCCGGGTTTAATCGTCCGTCTTTTTGATTGGAAAAGCGACGAGGAAAAGAAATAATCGAGTGCTTTCTACTTGTGTAATACTACAGTATTTGACAACCAAATTGTGTTACACTGTTACTAGGAAAACACGAATACCAAGCGAATTGCGTAATTGCGTTTTTGAAATGTTTGTGATGAAACAGATGGTGATTATACTGGTCCGAAGCAATTCCCGGCAGTTTTTCTATTTATTTCATTAACATTTCAAAAAATAAGAAAATACAAAAATAAATAGAAATACAATTCCCGGCAGTTTTTCTATTCATTGTATTAATGGAAAAACCCATGGACTAGGCCAACATATGAACCCAGACCAAAGGCTTCCTAAGGCCCTGATGGCCAGGTGACTACCACTGCATCAACCCCTGGAGGTTAAGAAGATAGTCTTCGGGTTAAATTGATCGTGTCAGAAGGGCTTTTAGGGGACACTTGGAGTCACATAGTGTGGTTTGAACTTTAATGTATTACTTGTTTCGTGGAAATTTTGTTATAACCAAATCAATATCGGGTTATCTATAGTCATATGCTAAACAGCTAAACAACTAAACAAGTGTTTTCAATTGTCATTTTTGGTTTCAGACCTTTTATCAAAGTCACATGAGGAATACGGGCCAGTTGTCAAGCTGTGGTTAGGCCCTACTCAGCTTCTAGTGTCAATAAAAGAACCAGAACTTATCAAAGAGATGCTCTTGAAGGCTGGGGATAGATTGCCATTGACAGGTAGAGCGTTCCGCTTAGCCTTTGGACGATCAAGCCTCTTTGTGTCCTCTTTTAACGAGGTACAGACTTACAACTTCTTCCGTTGATGGGTTGTTTACTAGTAATTTTTTATTTTTTATTTGTGGTAAATTAACCCTTTATTAAGCAACCAAATCAAATACAATAGGAGAACCTCACCAATTAGATCAAGCTTACACCGCGCCCCCCCCCCAGTTAACTAGGAAGAGGAGCACAACAAAACAACAACAGAAAACTTAAGACCTAAGAATCCTGGAATTAAGATTCCAGGTTCTAACTAAAAGTCTATTAGCATCATTAGGTTTCATGTTCCGCCAAGAACAAAGGCAAGCTCTGACTTCGTCGATAATCCTAGCACCTAACATGGAGGCACCCATACGCAGTCCTTGAAACTGTCTTTTGTTTCTTTCCCTCCAAATCCCGTAAATAGCCACAGCCATTGAAAGTTTGTAAACTCTGTGGGAGCAAGAGGCAGTAGATTTGTGCAAACAAGCCCATGCTATCTCTCTAGAAAAACCACCACAAGGACGAACCACGTGATTCTTAAACAAGAGTATATTCCAAACCTCCTGAGAGTATTGGCACTCAAAGAACAAATGCTCATGAGACTCATTTGACAGCAGACACAGCAAACATCTTGTATCAACTGCCACCCCCCATTTAGCCAATCTATCCTTGGTAGATAATCTGCGGAAAACCAACCATTCAATACACGCCCACTGTGGAACATTGCAGGTGAACCGCACACAGTTTGCCCAAAGAACTACTGGAAAGGTCTCTCTCATAGCTTGCCAAGCTGATCTAGCTGAATACATCCCAGATTTAGAAAGAGTCCATCGCACAGAATCTCGAACTGCTGGATGAGGGACCAATGAAGAATCAGTATGCGCAATAATTTCCCTAGTTATAGGAAACCTTGGCTTGGGCCATTGCCATGCACCATTATGTATGATAGCTGCCACCTTAGTAGTCAAGGATCTGCCAACAGTAAAACCCCCATGATCACCAAACTCCTTATAAAGGGGTCCTAGTGTATGCCAATTATCCACCCAAAGGTCAGTGGAAGAACAATCCCCTACAACATATTGAATCCAAGGCTGAACCACCTCTCTAAGTTTAAACAATTTATGAACAGTCCATGAAGCCTCATTAGGTATTCTAGCCAGCCGAATGCTTTTTCCTTTTAAAACACAAGTGTGCACCCATTTTATCCAAAGGGTGTCAGCTTTCAAACATATAGACCACAAATGTCTAACCATTGATGCCTTGTTCCAAGTTTTTAACATTTTCAACCCTAACCCACCTTCCTATATAGGAACACAAAGAGCAGACCAAGCCACTTTTGCCCCAGATTGTTTCAAATCTGGGCCAGTCCAAAGAAAAGATCGAAGTAGCTTTTCAATATCATGCAGCAACCTTCGAGGTAAAATAAAAATGGAAGACCAATAAATCTGAATGCTAAAAAGTACTGGCTTAACAAGTTGCAGTCTACCTCCATAAGAAAGGGTTTTGTTGGTGCAAGACTGTATCCTCCTTAGCAGTTTCACCTGAAGTTGAGCACAATCCATAGCCTTGAGACGAGTAGATATAAGGGGTACTCCCAGGTATTGAACTGGCAAGGATCCCTCAGGAATTGGGAGAATGTCCCTCAACAGAACCTTAGCTTCTTCATTCACCCTAGCAAAAAAAATAGAGCGTTTTTTAAGGCCTGAGAAGTGATAAAAGTCATCCAAAGAGTCTGCAATCACCTGGAAAGACCCTTGCTCAGCACCGCAAAGCACAAAAAGATCATCGGCAAAGATCAGGTGTGTAATGTCAAGGCTTCGACACCTCGGATGAAAGACAAATCCCTCACATTGCCTTACTCTATACTGCAGCAGAGCAGTGAATCCTTCCATAACCATTAAAAACAGGTAAGGGGAAAGGGGATCCCCTTGCCTTAAGCCCCTTTTTCCCTGGAAAAAAAAAACCTTGTAACTCAACATTAATAACAATTGAGAACATCGGGGATGTGACACAAGCTTCAACCCAGGAAATGTATTTACTAGGGAAATCCATGACTCTCATCATATCCAAAAGAAAGCCCCAATCCACCGAGTTGTAAGATTTCATTAAATCCATTTTGATGGCACACCTTGGAATACCTCCTTCTTTATGATAATTTTTAACAATCTCTTGCATAAGGAGAATATTATCCATTATTGAGCGACCCTTAACAAAAGCTGACTGAAACGGACTAATAATGGAAGGAAGAACACTTTGGAGTCGATTTGCCAAAACTTTGGTTACACACTTGTACACCACGCTGCAGCATGCAATGGGTCTGTACTCTCTAATGGAATTTGGGGAAGCAGTCTTAGGAATCAAAGTAAGAGCTGTGCAGTTCCACTGTCGAGGCAAAATACCAGTTTCAAAGAACAATTTAACAGCTTGAATGACATCACTGCCCACAATTTCCCAGTTGTTATGGAAGAAATCTGCACTAAAGCCATCAGGGCCAGGAGCCTTATCACCTGTTATGGCCCACATAGCGGCCTTGATCTCCTCCCCAGAAACTGCACCAGTAAGACCAGTCTCGAAAGTAACAGTAAGTCTTTGAGGAACTGCAACTCTCAAAACTTGATAAGCACTACGACTTTGCTCAAAGGGAGAGCCCAGCAAACCCATATAATAATTCAGAATTTCCTCTTTCACAGCATTAGGATCAGTAATTCTAACCCCAGAATGATTAGTCAAGCTTAATATCATATTCCTTAAACAATGGGATTTCATCTTGAGATGAAAGAATCTGGTGTTTTGGTCCCCTAGAGCTAACCATTGAACTCTAGACTTCTGTTTTTTAAATGATTCCTCAGCAAGGCTAAGATCAATGAACTTCAGATATTTCTCCTTTTCCAAATCTGTAAGGGCAGCATCATAATGATTGTGAAAGCACTGGTTCTGCACATGAGCCAACTCTTCTCTAGCTTGCCCAACCCTTTCACTGATTTGGGAGAAAAACTTTTTTTTTTTGGGTAAATAATTTGGGAGAAAAACTTCTTATTAAACATTTTAAGGACTGGCTTTAGTCTTTTCAGCTTTTCATAAAGTTGAGACCTAAAAGGGCCAACCACAGGTTCAGCGCAAGATTTCCTCACCTCCTTCTTGAATTGAGAATGTTTCATCCAAAAGCTAAAGAATTTGAAAGGACGACATTTAGGAGTAACAGGAAAAATACTCACCAAAATAAAGCTGTGATGTGATATTCCAGGAGCCAAAAAAATAGTCTCTGACTCAGGAAAGGCATCCAACCAGGAACCATTAACAAGTACTCTGTCCAGTTTACTCTTTATATTCCCCAGACCACCACGTTTATTGGACCAAGTGAACCAAAGCCCCTTAAAAGGCATATCATCCATACAAATATCATCCAGGCAAGAGTTGAATTCCAAGGAAGCAGAATTGTCAAAGCCCACCAACCGTTCTGAGAGCCTACGAACCACATTAAAATCCCCTAGTTGCAACCATGGAGCAACCCCAATGACTGGAGCCAAAGACTTCATATCAGCCCAAAGAACCCTCCTATCTACCATCAGATTATGCCCATAGACACAAGAAATATAAAAAATCAGTTGATCCTTAGTAAGCACTTTAACCACAATTAATTGGGAAGAGGAAAAGATAAGATCCACTTTGAACAACTGAGCATCCCAAGCTAAAACTATCCATGCCACACAACCAGGAGCAGCATTATGAAGAAAAGACCAATGAGAAGGAAAGCTATGTTTCATAGTATGGGAAATATTTCCAACCTAAGCTTAGCTTCTACAACACCCATCAAACTAAGACTATGAGTTTTAATCAAAGAGAGAACTTCTTTTTGCTTTAGGGGATCATTAAGACCCCTAACATTCCAAGCCCCAAAACACACCTTATCTATGAATTTAAATTTTAGGACCACCACCACCCCCCTTCATACCAATCGGAGGAGCACCCTTGCCTTTCCCATGACCCTTAACCTTCTTGGTAGCAGGAATGATAGGAACATCTACCATGGGAACATCAGAAATTATCACTTCCTCTGAAATTCCCCCTTTAACCACCTCATCACCCTCACTAGGATCCAGAGCAAGAGCAGAGAAGGAATTAGAACTCCTGACCTCAGGAGAAACAGTAATACTAGCCGCCACAGTTGATGAACTAGCCCCAGGGGTCAAAACAATATCAGTAGAAGCAAAACAACCACCCCCAGTTGCACTTGCTTTTGCTTAAGTGGCATATTGTTTCCGTGAGCATACTCACAAAAGTTTTCTCATTATGTTCGGTTATTGCTCTCAGTGGTGCTGGTATAGCTTTCGATTTATGGGCCATATGGGAAATAGTTCAGATCTTATAAAATGGGGGCTGCTTCTTAAAGCTAATTTAAATCACAGGTCTAAGAATTGACTTTCCAAAAAATCTTTTCACTTCACAGGGTAGTCTGGTGGCTAATGGCTGCTCTAGTATCGTGTGGAGAATTTCCCATTCATCATCTTCTTCTGATTTGCTTTCTGTTTGCAATTGCAACAGTAGATTTTATTTGGTATTATTATATTATAATTGGTGGTTTGGCATTTATTTTTCGAGTTTGATGATTAAGAGCCCTGTGTTTTCATTGTCTGCAGGTACAGGAAAGGAGGGAATTATTGGCAACAGAACTAGATGGGAAAATGCTTGAGAGAGGAAATGTGATGCCAACGAAAGTTGTTGATTTTGTGATGGAAAGAATTCAAGATCTCAAGGTCAAAGGAAGTTTAGACTGTAAAACAGTTTCTGACCACTTAGCTTTTACCCTCTTGGGAGCTACTCTCTTTGGGGATGCATTTTTGGCTTGGTCTAAGGCAACTGTGTATGAAGATCTTCTCAAGATGGTTGCCAAGGATGCTTGTTTTTGGGCCTCTTACATAATTATTCCCTTCTGGAAACTAGGATTTTGGAGGTACCAGTATTTGTGTACAAGGTTGAAATCACTGACTCAGGATATTCTCCAATACTGCAAACAAAATAACAAGCTATTCTGCCAAATGGATCAAACCCCTCATGATCAAACAAGAAATGGAGGAGGGGAAGCCTCATCTGATGCATCACATTCCCCTAACACGCTGATGCCAGATAACTTATTGTTACAGGTGCTCGATGGTCATCACAATGCAGGAGAACCATGTGGAACAAAAATGAGTGTGATGTTCCATGGTTACTTAACTACCGCAGGTCTGATTGCTAATATCATAGCCAGGCTTGCAGCAAACCCAGAATTGCAAGAAACGGTAAATGTCTTGCTCTATCTAGTTTCATTTTGAAGTTCTTATGATCCTGTTACTTTTACAGGGACTTTGTATTTGTGATGTTGACATTGGTGTCATAAATTTGCTAGGGATCTTAGCAAGGACCTTAAGTGGCAACCCTTTACTCTCTTAATTTGAACTTTTGTCGAGTTATGATGGTTATATCAATATGCTTTTCCTTTGTTCTTTTCACCACATACCCTTCATGTTTAAAGTCAACCACATACCCTTCATGTTTAAAGTCAGTCTGCTCATCCTCTTCACAAATGGTTCCAGTGTGTGTATCTTTCTTGTGTGGGGCCTGTGGGCCCCATTGATCTTGCCTCTTATTACCACTATCAGTAATTCACATACAATGGCAATTTGCAATATGCAGACTGAATAGCAGACAGCGTTTCTTGTCGGCAGAAAGGAGAAGTATAAGAATGTAGAGTATTTCAGTTCAGATAGCAACAGAAGGAAAGTAAGGAAACAGGGAAGAGAATTTAGAGAACCTGAGGTTTTCAACCAAAACCTAGTGATTGAGAGTCAGAGACTGATATGTGTTGGGAAACTTTCTATTTACTAACCTGGGTAGGTGACTAGGTCATTATTGGAGGGCGATTGCTGTGTTCTGCAGCTTCGTTTGATTCATATCACTGCTCTTTGTTGTATAATGAGTTTCTTTTGCCAATTACTTATTAATGACAAGATCCTATGACGCTGAGTTGCTGACTGAGTCCAAGATTTCAGTTTCTCACACCCATCTTATATTCTGTTGATTTTCTGCAGATTCACTCTGAGGTACTTATGGCACTTAAAGACCAACAAAGCGTTGAAAAGATGGCCTTTCTACTGGCTACTGTTTATGAATCTTCCCGTC
This sequence comes from Rhododendron vialii, assembly GCF_030253575.1. Classification (NCBI taxonomy): domain Eukaryota; kingdom Viridiplantae; phylum Streptophyta; class Magnoliopsida; order Ericales; family Ericaceae; genus Rhododendron; species Rhododendron vialii. The sequence continues at coordinate 8,695,341 of NC_080563.1, forward strand.
TTCTTCCAGCTGGGCCCTTGCTGCAAAGATGTTCTTTAAAACATGGTGAGAAGTTATTTGCTTGTTTGATATCGAATTCTGGCGGTGTGCTTTATATATGTAGCATAGGGGTTCTATTTGAAGATGCGTGGAAGTTTTCTGGGACGCGAAACATATTTACTTTAATATCTTGTTTAAGCAGTAATTTTGATCAGTGGAATTGTTGATTCCTTTGTTGTGAGATATCATACTGTATATGTGGCAAGGGTTCCTTAGGTGTAAGGTTTCCATCTTCTTTGATCATCCCGGATCACACTTTCATGAAGGTTTCCTTGTGATGATGTTTCTTTAAAATTTATCTCTGGATATAACTGTATAAGCTTGTAAGCTTTTGTGCTAAGCTTGCTGTCCTATGTTCGTTTCCAATATGTTCTGTTTTTCTTTGTCTTGTATTGACAATTTGTTTTTTTTCTCGAAGATTTAAATCTTAAAACAGGTGTGACGATACCAGCTGGAGCCATTCTTGTGGTGCCGTTACAGTTGGTTCAAATGGATGAGTCCACATGGGGTAGTGATGCTGGTCAGTTTAATCCACGCCGACATCTGTCTAATGCTGAAAAGAAATCTGATTCAGTCCATCTAACTTCCTTTTCAGGTTTTTCTTCTGCCTATGATCTTTGTTATTTATAACCGCTATACTTCAACAACTCGTGGCATTGCTTTCCATATGCCAAGTCTACAGTGATAGCAAGTTGTTAATATTAAGCAGTAGAGGTCATATTGCTGCAGCAGTTTATTGTTCTTTATTCTGTACAACGAGTTTTGTGATTATGTTTTTAAACATGCTGCATTGACTCATTTGGTCCCTTGCGGGCATATCTTCTTTCTGTTCCCTTTCTGTTCTACCATATCAGTTAACTGGGTATGTTTTATGTTGGAAATGATGTTTCATCTTTTGGAGGTTTCTTCATCTCAGTTTGGTCTGAATCATCACTTGGCAACAACACCTCTGTACCACTTAGTAAAGTTAGAAAACGTAGGACGATTTGCGTTAAGGGGAGTATGGCATCCGTCCATCAATACCTACAAGCTTCATCTGTAACGAGTGTTTGTTGGCACTGCAGATAAACTTGTGGATGTGGGACAGGACTCCTATGTTCTTAATGACCCAAATAAAAATGCTGCATTTCTTCCTTTTGGATCTGGTACCCGGGCCTGTCTTGGCCAGAAATGTGTAGTCCTTGGAGTTGCTGCATTGTTTGCATCATTGCTTGAACGCTACGAGGTTTGTACTCTCCATATTAATATCCTCCCATTAGTTACTACCAATGTTGTGTGTTTATTTCTCCTCGGTATATGTGCTTGGTTTCGAAATCGCATTTTCACAAATGAAAGTAAAAAACACCTATAAGCATTGGGTGGTGCCTTGAATTTTGGGCTCTCACCGTTATTGTTCATATGATTTCAAATCTGCAGATAAGGCTTCATCAAGGATCCGAGAATGAACCAAGTCCAATGATGAACAACCGTGCTCTTCAGCTTCTCCCCAGTCCCAAAATAGTTTTTGTCAAGAGGGGATAGTTGAATGAATGAAGGAGAAAGTCTCCCTTTTAGATGGCTCTTTTCTCCTTTTTTCCCCCTTAGAGTGATTGGGAATGGGTTTTTGTTTTTCCTTTTCTTTTGGGATCATTCAGTAATCAGAATGGAGGAGCATACAAGCATGTTTCACACATGGTTTTTATCCTCCCTGATATGAATGTCCCAAATGTTGTCTTCCATACGATGAACGGTTTTGGTGGGGAGGACATGACCATAGCGCACAGCAATCATGTTTTTTCACCAGCGATTCAAATAGCCCAAGTGCTGTCTTGACCCAATGATGGTTCTGTGATTAGTTTTCGAAGCATTGGGCTATCTGCTGCAGTGGATCCGTCTGTGGTTTTCTTCCCCATCTTTTAATTTTGTGGTGTTTTCTGTTCCCTTTTCCAGTTTTTCTCTCCCAAAGGGGGTTGATAGCTTGTGATGCTTTCTGAGTATAGCTATGATGTACACTTGTTTGTACCATATTCTGTACTTGGTATTTGAATCCCCGAGTTACTAATAAAAGTTTGCGACGATACTTTCAGCTGTTATCTTCATATTATTAATTGTTGCCCCCACAATGTTCAATTCCTGGCCTTGTCCTTGCCTGTAAGAGTTGATGGAACAAAGGAGGTTTCGATCCTGAGGCTTTAGGTATAAGCAAGCCCACTTCGATCTCGAGGCCAACCTCTAGAGCTCTAATTAATCTAGTCTTCAAGTAGGTAGAAGTACTTTTTATCACATTCATAAGCTCTCTATATAAATCCCTCTCTCTTACTCATTAGCTGGTTGGGTGATTACTGAGAAATTTTCCTTGCAAACCTTTATTTTACCTATTTGGAACCTAGGGGAAATGGAGGAAAATAAAGGAAAAAAAAAAACTCTTTGGTTGTTTGGTTCCTTGTTTAGGGAAAAAGAAAAGAAAATATGAAGAAATCTTGTAAAGGAAATTCTAGAAGGGGAAAAAGTGGTAGAAGAAAATTGGAGAGAAAATAAAATTCTTTAAGAGGAAGGCTGATTTTTCTTTAATTTCTTTCCATTTTTTGCTTACTTTTCTTTCACTGTCTTTCTACAACTAAACAAGAGAAAATAATTCATTTTCCTCACATTTCTCGTCTTTTTTCCTTTCTATTTTTTTTTTTTCCTTTTCCTTTCTACAACTTCCAAACAAACCCTACTTCATTTTCCAACCCAACAGTAGTTTTCTCTCTAAGTATTCCCCTTCATTGCCCCTTTGGATGGAGGGGTTTTATGAGAAAATAAACGAAAGAGTTATTATGGTTTCTTGTGAAATTCCTCATTTGAATTGAACATTTTGGTAAGAAATGAAGAGAAAGATGCAAAAAAAAAAAAAAAATTTAATTGGCCATTCCCATTTCTCACAAAAAATGATGAGATTTGATGAGAAAGGGCTCCTATTTCTTATCTCTCACCTTCACACCATCCAAACGAGCTGAACAATCCACTCAAAAAAAAAAAAATAACGGAAAAAGTAACATTTTATTAAGAAAAGTTGATAAGGTACATCAAGTTGGGGGAATGAGAGGAAATCTAACCAACGATTAGATGGGGAAAAAAAATCAATTGGAACAAAATCCAAAAATACCAAAAGGGCCGAGCCCAAAATATTTAAAATGGTCATAGGCCTAACACCCAAAAGGGCAAAGCCCTAAAGGCCAAGCCTAGCCCAAGAACCCCGAACCTAACCCTATAAAAGCAGGTCGCAAGGAGATGAGATTATTATTAAGATTGGTAATGAAAAGAGATTGTTAATAAGAAGAGATTGATAATAAGTATGTTTGTTTGAGATGTAATTTGGGATGAGATTGTATTAATAAAAAAAATTGATAATGAAAAAAAATTGAAATTGAATTATGCATATTAAATTCCAAAAAGTATTACTAATACCTTGTAAGTCGACTTGTTCATCCCATAGGAATAATAGTCCGGACCTCTTTTTGGTTATCAAACTGATAGTCGTTGCCGATCAAAAAAAAAAAAAAAAAAACTGATAGTCGTTAGATTAGTAATCCAATCCGAAAAGCTTAAGTTTTATCAAACGGGGCCTCGCTTAGTTGGTCGTAGAAAAAAGAAAAAATCCACTCACTTCGCATTGTCACTTTTTATTTTGGCTCGATCCATCTCTCCTCTTGTTGCCGGAAAATGCAGGCTGTTCTCACGAGCAAGATGCGAAGATTTGCCGCTGCTGCTTCGATCTTCATCCCGAGAACGGCACACAATTACCGAAAAGGTAACCCATCTGCAGCTAACACACTCTTGTTTCGCACCCATTTTTCGACGAACCCTAATCCCCCCAATGTTGTCGCCACAACGAACCCGTTGCAACTGCAGAAGTTGTTGGAGAAATCCAAAATGGGTTTCGACAAACTCGACGACGCTCTTAGTTTGTTCCATCAAATGGCCCGAACTCAGCCTCTGCCGTCCCTCGTCCATTTTAACCGCCTGTTAACTGCTGTTGCCGAGATGAAGGAATATTCCACTGTCCTTTCTTTGTATAAGGAGATCCGCGAGTTGGGTATATCAACCGATGAATGTACGTCGCTTGTTTTGATGAATTGTTTTTGCTGCGTGTTGGAGGGTTTGGTTGGGAACCAGGAATTTGGCGAGGCAGTGGAGGTGCTTCGTTTGATGCAAGATCAGGGGATGGTTCCTGGTGTTGATGCTTACGGTATCGTCCTTAATGGCATGTGCAAAGCGGGGAAGATTGAAGATGCTCGGAAGCTTTTTGAAACTGCTTCAGCTGGAGGTCTGAGGCCTAATGTCGAGATGTACACTTATATGGTCAGGGAGCTTTGTAAGGCAGATTTGCTGGATGAAGCTGAGGAGTTACTTGTGCAAATGGAGAAAGACGGGTGTCCACCTGATGTTGTTGCTTATGGTATGGTCATTAATGGCATGTGCAAGGCGGGCAAAATTGAAGATGCTCGGAAGCTTTTTGGAACTGCTTTAGCTGGAGGTCTGAAGCCTAATGTCGAGATGTACACTTATATGGTTATGGAGCTTTGTAAGGCGGACTTGCTGGATGAAGGTGAGGAGTTACTTGTGCAAATGGAGAAAGACGGGTGTCCACCAGATGCAGTCACTTACAATATTATTGTTCGAGCATTCATTGAGAAGGGCGCCCGACACAAGGTTATGACGCTTCTGGAAGAGATGAATGAGAGGAGTTTCCCACCCGATGCAAGTACCATGTCCAAGTTAGTGGATTGTCTGACAGCTGAGGGTGAGGGTTTGAAATGATTCGGAAGCTTGTGCCGGGGGTTTTAAAAAAAAGAGTACAAGGTAAAGTTTTGAGGAAATAAATTAGAAGTTACTGAATTTTAGGGACAGCAGTATTATCTAACCAAGATCTCTTCCGTAGACCCTTGGGTTCTATTGAGTCTTCATATGCTTAATTGATTATTCATGAAAGCAAGGAAAGAGCATCATGGAGACTAACAAACTTGCTGAGCTATGACTAACAGCTCTCATTCTTACTATGTTAGTGTTTTATGGATGGAAAAAAAAAAAAATCTGCAATTGCTTGTTGTTTTGGTGATCACTAATCTTTATCTTGGTGGTTTGTTGATGTGTGGAAAGTTCTACAACATTAGGTAGACAACGATGTCATGACGCCCTTGTTGATTTGGGGTTCATTTCGAATTTCTTCTCTGAGTCCTCCATTTACTTCTTGTGTCACCCTTCAAGTTTTCCATGGTTAAATGAGTGGGTTTTTTTGTTAGTTAAATGCATCTAGTGGTTTGTGTAGTTTCTTTATTCTGGTTGAATTTAAATGATGTACCAGTCAGTAATTTTTATGAGTTCCATTTTGTGTTTGGCATCATTGTTGAGGGTCAGTAGAAGTGGCTTGAGGCAAATTCTACAGAACACGCTACAACTAAAAGAGAGCATTCCCGGTGGCAAGAGTCCAAACTTTATTTTTAAGGACAAGGGACAGTTTCCATTATGGGGATATCGTCGAGGATTGTATGAGGAACTTCTTAAAAGATTAGTCAAGAAAGCAAGGAAAGAGCATTACTGAAAAACTGATATATGAGGCAACTTTTGTAGCAGAATTTGGAGTGATATTATTGTTTTTGTGTGGGTGGCTGAGAATTTTAGGGTAGGACTTTCCTTCATAGGTGTAAACTGTTATTGATGAATTTGTCTATCCTTCATAGCTGCAACAGTTGGCCACATTAAAGAAGAAACTGAGGTTTAGGGTATGATTTCCTTTCTTCAAAACGAGGTTCGGTTTCCTTTCTTTTGGTCATATGTGCTGTCTTTGAATCTCGAATTTGATGAGGAATTATGGAGGGAAAGGAGTAGATAGACGGAAAAATGAAGTGGAGCTACTTTCCCTCTCTGTTTTGTTCATGTCAGGATATGAGAAGGTGATATATACTACTAGTTATGAATATTTTCCATCTTTTATTTAGTTACCCATAAAATGTTTATGTACAAGTGATTATATTTTGCTTTCATCCCTTTTTCTTCCGGTAAGTGTACTTTCATTAAACGATAGCCGAAGACGAGACTTTATACACTACCAGAAGCATTTCAAGGCCTAAAACGAGAAAGGAAAGAAAGCATACACCCATGCTCGGGCATGCCAAGCCAAGCAAAAACCAAAACAACGTCAGTCATCAGGAAACAATTACAGAGGAGCAGCCTCTAGGATTCTTTGAGGCACATTCCAGATTCTGCAAATATCGCTATTCTCCTCCAAGCCATCATAGATTCTCTAAGAGCATTACTTGCAGGTTTTGGAACCAACCAAAGCCTTTAGATGCCGACGTGCATCTCACAAGCCTAATTCGTGTCCTAGCTTATTTCATGTGCTACCCGGTGTCACCTTATGTTGTCTCCAAGTTGACTCCAACCGACCACTGCCCAAGGTTATTTGAGGATGAACAGATCAAAGGGAAAGTGATGTCGTACGGTTGTACCCCATCATTGGCCTGTGTGTGTGAGTATTTATGTGCCTGCATTTTCTGTTTAGTTTATTTGGAAAAATACGTTAAATTTGTCGTGGTAGCTTGTTCAAATGAACTAATAATTCTGAGAAATGATGTTATCGGTCTCTGTGTGTGTGCGTGTTTTTTTTTTTTCCTCAAAGAGACTTTGGAACAGCACTCGAGTCTTTATTGCATTTTGCGTTTGTCTTGAATAGAATGGCTAATCAACTACCTTTGTTTTCATGCTGCTACTCTGCTATCCTCCTCCTCTGTTTTCGTGTTCACGGAAAATGAAAATTTTCTTTGTGCATGCGACGGAGGCATGGATCTGTTGAGTAGAAAAGTTTAGAAAGGTTCTATGGACAGAGGAAATCAAGATTCCAGAAAACACTCTGTTAATGGAATACGTTGATTACATTCATGTGGGAATTCAATGCTCGAGCCTAAACATCACTCCCTATTTGTTAAAAGAAAGTCTGATTTGTTAACGATCACATTTTGGCGTGCTTTCTTTAATCTTCACTAGACCATTTTCTCGAGTATGTTTATTTCTGTTAAACTCCTACCTTTAGCAATAGAAAATGCAGGGGTTATACATGGGCATGGCTCTTTGAACATTTACGAAGTCTATTTCTGAAATATTTACCAGGTGGGGTGCTCCCGTACCCCATCTCGTTTACCTTACCTTACCTCGCCTCTCCTCGATGAAATTGCCACCCGCATCGTTAGTCGTTGAAGCTTGGTCACCCATGCGCGATTCACTTCACCTCTATTCTCTTTCCTCACGCACACTCCCTCAACTTTAAAAGCACTCAAACTGAACCCCTCATCTAGAAAAGTTACCCAGTTGGAACCCTTCTGTTACATGATCGTTTGTTGATATGGCAAATATCACTGGTTTGGCAATTTTTCAGACGAAAATGCCTTTAAACACCACCATGTACATACCTCAGCCCTCTCTCCATCATGTATTACAACACCCGACAATAAAACAATAGCATCCACAAAAAGTAATTGGTGGGATGTGGATCCACTTTTGACAAAGCCTTCATTATCTGGTCGATGTATTTATCTGGTAATTACAATCGCCGCCGACAATTTTAATGGCGGCGATTGTATGAGTAATCGTAGTACATATTTCCTTATGTTAGGTGGTTGGAGGTAGGGGATGCATAAATTGTTTAGTGACGATCTTCTATTAGCAAAGGGTACCACACAACAATGCCACGTGGTATCCTGGAAACGAGGGCCGCCTCCCCTTCAGTTTCTTACCTCCAGTTTGCATTTTATGAGCTCATGTTGGCGATCGAAATTGTTCATTATGTAGATGTTGATAAGATACCTTTGCACTCAATAGCTCTGGAGGCCATCTCACCTCACGTGTAAGCGTGTGAAATAACTATAGGAGGGGTCATAGAAATTCGTTCGAGATACGCGCAAGTTGGATAGGGCCGCTCTCCATTACCATAAAAATAAAAAAAATAAATAAAAAGATGCCTTTGCACAAAAAGGCAGAGCCCAAGAGCGACACGCGTACGCCACGTATCAAATTCTCGACGGAAATAGACGGGAGGGGAGTCGTCCGAAGATAAGTTTTAAAAAGAATATAAAACGGGCGCAAAATGGTACGCTATATATTCTTCTTCTTTCCCCTTCTGCTAGCATTTGCGTTCCCTGTATTTGTTTTCGGATCTCAATTTCAATTTGAAGAAGAAGAAGGGTTTTGTAGCAGCCAAGTAGAAGAAGGAGCCCTCTTTCCTGCGACGAAGATGGCAACCCTGGGAGGAGTACACGATTCTCACTCGTCCAATCAGAACACAGACGAGATCGACGGCCTCGCCCGATTCGCCGTCGAACAACACAACACCAAAGAGGTACCCTCTCTCTCAATTTTACGGTTATGGGTTTTCTGCACGTCAGCCCATTTGGATGGAGGGCTTTCATGAGAAAAGAAAGGAGAGGGTTGTGGTTTCTTATGAAATCACTCATTTGGATTGAGCTTTTTTGTGAGAAATGGAGCGAAAAGTAAGAAAAAGAAAGGAAAATTTTGATTGGCCCTTCCCCTTTCTCACCCAATCTCACCAGAAATTACTCATTTGGGTTGTTTGGATCTTTTCTGATGTAGACGACTAGAATCCCTTGCCTTTTCTCTTGACCCAACAAATCCCAGAACCAAATACAGCCTAAAGCTGTGTTTGGGTTATTGGTTTATCATTTGTGTAGGGATAACAAGGGAACAGAGAAGTGACGGGGAAGCTAAAGAAGTAAATGTATCTTCTTTCCCTCCAAGTTCCTCTGCAAACCATTAGCCATACATAGCCCCTTTTTTCTTTTCTTTTTAGTTGTTACCCAAAGCACCCTTAGATTGCTTACATAAAGGATCCAATTAATAGTTATATTATTCAACTTCCCAAATGAAGTTCGTATGTGGCCCTTTTTCAGATGTTTCTTAATTGCTTGTTTGATCCCTTGACTCAATGCAACTGGGAAAACAGAAAGTACTGATTTATTATGCTGTATGTTACTTTGGGATATTTGCTTTAGTATGCAATCCTTAAAATTGCTTATGCATTTGGTACTAGTTCACTGTGACCCCTCCCTCGAGCAACTTGAAAAAGAAGAAAGCTACTTGCATTCTTGATTGGTATCCTTTGGCTGCTGGGAAGTTCTCTTCTTTTCTCGTGTTTGCCTCTCCTCTCTCCAAGAAAAATTCGTTGCCAGTGTTTACTTTGTGTCCCAAATAATTTTCAGTGTCCATTGGTTTCAACTTACACGATCATCTCTATACTTCAGATGATCTTTGTGGCCTTCTTCTCCCAATAAGAACAAGCACATAGATAAAACCAACTATTCTAAATCTTGTTATTCTTAATTAGACTATGTTTAATATTTTGAATATGCTAATAACCTAGTTTGATGGGTAAAAAGTGTATTAAAATCTGTGAAATGGATTGGTAAAAGTGCTTTGGGATAACTGAAAAGTTATTCGAGATCGTTAAATATTGTTGGCATTGTTTTCACCTTAAGCCTATTTCTTTTTTGAAGAATGCCCTCCTTGAATTTGCGCGGGTGGTGAAGGCCCAAGAACAAGTGGTTGCTGGTACCTTGCACCATTTAACTATTGAGGCTGTTGATGCTGGTAAAAAGAAACTCTATGAGGCAAAGGTTTGGGTGAAGCCATGGATGGGCTTCAAGGAACTGCAGGAATTCAAGCATGTTGGTGAAACTCCTTCGCTTACCCCATCGGATCTTGGTGCTGAGAAAGGTATATAGCAATAGCAAAGCTCAATATGTTAAGTTCTGGCTTCAGTTATCCTGTATGTGAGTTATCAGTTATCACATTCCCCAATTGCTTTAAGTTTGAATCCAATGGAAGTAATTCTTGGATTGTCTGATGCAATGCTTTTATAACTTCCATCTAGATATGCATTTGTTTTTTCATTAGTTATTCACTGAACTATTGTTGGTTAAACTCATCATAGACTAGGATGGTCTATGGTAATTCTGTGAGTACCTAGACTTAGATGCACGACACTATATGGGCATGAAACATTCTTAGATTTCCCATTTACTTTTTTGGAAGTGATTGTATTAGGAGCGGATTACTGATGGGATTATCTATGGTGATCGGCGAGCTCTTTAGGTCAGCAAGGACTCCTTGTGCATGAAGTTTTTTCACTCTTCTTGATTGTTAATTTTATATTGTCCATCTTCCTAATTGATAGAAGTGTTTCCCTGTGATGCCATAGTGCCAGCATCTAGAGTGACTTTCTTTTTTAGATGTGTATGTCTTCTACAAATAGTCAACTTGGGCCATGTAACTAAAATTTTCTTACCTCTAGCACAAAGAGGCAACATAACTTGCTTTTTTAAGTTTTTAACTGCAATCATTTCAGCTCTAGCATTATCAGGGGCATAGTATCTCCAAGTTCGAATGATTTCTTTCTTTGATACTGATGGTGATTGTAAACCAGATGGCCATGCCCCTGGATGGCAAACAGTCCCAGCGCATGATCCCGTGGTCCAGGATGCGGCGCATCATGCTGTCAAGACCATCCAGCAGAGGTCCAACTCATTGTTCCCTTACGAACTTCTAGAGGTTGTTCACGCAAAAGCTGAGGTATAGCCAACAATTTGTGTATTATGTTTTCAGGCGAAAGATTTGAGTTTGCATATGTTTCTGTTATTTTTTTTTTTAAATTACCGTTTGCATAAGTTTCTTGAAAATGATAAAATTGACCATCTATGATCTATATGCAAAGTTGCATACACAAACACAAACGCGCCCGCATTGGTCCAGGCTATTAATAATGCTTTGCTACATGTGGAAGTTACGTAGCTTGCCTTAACAGACAGCAGAGTTGACACTGCAATACACACACCCTTAATTATAGGATATATGACTTCTGGGGTTGTGATAAATACAGGTGATTGAGGAATCTGCAAAGATTGACATGCTTCTCAAACTAAAGAGGGGAGACAAAGAGGAGAAGGTTAAAGTTCAGGTACACAAGAATGAAGGTACCTTCCGTTTGAATCACATGGAGCCGGATCACTCTTAGACTCCTTCAACAGAAGTTAAAAAATTATGCAGCTGCTTGACGAACTAATAACATTTGGAGTTATCTACCCTTGCCCTTTTGGCTGTTAGAAGGGTCTCCATCTTCTGTTTTTTGACTTGAACTGATGGGTCCGGATGGATTTGTTTACCTTCCCATTGGATCCTTGTATAATGGTTGTAAGTCTCTATTTTGTATATACGTATCGATAAACTTGTGTGCTTCATGGTTAGGGCTGTCAAACAAAGTTAAGCTGTCGACGAGTTGTTCTTAAAAGCTCGTTTGAGATTGTTGATTACATAAACAAAGTAACCTTGCATAATTTTTTAAGTTAAGCTTTAAACCAAGCTTAGAATGTCTCTATGGAACATTAAAAGAAGGAATGGTAAATTTCGCATTTTACCTTCAAATTTCAGTGACCCTGGCACTTTACTTCAAATCTCGATGACTCTGAGGAGGTGGCGTTCCTCAGGGTGACCAGTGGATTGCACAGGGTGTTTGTGCAGCCATTTTTGGCCATCTCCTGGATGCATTTTGATGGTCGAACTTGTTCATATTGTGTCACATATTGGTAAGAACAACCGCGCCAAAAATCAAGCTGATTGGATACCGATCAATACCTAAATGGAGCACATTTAAAAATTGGGTTCTTCAAGTTATGATCTAGTGTTCCCAAATCAGTTTGTCCGAAATAAATCTACTATGTTCAGGCATTCGATCAACTTGATTTTTTTGCATTAGTATTAATTAGTTCTACAATATAAACAAGTCTGATCAACTTGATTTTTTTGCATTAGTATTAATTAGTTCTACAATATAAACAAGTCTGATCCTCGAAGTGGGTTCGGGAAGTGGATGAAAATGGCCGAACTGCATCTCGTGCAGTCCAGTGGGAACCTGAGGGAAGCTGCCTCCACACCCTGTGACGGTGCTACCCTATGAGTCCTTTTCTAACACACGACTCTTGAGTTTCCAACCTAGTACAGTTGAAATACATCCAAAGTTAATCAGGGGCCAGGAAGTGAAGCAATATCTTTTTAAAATTATGTCAAAAATGTCAACCGTGACTGGCAATGTGCTTGAAGAATGTTAGTAAGCTTCTAATTCAACTAAACTGTACCGTATCGGCATCAGTCACCACATCGCAACTCCATTCATGGGAAAAGCATTCACAAGAAAAGCCACCCAACCACGCCATTATCGACAGACGAAACTTGAAGCATCCCCAAGCAACAAAAGTTAACGCTCCAGCAAATTGTTAACTGCGCAATCTATGCATCTAGTCTTGCAACTTTCTGAGTATAGAAAAGTTACATTACATCACCGCTGGTAACCTAAACCGCATTCGATAAAACCGATTTTGCATGGCTTCACTTGAAAAAAAAAAACAAGTACTACCATACTTGTAGAAGCGCCTGATTAAGCATAATAACTCCTTGCTCGATCAGCAGGATTTTGAATTGGAGGTTGGGAGCAGTCTTTTGCCAAATGCCCATCTTGGCCACATTTATAACACGAAGAACCACCTCTTGTGCCATAGTTCTTGTTGCCCACTTCAGTTGTTTTATGAACCATGGAGGTTTTGACTGAAACTGGGGAGCTATTTGCTCGATAAGCAGGATTTTGAAGTGGAGGTTGGGCACAGTCTTTTGCCCAATGCCCATCTTGGCCACATTTATAACATGAAGAACCACCTCTTGTGCCATAGTTCTTGTTGCCCACTTCAGTTGTTCTATGAACCATGGAAGAACCACCTCCCGTGCCATAGTTCTTGTTGCCCACTTCAGTTGTTTTATGAACCATGGAGGTGTTGACTGAAACTGGGGAGCTATTTGCTCGATAGGCAGGATTTTGAAGTGGAGGTTGGGCACAGTCTTTTGCCCAATGCCCATCTTGGCCACATTTATAACACAAAGAACCTCCTCTTGTGCCATAGTTCTTGTTGCCCACTTCGGTTGTTTTATGAACCATGGAGGTGTTGACTGAAACTGGGGAGCTATTTGTAGTCATCTGATCGTGGCACCATTTGAAAAAACCACAAGAGCTTCCCTGGACAAGGAAGTACATAAATCAAACCACGCAATACTAGTTGCACCATTCACATCAAAATAACACATACGATATTGGTACAGGTAATCTAAATAATTTTTTCTCATCTGAGTGAAAATTCTAAATTGCATGCCTGTTGAAGCATCAAAGAGCCAAAGCCAATTTCACAGCATCTACAAATGATGCATTAGCCACCAGCAACAATACCAAAATGATACTGTATAACCAATATCATGCAATGAATCGCGGTAGGAGCTACTTTCACACTTATCAAGTTGTTTACATCTTGCGCTTCTGCTAAAAAACAACAGGATAAGAATTTGAAGGACAACAGAACGTCAATACACCATCCTACAACATGGATGTACTTACCCACATGCATATAATAGCAATCACGTTTGCATAAACTTGGTGGAAATCATGCAAATAAGTAATTTGGTTTTCAGAACCAGTTTCCCTTCATGGTCATCAGTCCAATCCATTCTCACTAATGTGGTGGTCGGTGGTCCATTACCATTATTCTCGTATAAAACTCTGATCCCGAAGCCATGTCAATGAAAAGGAGTGGGAATACCTTTTCTACTTGTTTGTCTTATAATGCAAGTCCTTCCTAAATTTTCTGGAGATGAAGTTTTTGGCATTGCCACAATATCGGCATATCAAGAATGAGTAAACCATGTGACAGCAATGGAAAACGTGCTTGCATTGATAAGGTCAAAGAATAAGCCATACTCCTTGTTGAAGAATTGCTCCTAAGTAGATTGCAGATAGAGGATATTCAAATCAGTCAGTTGTGGAAGAGCTGATCATAGGTTCATCTGAGAATGGAAGAAGCCTATCACAGGCACAAGAGGGAGCAATGATTGGATGAGAGCCAAAACATCCCAGTGAGGCAGAGCATTCCCCTGCTAATAGCCATGCAACAGAAATTTCAAGTGCGTTCTGCAATATGGTGTAATGAGAAGGTACCTCCTGTATATCTAAGGTGAACATGAGGTTGTAACTAACTGTTAGAGACTGTTGGCATATCTTTAGAGAAGTCACCGGGAGTTGTCAGTACAAACTGGGTTGTGAATTGTGGTATGGCAGTATCACCGATATTGCTATGTATGGGTCATGTCTATGCACACTCTTTGGCTAAGGGGAAAGCCACAATTCATTGACCTTTTTTTATGGAAATCCCAACTGTTGCAAAGTATGAAACATTTAACTTTCATCAAGCATTAAAATATCCCCAGAACCCTTAGGAGTACATTTGTTTGGTAGGTGCATTTAGATGAGTAAATAGTCCACACATGCCATAGATAGTTAATGTATTAAGATAGAACTATTCACTTCCTAATTTGTTAGAGATGCATTTATGCACAACTGATATTTACATTGAATCATTGATCTTATATCTTGCCTAAGTGCCTTAGTCCGAGTAATTTACTTCCTAATTATGGAGCAACACTCCATCAGTTTCTGCCAGTACCCTTAGCTTCAGTTCTATCCCATATCCAATGAACAACGAAGACCCACAGGCATCCATGATATTACCGGGACCAAAATGCAGAGTGACTGACCATGCCTTCATGTACCAGCCACAACAGTCATTATTGACGTAATAACAGTGGGGATGCAACAGAGAACACCTAATAATTCAGGTCTCAAATGTCAACGATTTTTCTTCCAGTTCTTATTATTCCGGTTCTCTATTTTGAAATTTGAGTCAAAGAAAGTCATCTATGATTTCCACAACAATGTAGGACCCAAGGATTTTTGAAGATAATGCCTATCTGAGGTCGTGAAATTTATCATGGTACGAAATAGTAATACAATGAAGTTGTGATTGACATGCCATCTAATGAATAGTAGGATGGATAACTTAACAAAAAGATTTGTAGTACCTGGTTTGCAGGACACCTGTAGAATGCCTGGCCTATATTTTTTCCTGTTTTGGCTGTCAGTATTAGGCAGGACCCAGCACCACATGGACAAGAAAGATCTGGGACTGAAGGATTCGACGCATGACTCTGGCTCCTGAAACCTGGGTCATTGGTTCCTTCATTTTTGTCACACCACTCAAAGAAACCACAGCCCCCATTTTCCTGAGCCAGTTAACATCTCCACACATGTTCAGAGAATGTGTTTTAAACTTGACTAATGCAATTGCCAGAAGCGCATAATATACTCCAACCAACCAAATCGCATGCATCACTTACCGATGTCTAAATGTTGATACGCATAACTTCTTCAATTGGAATGAGAGAGAACGAAACACACCATGTTATTTCAGAATTCACAATGAAAATAAATTAGACAAAGAATGTCAAATGAGACTAAAATGTAATATGTTTCCCTTACAACTAATGTCTTCCACTGCTTTCATTTCCACCACTATATGGTACACATATTCTTCTATTATTACCTTCTTTCTTTCTTTTTTTGATAGGCAAAAAGCAATTTTATTAAACTCGATAAGGGTACATTGAGCATCCTATAGAACCCTTCTTCTTTCTTTTTGTGTAAATGAATGGCCATTTTAAGTTTGTCTGTAGTACTACACATATTTTCTCGCTAACTTCCAACATTTGAAAGCTTGTTAGGTTTCAAATCAAGTTTGAACTCTGAACAACTAAATGCTAGGCTTGATATGCAAATGATAGATGATGGATAAAAATTTAACAAGTAGAACTCTCAGACGAGAGAGAGACCTCTCTGACGGGACACTTGTAGAACTTCCGGCCGCGGTTCTTCTCAGTATTAGCGGTGAGAACCAAACAAGTCCCCAATCCACACGGACAC
The DNA here is from genome assembly GCF_030253575.1 of Rhododendron vialii. Lineage (NCBI taxonomy): Eukaryota > Viridiplantae > Streptophyta > Magnoliopsida > Ericales > Ericaceae > Rhododendron > Rhododendron vialii. The sequence continues at coordinate 8,711,254 of NC_080563.1, forward strand.
GCCTTCTCCTGAACCGACGGATCATCGACCGGCCCACGCGAATTCGAACCGGACTCGCCGCAATCGCGCGCCCAGTGCCCTAATTTCCCGCACTTAAAGCACGATCCTCCCCCTCCTCCTCCACCGCCAAATTCGGGAGTAGCAAACACGTTGCTATTATTGGCCGCGGCTCTGGTTCGAGTGTTCGATCCGATGGTGCTGGTTTTCTGCTGGAACAGGAGGCTTCTGCTCCCTCTGAGAGCTGCGGTGTAGACGCCTTCCGCCTCCGCCGCCTTTTGGTCGGCGGAGGTGGGAATAGTGGCGGTGGTGATCTTGCGCCGCTTGGAGGATAGAGCTTCGGCCTCGGCTGCGGCTACCTGAGACAGGAAATCTTCGTCCTCGATTTCCCCTACGGGATCCCTCATCGCCCTGGCTTCTCTCTCTCTGCCCTCTTCGCTCTTCGTTTTGTTAAGTTTTGAACTTTTCGCGGCCCTTCCCCTGTTTACAAACAAAAGTGCAACCCAACCGACGTAATATCTAACATAACGGTTGTTCAAGTAGCATTTTTTATTTACAAATTCCCGGGAAACTTTGCCACACATGCTTTTTGAGGAAAGCATTTTGACCCACTTAACTATAGATAATTACTTCCTCAGTCCCTAATACTTCCTCCGTCTGGTTCGAAAAAAACCATAATGAGTATTCGCATGAAAGATTTGCAGGAAATCACGCAATAAAAATATATATTTGAGCTCATTTTGAGTTCCATAAAAATTTAGAAAAATATTTATAAATTTTTTAATGTTATTTTATGAGGCTCTGTAAAAAATCAGCTCCTACAGATATCGGTAAGTATTACTTTTGGATTCATTGAGGCGAACTGAACAGTTTCGCCCTACAAATCCAAAAGTAATACTTACCGATGTCCGTTAGAGCTGATTTTTTTAGAGGGTCCTATAAAATAATATTCAAAAATTTATAGATATTTTTTTAGATTTTTGTGGGACCCGGAATGGTCCCAAACTCGTTTTTTCTTGCGTTCTTCCCTGCAAATCTTCTTTGTGATTAGAATTTTGGTGTAGAATCATGAACAATTATTTATTTATTCTGTATCAAGAAGTTTTACCAAGAATTCTCCATCATTGTTGTATAATTATTCCGTCGATTTTCGGTTGTTTATAGGCTGTTAACAAAATTCTATCTCTAATCAATAATTCAAAAAACTCATTGAAACCTATTAAAATTTTCCTTTATTTTTTTAAAATTTTTGTTAGACAATTTATTTTGTTTTTAAGTCATTGTTTTGCAAAACCGAGCAAATATTTTGGGACGAGGAGAGTACTAGCTACTCACTCTCTCATTTATTCGAGATTGAGATTTTTCATCTAGATAATGGAGAGGAACCCACATGCATACAAGTCTATGTTTAAAAAATATAGGTCATAGAATACATAATTCTTTAGTTTTAATGAAGCAACTATATTTATATTGAACTACACAAATTAAGACGGCATAAATACTGTCCCCACTCTTCTATACTAGCTCCATCTTATTTTGTAGTTTGAAGCTCTAAAAATTCAATCATAAATGACTCTTTTTGTGGTTTGTTTACCAAAATCACACATAAAAACAGGGAGAAGTTATGATTCAAATGTATCGCTTGTAGCAAATTAGTCACTAGATGACTAGAGGGAGAGAGAAGCCTCGCAACTCTTAAGAAAGAACAACAAAGAGGAAGACAAGAGGAAAGGGAGGAAGGAAAAATAAAAAAATATTTTTATCGCCCATGAATAGTGTCTTGATAGATTTAGGGGGTGTTTGGGAGCCTACTTTTTGGCTTTTCATTTTTAGCTTTTTGGCTTTTTGACTTTTTGGATTATGGCCAGAATGTATTTTGAGTATGATAGAGTATTTGGGAGATTTGTGCAGAATGTATTTTGAAATTGTAGTAGTGTTTGGTAGATGATTGTTGAAAATGAATTATGGGTTGTATTTTTACCATATTGCCCTTTGTCTTCTTATAACAGTCAATTGCGTTTTTTTTTTTAATTTTTGTTTACTTTATTATTGAATAGTTTTTAGGGGTAAACATGCACAATAGTAGAATATGGGTGGTTTTGTTGCAAGTGAGCTTTGTTTCATGTTAAAAAACACAGCCAAGTAAAAACACAGCCAAGCGAAGGGGCAAATTTGGTAAAATGAAGGGAGTATTATGGGTATTTTCGTAATAGAAACTCAAAATCCAAAAATGAGAATCTGAAAAACTCCTCCAACCCAGATTTTGGTTTTTGGCTCCTAAACCCATAATCCGAAAATCTATTCTCCCGAAATCCATTCTGAAAATCAGTTGCCAAACACTCAAAATCTGAAAATGAAAATCCAAAAATCCGAAAATTTGGTTGCCAAACACCCCCTAGAGAGACACTATAGTTAAAGATGAAGTTACTCGCTTGTGAATAACTTTCTTGATTTAATTTTTTATTTTTATTTTTGATCCGAAACACATTTCATAAAATTGCTAAGCGGCACTTACAGCGAATCCATCCGAATACAGAGAAAGGGAGACTACGACCAACCCATCACAGAAAAAATGCACACGAAATATAGGGACAAAGAGACGCAAAGTGTCTAGATCCTAAGCGCGAGCCAATGCTCTCTACTCACCGCCACTAAGGGCCGGGACACGAGGAGTTAGCAATCTATGCAACAGTCGCCTCGGGATGGCGAAGAATCCAAACCAGAGATAAGCACTACAATGCCGATGGAAACAGATAAGAATTAGCAAAAACAGAAAATGCAGCACCGTGGACGAAACCACTAAGCACGCCGGCCTGCTTCGGCCGATCCCCGCACGACACCTGTTATTGAGGCACAAACGAGATCGCAAAACCAAAGCGAAGGAGATGACATCCCGGCAAGCCTCCGCTGACACGCGAGGCTCTGAGCATGGAGATCGAGGTAGAAATCCTCCTGGGCTAAAACTCTGATCAAACCATGACTTCACGGCGCTCGATGACTGCAAAATCTTTTCGGCCTCTTCAAACCCCCAGGGTAGAACCCACGGTTGTGAACTAGCAGAACCCAGGCTCCGGAGCCAAGCCCCGGCCCTTATGCCACCCGCTCCGAGGTCAAGCCCCGCGAGAGTTATTCGCCCACCGCCTCAACCCACCAGATCCAGGAGACCACCGGACTGGTAACAAGCCGAACTGGGAAAAAAACCAGTCGGAGAAGTCCGGACAAGCCGGAGAAGCAAAACAGAAGAACAGAAAAGAAAACCCCCTTCACTTCCTCCTCCATTATTAACCCCAAACCCCAAAAACTAATCACCCCGCACCCCCGCGCCACCATCATCTCCACCAAAAACGATCTGAAAGATTCGGAGGGAGCTGAGCTAAAGGAGGAACTCTGGCCAAAAAACCCAGTCCTCCAAGCCAGTCGCACTCCATTAAAATCCCCAAATCAGAGGGCGAGAATAGGGGCTAAGAAGGACGGGATGAGAAGGTGGAGAGAGAGGGGGGCTGGAGGAGGGAGAGGAGAGGAGAGGGGGAAAACAAAACCGGGGGAACTTCCCCCCGGAACCCTAAACAGAGGCGGCTGAGGATTCTAGAGAGAGAGAGAGTTTTTACCTTGGTGTAATGTTGGCAATGTGTGTATCGATAGGACGCCAAATGGTTGTTTTCTTGATTTAATTGAAAGACCTAAAATACGTATTTGGCTAGCATGTTGCAAGACACACTAATTAATTTTATTTTCTCGAGTTGTATTCTTTATCAAATGAATTATAAAAAGTCCAACTGAAGTTATTTTTGAGATTTTTCATGTCCGTATTGACGATCACGACTGCTCACTTCTTATAACTCATCAAAAACGTCAATTATATTCAAAATTATGTTGATTGTACTCATCAATTGATACAATTTTCAAAGACAATAGTTTAATTTCACATTCCCGATGAACGTAATTTCCAACGAGACAAGTTTGACAAGCATAATCCAGTCCTTTTGTTTCCAAAATCCAATCATCCAACAACCTGTAGTTCGTTGAAAAGCGCCTACTTTTTCTTCTTTTTTTATGGGCGGTGGCCACCCCTCCCTTTTTATTCGCCTATCCAGTAGGTTATTAGTCGGCGCGTTTGTTTCAACTTTTTCCATCTCTACACCAAAATGCATGTTTCCCATCATCATCGGTTACTCGTTTATTTGGAAACATTCAACTCCCTTCGGTTTCTCATTCCAACCTATTCTTGCATTGGTCTTCCTCTTTGACTGTTTGATGAATCTCGGATAACTGTTACATTGTCAAAACGCCAACAATATTTTTGTCAAAAGGAATAAAAACCCAGACCACGGCAGACGCGTCACTTTTGATTCGACGATCACTGCTTCTTCCGTGAATTTCACCGATTTTGTTTGTGGGTTCATCGGGTGATCGTTGATCAGGTGTGGTTTCGCTGAGCTATATATTCCTGTTTTCGATTGTTATGCAGATTGATTTACCAATTCTCTGTTTGTATTGGAATCATGATCCCTTTCCATGGTTCTATATGTATGTTGGGATTTGTGATTTGAGGCTGGGGTTTTGGTTTTTGTATCTGTGTCACGATTCTTCAACATTTATGGATTCTGTTTTTGGGTTTTGTTGGGTGTTAGGTATTGGGTATTGATCGGCTGTTTTACTATGAATGTTCTTTTTCTTCCATTTCTTTTTGGAGATAACCGTGTATACATGAGGGTTTTATCGTATATATTGGTATGAGAATAGGTCTGGGAAGAACCCCTCTCCCCAGTCAAACACAAGCACATACACCCAAGAAAATTTATCAGGAATCTTATCTCTAATTACTTATTGAATTTACTAGATTTATTTGAGGAATTGATTAGAAATTGGAAAATGGATTCCTGACTTGAATATTTTATTGTTTTCAAGATTCATGTATGATACCTTTGACTGTATTTGATACGGGTCAAGTGTGCACGAGGCTTAGTTGCTTTTGCCTCAGATAGGTTCGTTTTTTTGGTTCGATTGTCTATTGATGTCTGGAGCATGTACATCAGTTTCTGATCTGGTTTGAGGTGCTCAAAGAATTCTATCGCACGTTCTGATTATGGGTTTACATTCTTATCCCATGTTGGCTTTTACATTGAATGTGTGGTTCCTTTTTATCCTTTCTTTGGTTTCTCTGTTATTTTCACTTGCTTCTTTGTCTCTCTATTCACCAGTATTGAGTTATTTTAGTTTCATTATAGGAGGATTGCAGTTGATTTGTCTGGGGTGCCGAAGTAGTTGTTTGATTAGTTCTGCTGGTGGATGGATGGCTGCAAGAGTCATTTCACCTATTGAATCACAGAGAGTTTCCAACAGTTCCAAAATGTCTTTGGCATCGGCTGCTCGCGAGTGGTTACTCATCTTTATGCTGTTTATTGATGCAATTTTCTCATACGTGGTCACAACATTTGCCCGTTATTCCAAATTGCCAGTTCCTTGCTTGCTATGCTCTAGACTTGATCATGTTTTGGGCAATGAGAAACTCGGTTTTTGTTGGGATTTGATGTGCAGAAAACATAAGTTGGAGATTTCATCTTTGGTCCTTTGTCATGTGCACAATAAACTTGTTGATGTTCAGGGACTATGTGAAAGCTGTCTCTTCTCATTTGCCACAATAAATAAATCAAACTCGGAAACATATAGATTATTGGTGGGTAAAATAGGGACAGATCCTCATCCTCATCCTGAGCTTGATCTGGATCCATTACTCGAGGATCATGAGCTTGGTGATTCAAGCACGAGGGATTGTTCTTGTTGCAATAAGCCTTATAGTTTGAGAAGTCATGGGAATAAGTTGCTCCATTATAAGTCGATTGGGTCAGAGGTTGATGAACTTGACATGCCCTTTTCAGTTGCTACAAAACATAACAGCGAGGTCCTGACAAAAGGGTCACTTGGAGATTCACATGTGGGAACAAAGAGTTCTGATGATTTACAGTATGTTAAAGTGAAGGTTACTTCTGATACCGAATCAGAAGTCCCATTTTTTGATGATGAAGTTGATGGTACTGCTCTAATTCGCGAAACCATTGATCTCAAGGAAGAACTCACTCTTCAATGTGTTCAGATGGAGCCTTGCTCTATTACTCTAGCTGATGATTTAACCTCAAAGAAACTGATACATCTAGATTCCTCGCCTGAGCTTTCACTTCTAGATTCAAAGGTGCAGCTTGAGTCTTTTCCATCTACTGCAGCAATTGGGCATGGGTTAGATGAATTCACCTGGCCACAAGTTGAACCCAACGGTAATGATTCTGCAGCTTCTAAATTTGCATTTTTTGATAATGTCCCTCAGTCAGCTGACATAATGGAATCCCCTATTGGAATATCAAACGCATGCCGTAGGTTTGAAATTTATGGACATGTTTTTCTCAACTTATTTCCGTTCCATAGGTTCCACTTTAAATTCCATATAGGTTCTGAAAATGGAAGACATGTTGGTTTTTTCTACTATAATTTGAAATGCATTCTTGTTCTTTGCGCATAGCATTGACATTTGGACTGAATGTCCTCGCCTCCTCTACACTTTTCCTCCGGTTATATTACCCTTTTCACTCTGTTATTGATTATATACTTACAAACTCTAGGTATCATATTTACTCGTTCTAGTAAAATATGTCATTAACATGGCCAAAAGAAAAAAGTATGTCATCCAAGCATACCATTGTCTTAGGCAGTAATGTTCGACTCTCTCTCTCTCTCTCTCTGGTCTCTTGTAGTAGATGCCCGGGAAATTATAGTGGAGGAAAAATATTCCAAAGAGATCTCTGAGGCAGGAAGGCAGCCTGTTACAAGAAGTCCAAAGATTTTGGAAATAAACCCTGTTCTAGGTGATGGTAATTCACAGATGCCTAATAACTTGGAGCTTGGCGATGCTTATAAGCTAGCTATTGGCAATGGAGGAAGACAATTGTCTGGAAGGCATTTAGAGCAAAGACAGTTGTCTGGAAAGCTCTTAGAGCAAATATCTGCGAAAGATTCTTCAAAAGTTAGCGAAGATATGAAGCTCTTGCTGTTGCAAATATCATCTACCCGAGGAATTGAATTACCTTCAAATGACACGACTCCAAAAGTATCTGGAAATGGTGATGAAGTCAAATATGATTTTTGTAGCTCTATTGGGATGCATATGCTTCAGAAAAGAATGTCCCTTGAGAGAAATGAGTCTGGTTTATCTCAAGATGGGAGTATTCTCAGTGAAATAGAAGGTGAAACTGAGGTGGATCGGTTGAAACGACAGGTGGAGCACGACAAGAAGATAATGGCTTCCTTGTACAAGGAGTTAGAGGAAGAGAGAAACGCATCTGCAGTCGCTGTGAATCAAGCAATGGCCATGATCACAAAACTACAGGAGGAGAAGGCAACATTCCATATGGAAGCCTTGCAGTGCCTTAGAATGATGGAAGAGCAAGCTGAGTACGATGTGGAAGCACTGCAAAAGGCAAATAATCTTCTTGCGGAGAAGGAGAAAGAGGTACAAGATCTAGAAGCTGAGCTTGAATCATACAGGGTTAACATTGTGGATTCATCAACATTGGAGAATGAAGTGGAGTCAAGTTGTGATTTGAAGGCAGGAGACGTGAGAGCAGAGCATTCAGATGCACGTGGTTTTGAAAACAGTGCAACTGTTCAGAGAGATGAGGAACTTAAGGCTCATTCAGGGAATCAGGGGTTATCTTCTCTCCCGTGAGAACTATCAAGGACTGTGATACAAGGGGTCAATATTTTCTGTTGGGGCTTTACCACATTCCCTTACCTGGTAACTTCTCTTTCACATTCTATTTGTCTGAATTCTCGGTAATCATTTTGTCAGCATGTTTATGGATCGAACTTATTTTGTGCTAATTATCCAAAAATGACCCTCTGCCAATGATGGAATCTTCCCTTTAGATGATCTTTTAAATATATTCTCTTTGGAATGTGGCCAATTGTGCCTCTCCCGCATAAATGTAGTGTCTTAAAATATGAAGTTTCTAAAATATGTTGTTTGCCATCTAAAGAAGGCCCATTGATTATCCATGAAATATTTACTCTACCATCTCTTGGTGTGGTTTTCTTGCTCAGCACTCTCGGTTTAGTTATAATAGAAGATCCTAATGAATAGGTAGCTTTTTCTTGTAAAATCGAAACTTTATCTCCTAAAGTTATGCTGGAAGAGTAGCATTGAAGATTTTAAAGAGCCAAAGCTGCATTTCAGCCATTTCAGTGTACATTTCCGTTTTTTTTATGTTCATACGAACAGCCAAGTAAGTGGAAGTAGGGACCCATGGTATGTTTCACAAGAACATTTGCTGCTGGATGTAATGAAGATTGACTTCATGGTGAGTGGAGAAATTATAATCATGGCAGGAAATTACAACGGACATTGTTTCGTTGACGTGTCTTTTTGACTTGTAGATTTACGAAAAATAATCTCCTTGGAGCAAGTTGATAGGGCTAAGCAATGTAGAACTAAATTTTTACCCTTTTCTGGAATGAACGTTGGAGTTTATTGTCATGTAACTGTAGCTTCCTTGTTAGGAGTATATAGTTTACTTCACTCAACAGCTTTTATTTTGAAATTTTGTGAGTTGCAGATTCAATTTCCCAGTTCGTGTCTGTTGAACTGTTTTTCTAACGTTTCAGGTGTCTAGAGAGGAAAATGCGTGAGAAAATGAGGACAGTGGAAAGGTAACCATATCGCGACTTGATGTACAGCTAAAGAGCGCCTGAGAGCAAATGTACAGTATCTGTAGCTTGCTCCCAAGACTTGGGTTTTACTTGAGTCGACCTTTGCAGCCATCTTTTACATTGACATCCTCTTTTCTTTCATTTTTCGGTGTTTATTTTGGCATTTCACTATATTTTGTATTCAATCTTGATTTTACAGTGATTGCTTGTGATGTTGGCGAGGCCCTTTTTTTCGTTCTTTCCTTGTAAGAGGGGGGAAATTTTGAAATCTTTTTCTTTCTTTTTGCTCCTTTCTGTGTGCCTTTTTAAATGCGGGAGGACTAGACGAGAAATTTATTGCGTGGGTGTGGATTTTTTTGTGTAAGTTGGAAAGTTAAAATTTATTATTATGAATAAGGTTTTACTAATCCCTTTTGTCTGGATTATTGCTAACCCTGATATAAGTAACACTTGATGCAGCAGAAAATTAGGAGTGCATATTTTTCTGCATTGTATAGCACTTGATGCAGGATGCTTATATTTATTCCAATGTGAACTAATGTGTGCATATGATATACGCCTATCAAGTTTCGCAAAATTTATTTAAGGAATGTAAAAGAGCCCTTTATTGTCTTTTTATCCGAACGAAAGCAATCTCCGTCTTGCTTCTTATAATTTCAGATATTCGACTGTCACGTTGTTACAGACCTTTGTAGCCTGATTGCAAGGTCTGCCCTCTCTCTCTCTCTCCAGAGAAGGTTTTTCTTTTTCTTTTTTTCTCAGTTTTTGTTGAATATCTATCTCAACTGACAAAAAAGAAACAAGGAGGGCTCTTGGAATGTTGGTGATTGAGTGCCGAGGAATCAGAAATTGCAAACAGAATGGTACTGGAAATTGTGGAGGCTCTCGTTAGGAACGGATGGGAGTGCGCTTGATCAACAACGTAACTTCCTGTAGAAATAATGTTTTCAGTAAAATGTCACAGCATACAACTACTTTCCACAATTTCGCCAAAATAGCCTCGACCTTTTTGATGTAGTTGATTGATGTTTCTTGGCGAGCTCTAAACATCAACAATTCTCTAATCACAGAAGTTTTTTCGACCAACCATAAAGTAGATATATATATATATATATATATATATCTATATATATATATATATATATATATATATAAAAACCATAAGAGAATACTACAATTGGGTTAAGGCCGCCCTAGCCTTAATATGCTAGTCTTGGTACTCTAATAACCTTTAAGAACACAAGGAACAGAAATCAACAAGAGCTAGATGTCGTCCTAACACAAAAGGGAGCATTATAAGTCATTCAAGCCCAGCCACAGTCCAAAAAGAACTCGCAAATGACTTCGACGTTGTTGCTCTTAATACATTAAAGTTGACGTGGTCCAAAAGTTTGCAACAAAACGACACTAATAATCGATAATTTGCTCAACCCGGCACCCCGCAAGGTGTGCGGGTGCGGGTACCTAATGGATGTGAACGGCTTGGCGATCGGATTCTTTAGATCATGCATACCCGATCATTAATGGAAAAAACTCCAAGGGATCTGTCACATTCATCGAAAATGCCTTTGTTTTACGAGGCACGGTAAAAGTAATTTTATTGAGTCGTTTCCTAAAAAAACTAACAAAAACAAACAATCAAGAGGTTAATAAAAATACACAAAAGTCATTATCATAAAACAATAAAAAAAAAAGAATCTTATTAAGGAATTGGCCCATTGTATGTTTTCCGTTGTTGGTGAGATGCAACCCCACATTATCTAAGATGCAATCCCACATTATCTACTTCTTCGGGGTTAAAGTTAACATTGATGTTCAAGGCATTCATCTTGTCGTGGCTGCCCTTTCGGATATAAACTTGAAAAAAAAATTACACCGTCATAAAAACACCAAATAAAATATTAGTACAAAATAAAATACATACCTTGCACTGGAAACATTGGTTTTTCAAGTCCAGCCTTTTTGAACTTGAACAATATCTTTTCATTCTTCTAATCATTCTCCATTTGTTTCACAATTTTGTAACTATCATCTAAATTAGATTTAATAGAATCAATCAATTTGATCTAAATACTCAAAAAACAGAGAAAGAGAGAGAAAGAGTGACCAACAAGATAGAGAGAGAAGCAAAACAAGAGAAGAGAGGAGAGCACAGAGCTTGGCAGCCATTATTGCTGCTTCTTCCTTTTCTTGTTAATCCGACGTTGCTTTTTCCTCAGGAAGCTAGCCCACCTTCTTTTCGTTTAAACTTTTTGTTTAAACTAACAGCCAGAGACAGAGAGAGAAGACCAACAAGATAGAGAGAGAAGCAAAACAAGAGAACTGAGGAGAGCACAGAGCTTGGCAGCCATTGCCACTGCTTCTTCATCTTCTTGTTAATCCGACGTTGCTTTTTCCTTGGGAAGCTAGCTCTGTTGTCCTCCATCAATAACAAAAACCAAGGGCGGAAGTACACCCACCATGGGTTGGGCTGTAACCCAGGTCCACTTTAGAAACACCCTCCAAAAAAATTATAAATATCTAGTTTAGTAGCGGAATCAAAATTTTGATCTAAAGGAGCTGGCTTAATAATTATATATTTTTTGTCGAAACGTATACTTATTATATCATAAAGTGTTTGCTTTCCAACACAGTAAATTTGTACATTGAAATAATTTTAGCCTAATATTGTTAAAGTATACCAATCATTTTGAATTTTAGTTAAAGCATACCAATCATTTTGCATTTTTCTTTAGGTTATTTCAACAGTCACATATTTATTTTTTATTTATGAAAAAATTGAGAAATAAGAATGTAAAATTACCAATTTTTTATCAAATCAAACCAAAATTATTATGATTATAAGTACATATACATGAATAATTATCAATAATATTTAAAATTAAGTATATAAAAAATAAAAAATTTAAAACTCTGGGTCGGGGCCCCTCGAGCCCCAACATAGCTACGCCCCTGATTTTTAGAAATTCTAAAATATCTAGCTCTGGAAGCTCTAAAATATAATTGTGAAATATGTATAGTTTTTTTTGGTGAGAATTAGTCAAGTATAATTCTAGAATTATCTCAAAGTTTATCTTGTATGAAAATATCTTTATCTCTGTACTAGAGCTTTTCATGAAGTAGTATAAATAGGAATAGGTTCTAGCCATTTTGTACCAAGCAAAAACAAATTTTGAGTTCAAATGTAATGCAAATACTCTTCTTCCCCATTCTTATCTTTAGTATTCTTCTTCTTCCAAAAATCTTGAACGTGTTTTAATATACTTGATACATATCCGATACGATTTCTAAAATTGAAAACAAAATTGCCCACCAAAATATTTGGGCAAATTTTTTTTTTGGATTAGCCCAGGATAGAAACCCAGGTTCTCATTTAAAGAGAATACATATAAATACTAAAAAAAAACAGAGCTGAGAGAGAGAGAAGAGACCAACAAGATAGAGAGAGAAGCAAAACAAGAGAAGAGAGGAGAGCACAGAGCTTCCGACGTTGCTTTTTCCTCGGGAAGCTAGCCCACCCTCTTTTTGTTTAAACTAACAGTCACAACATTAGATATATTCTATTGTCCTCCATCAATAACAAAACCCAGGTTCTCGTTCAAAGAGAATACATCTAAAAACTCAAAAATTGATTTGCACAATCCAAGAGAAAGTGAAGTAAAAAGCTCACCACCAATTACCACAGACTTACCTAAGTGACAAGAGACCAGATTGATGATGGGGTTTTCTTTTTGGATTTTTTGTTTTGCTTTGGGAGAAGACGAGGGGGAGGGAATGAAACAGATGCAGAAGAAACCAATGGGGGAGGTGTTTTGATTTTCATTTGTGTCCCAAAGTATGTGTCCAAATCATTTTCTACTTTTAGGAAGGGTACAAAATAAAATACCACCTACTGTTGACAGAGGGAGATCACTCTTCATTGGTTGTTCTCTCGAAGTGGAGAGAGAGAGCACTCCACCTGCACTTTTTCGGGTTAAGGTCCCGTCCAGTATTTCTTACCTCCAATCCGGTCCAGTTTTGGGCCCCTCCCGAACCCAAAAAATGGTCGGAATCGTCTATTTTGTAGAGCTCATTGAGAATGATATCCACGCAAAAAATTAGCTTGATTGAACATTGATAGGTATATGAACGAAACATATTTGTATAAGAAAAAAATGGAGAATTATGAGTTTCAATTTAATTTTTGTCATCCCATTTTTCTTGTACAAATCTGTTTCATTCATGTACCTATCGATGTTTAATCAAGTTAATATTTTTCGTGGGTACCATTCTCTACGAGCTCTACAAAATGAACGATTCCGATCATTATTGTAGTCCCGGGAAGGGCCCACAAAGGCCCAAAACTGGACTGGAGGTAAGAAATACTGGACTAGACCTTAACCCCACTTTTTCATGGGTTGGAACGACCTGAGAGTCTGAGACTAGACTGTGTCTGTGAGACCTAAGAAAAAAGAAAAGAAAATTATATAGAAAGTAGGGGTATATAGGAGATCTAAGTGTAGTTTAAAAATTTGTGTAGGGGCAATATTGTCTTTCTAGATGTGTTTGCTATATAAGGAGTATCATTTGGGACAAACACTTGATTGGTACAAACAAAAAAAAGGAATGTTTCAGCAACGGCATTGGGTACCCTGACCCGAAAAAGGAATGTAGGGGCAGGTTTTTGCGTACCCCAATCCGAAAATTATTACACGGATCCAATCCCGACCGGATATTTTTTGGGTACCCCGGGGAGACAGTTAAGAGTCTTTCAAGGGATAAAGTTAATTCGGGTCTACTCATATTCGGTGTTTGTTTTGAGAATAAATTCCTTGCACCGGCTGTGTAAATTTAAGGGTGATTTGGTGAGAGGTCCACTATAGCATGTTTGTAACCCCTCTAGTCTACTAGCCTAATAAAATACTTCCTAGGACAAAAATACTCATAATATATAACCTATGTAGCACGGACATAGATACGGATATGGACACGGCAATTCTAAAAAAATGGCGATACGGACACGGCGGGGGACATGCCACGTGTATAAATAAATAAAAAATAAATATATGTACATATATATAAAAAAAATTATGAACCATTGTATATGAATAATTTCACAAATTGTATAGAAAAATTACAGTTTAACCCAAATGTTTTGAATAATTTCATATTAACCCCTAAAATTTTAAAAAATATTACATTTTGACCCCTAGCCGTGTCCCCGGCATGTCCCCTATCAAAAAATAATAAAAATTATTGGACACGCCACGTGGCGTGTCCAATGTGTCCCCGCCGTGTCCCCATGTCCAATACGAGGACATGACGCTCTTTTGGAGTGTCAGTGCTACATAGTATATAACCACCTATAAAGAGGTAAACCTTAGAAAATATTCTAGATCTAGAGCCTCTTTTCTCTCTCCTCCCTCCCTCCCTCTCTCTCTCTCTCTCTCTCTCTCTCTCTCTCTCTCTCTGTGTGATTACTTGCCGCTGCCACCGCCACCGCCACCGCCACCGCCCTCCTCCTCGCCATCGTCCTTCATCGAATAGATCACCAACGCCGACAACGCCTTCTTTGCCAATGTACGTTTCATTGATAGATAATCATATATGCTCTCTCTCTCTCTCTCTCTCTCTCTCTCTCTCTCTCTCTCTCTCTATATATATATATATATATATATACACACACACACACCACTGCCGGCGCCCACCACCAACTCCCATATAATGTTATATAACCATATATAACAGATTATGTTATATATTCTTGCAGTCTAATAAAAAAATTCCAGAAGCTCATACATAACCATATATGTCTCATGACAGAAGCTCATATATAACGTTACACGGGACAAAAGCTCATATAATGTTATCTAAATGAACTGGACTCTGTTATAAACATATATGTTATCAGAAGCAAATGAGTGAAGCTGCTGCGTGGACCAATTCAATAAAATAGAACATATAACGTTATATGTGAGCTTCTGTGCTGTGAAACTCCAAAAAAAAATGCAACATATAACATTATGTGGGAGGTAATTGTAATGGAAGTGGGCGGCAGTGGGTGCCTGCAGTGGGAAAGGGATAGTTATGTAAATGTGTGTGTGTGCGTGTGTGTATATATATATATATATATATCAATATAACAAGGGAGGGGGGTGTTTTCAAAATACCCCCTCACATACTAACTTTTTGAGCCTTTCAAAGGCTGTGATTGAATTAAAATTTTACACCAAGGGCCAAGATCAAACCCCTTTTTTCCACTTCCCCCTCAAAACTGTCCAGTCGGACAGACCAACCCCGGAGAAGAAAAAAAAAACCAATTCAAAACCGTGTATATCTCTCTCTCTCTCTCTCTCTCTCTCTCTCTCTCTCTCAGCTCTGTTTCTCTTCTCCGCATTCCACCAAAAATCAACAATCTCTCTCTCTCGCGTTCCTGCTCTCTCTCCACACCGAGCCACCAATCTCACGCTATCTCGCCACACCCACCCACCGACACTGAATCTCCTTCCGTCTTCCTCTAGGTTCGTCGGTAGTTCGTCGGTACGGAGCAGAATTGGTTGGAGGATGCTGTGCGCCTATGGCCATGGAATTCACCAGGTTTGAACTCCCTTTTTTCCCTTGCATGTGAACTCAGAAGAAATAAAAGCCATTGTTCATCAGTTATATGACAATTCCTGGGTTGTTATTTTTCTTGCTCTGTTGCACGGGACGACAATAATCACGAGTTCAAATATGGGAGGAATATTTGACTTTGGTTTGTCCGATTTTCTTGCATGTGAACTCCCTTTTTTTTTTCTTCTGATTTTAGGGCTTTTTTTCTTCTTCTGATTTTAGGGCTTTTTGTGTGTTGATTTTAATTGGAAATTCTGGCTTTTTGTGTTTGATTGTAAGTGCTTTCAGTTCAATGAAGCGTCAACGATCAGAGCAGAATGGGGCTTCATCGTAAGCCGATGCCCAGTGCCTTAAATTTCAGGTTCGCTCTTAAGTATATCTCTTCGCTGTTCTAATGTTCAAGGCAAAATGTGACATGGGAACCGACCCTTCTTCCTTAGAATTGAGACTTTCTATTCTTTCCTTGAGTGAAAGGATCCAAATGACCAGTACCAAAGTGAATAAGACACCCATAAAATGTTCGTGCATTGAAGGTTACTGTTTCAATGTACAACACATCACCATGATCTATTTCTCTGCACTCTGTGTCTGTTTAAGACTGTTTAAGACGTCGGACTGCTAATTTCAAACTGACTCCATTCCCTGTGAACTGCTAAGTCCACATCCAATTAATGTTATTGACATTCACAGCCGTAGCATTATACAATCACTGTTCTAATGGTTTACTAATTTATTATGATTGATCAATCCAATTTGTCTTTTTGGGACGTGGGTCAATTCTGTGTATTTCAGACTTGGGCTATATAATTGTATCACTGTGTCATTTCATGGTCCTATTCGCCAAGTTGTAGGGTTTTAGGTCTGTTGGGCATTGCCTGTACAAGAGAATTCACCGGGTTTTTTTGTCCACCAAATTCATCCTTTGTTTTAGTTTTCGTAGAATTCTAATGGTAGAATCAGGGATTTGAATTACATAGTGGGATAATAGGAAAACATATATCCTTTCATTGGGAAGTTTTGTTGGTAGGGAGAAGTTTTGTTGATGATAAATTGTGGAATGCTTAGCTATAACTGTAAGTCCTGGATAATTTCGACTGTAGATACCTCTTAATCAGCTGTTAAGTCTCCTTTTGCTGTAAAATAAATAGTACCCCAAAGCCAAATTTGGTTTCATTACGGATAACCCGTGCCTAATTGCACGGAACAATGCATCCTAAATGGGTTGTGTTGGGTTATGATATTTTTTTACTGCTTGTGCTCAGTTCGACCATTCGACCATCACTGACTAATCTCCTGTCGAAGTTTGAGGTGCAGCCTGGTGCAGTTTAATAGACGTACCAACCAAAGGGTACGTCTAACCCAAGTTTTTTTTTTGCTGCCGTTATCTCATTGAATGATAAGTATGTATGAATTTTGCTTCTACATGTTCCTTCCATCCCCTTATGCGCACGAGTAATTTTGAGTTGAATAACATTTGCATTCATATAGATATCTTTTTTAATGGACACGCGATGCGATTGGCGTATGCACTGGCCATTAATAAATCCCAAGGACAATCAGTGAAATTTGTTGGGGTTGATTTGCGTACACCCGTATTCAGTCATGGACAGTTATATGTGGCACTATCAAGATGCACCTTTGTTGATCGTGTCAGCGTACTTCGTCCTAATAATGAGCTTGATTCTACAACAAACATTGTTTATCCTGAAGTGTTATTGTCGTGATGTGTAATCAAAACAACCAATAGACAAAATATAAAGGTATGATTAATTTGTCATTCTCTATGTAAATTTGTTCAATCAACTCTTAAAAGGGTACTCTACATTCTTAGTGTATTTTTGTAGGATTGGGATGAAAATGTTATGGATCTCAAAGAGGAAGAATATGACATCAACAATACTACAATAGAAACGTAATAAGGTAGTTTCATACTCAAATGGTGTCCATGTATATATGTTTGTTGGATACTAACACACTATTATTTTCCTAAATACTTAGGTTGTCGTGCATTCTCCTAGATGGAGACATTAGATCAAGACTTTTGAGAGGCATATTGAGGCGTACTTTGGATAGCCGCATTGAGGAGCATTTGAGGACTTTTTGGGAGGCATGTTGAAGACTTTTGAACGGGTAAACTAAACACATTTTGTAAACAAGACACTGTATTGGAATGACACTATTGTAAAACCTTCTTCCCATATTTGTTGCATAGACAATGTCATGACTCTTTTGCAATGTGAAAGACACTCTTTACAACATAAGACACTTTTGCATTTCACTAACACTTGCTTACTAACACTTCCCTTATATATTCCTAGCTGGATAATGTGTGTGTAGACACTGTAAATTAGCACTTCTAATGATGTTCTACGCATATTTAACCCCATTCCCTGCCGTGTCCCTCCTGTGTACCTCCCATGTTTTATTTAATGACACACCACGTGGTGTCCCCAATGTGTTAGACACAGATACAAATACTTCTTTAAGTGTTAGTGCTTCCTTTGTTTAGTTTCCCTTTTTATGGTTACTTCTCCTTCTTAACAGAAATCCAAAACTGTGGTCATTTTAAATGGAAAATCAACATTCTATTTTCTGCATTTTTTAGTGTTCTTATTTGAATTGGAAGTATTGACTTCACTAATGTTAATTAGTTTTCTATTTAATTTTACATTTGTGCAGAAATACAACTCAAGTATGTGAATTGCGAGGCTTCCGATCCGTAAGTATGAAACTACCTTATTGCGCAAGAGGCTGGTGTGCTTAGATGTACTTATGTTGTTAAATGCAGAGCACTTGCTGGTGTGCTTAGATTTGCTCTTATGTTACATGCAAACCATTGACTGATGTGTTTAGATCTTGAGCCTGATTTAGTTAATGCATAGCACTGGTTGGTGTGCATTTTTAAATGTTGGATGGATGGTGTTTTTTGTTTTATCAATTGTGTTATGCGTTTTGTTGGGGAGAGGAAAGTTGTTAGGGATTTTAAGAGAGGGAAGGGAAGCTAGGGGATCATATATTACATTCATAACTATGCACACAGAGAGATATGAAAAAAGATTACGTATTTTCAGGCTCATCTATTTAATTGTGTTTGATTCGTTGATATTGTAGTTGAAATTTGGGGACTCCATTAAGCCTCCTGGGATGGGGTGTCCAACTTTAGCTCCTACTTTATTGTCCTTCGAAGGAAACTGATTTCTGCTCCTATTTCGGACATGACATGACACCATAATGGGGGTGTTGAATTTTAAAATTTTATGTATATATTCATGTCCTTTTTGTGAAATCAACAGTAGGGAAGAGTGGTTTAGTTTATGATGCACGGACACGGATACGGATACGAGGATACAAAAATTCTACAAAAATGGGACACGGACAAGGCGGGAGAAACGCCACGTGTATATTTTTTCCAAGTTTAAATGGCAAAATGTAGACAAAACATAACATCCATAGTTCTAATACCATTCAAATAAAACAAGACATTCATGATCCATAAGTTCAATACAATCCAAATACCCAATTGAAAACAAAACATGATAAACATCCATAGTTCCATAATAAATTATGGGACACGCTAAGTGGCGTGTCCCATACGTGTCCCAAGCCGTGTCCCCCTAAAAAATTTATATTAAATTATGGGACACACCACATGGCGTGTCCCATACGTGTCCCCGAGGTATCCCCGCGTGTCTCCGTGTTCGGACACTGCGATACGTCGACCTCTAAATGTGTCGGTGTTTTATAGGTTTAGTTTAATTGTGTTAAGAACACGTCGCGTCGTGCCTTTGGGCACGGACAATTCATAGAACAAAAGCTTTAACTCTAGAGAATTGATGCTCCTTGCAAAGGGATATTCATATAACAACCACATTGCTTAAAACCAAGTTTTGTATGTCTGTTGGGTAAAGCTTAATGGAAAAGGTTGTGGGAAGTTATGAGATTTTCTTGAAAAAATTAACTTAATTTGGTTAGGTGAGTCACCAACACTGCTAGAGATTGTCACATCCGTTTTGGACACTGCAAATACACTAGACACACCGGGAACATGTACGTGTCCATTTGATTTTAATATGATTAATGGTGGGATGAGCCTGGGACACGACAATGTGAATTATAAATTTTAAAAGCTTTGTGTTGGAGAAAAGTCTTCGAGAAATACGAGTTTACATATTACTATAACATTATGTCCATAGCTCTTCGGCTATAGTTCCTATCTATTTTTTATAAATTGTTTTTAGTTTCTATGCTAACAGGAGGTGAATTGAAGTGATAGTAAAGGGAGCATTGCCTGTAAATTGAATTGATAGTAAAAGTTTTTGTCAGATTTCAGCAATAATTCAGGCACGGCACAATCCCTATGGATTGTCGTCGCCCAAATGAACATTGTTGTCGCCGGATTATGTTTACCATAGCAGGATCGTGTCGCTGGAAGTATTGACTATTCTGTGGATTGAAGGCAACAACTCTTTGGTAGTACGTGATTCTTGCGCGTTTGGTTTTGGTTTCTGTTAGGTAATTGGCACACTGAATTATACCCTTTCTATCATGGTCTCTATCTCTTTCTTTCTTTATGGATTTCTGGAACTAATTTTTGTTAGATATCAATATAACTAGGTAAAAGGAGTGGGAGCTTATAGGGTTTTGGTAATTGGTTGTGCGGGAGCTTATGTGGAGGCTCATTGGTGACTGGTTGTGCGGGATGATAAATCAGGTGGTCCATTACGTATAGGGTTTTGGTAAATATGATGTAGACTCACCCTTGCAGGGCATGTATCTTGACTCATATTGTACTTATGCAAAGAAACAACTTACCAATATTGTTTTTTTAGGGATCTTTTGCTAAATGTAATGGATTTGTTATTAGAAATGCCTTATTGGAATTGGACTGTGTTGGTTTTATTTTGTGTATATTATCGTATTTTTCTTTAATTCGCTTGCGGATGACTATGATTATCCGGGAATAATACTTTTTAAGACTAAACAAAAAATATACTGTGCTTTGCTTTCACGCACGGATTGGTTAGTAGTGGAAAAGGGTAATTCAATTTAATTGTGTTCAAAACGCATTGCGCCGTGCCTTCAGGCACGGGCTCAATCCCTAGTATATATATATATATATATATATATATAGAGAGAGAGAGAGAGAGAGAGAGAGAGAACATATAACGTTTAGGATTTTGGTTGTTTAACATATATGATTATCTATATATATATGGTTATCTTTGCTTATCTGGCAATCCTTTTTATTCCATTAAACTCAAATATAATGCGATATGTGTATGTTATCTGTCATTCTTTAATCTTTCACCATACAACCACATATATGTGGTTATCTTTCTATTCTGACAGATATGGTTATTGATTTGGTCATATAACTCTATATACAATAATAAAACATGGTTAAAAAACAACTCACATATAACGTTAAATGTTTTAATTTATTGAACTTGTCTGTGCAATGGCCTCACTAACTTGCTTTTCAACAGGATCCAATCAAGATTATATGTCTAAGTTTGATCATGCTTTATTATTGTACATAGAGTTATATGTCCGATCTTCAACATGCTTTATTATTTTGATGGATGTGATTTTCTTTCATTTATATAAACATATATAACAATAGTCGATGATTTTATAATAATATTTGAATGTTAGTGTTTAGGTTATATATGATTATTGAATCTATGGTTATAACCATATTTTTTTAGCTGCTATTGAATCCATTGGTTTCAATAGCATCTGTTTCATTCATTCCCCCCTCATCTTCTCCCAAAGCGCAATAAAAGAGTTATGAGTTCGTTAATTCTATTATTGCTTATGAATTATAATTTTGTTCTTGTACTTAATGTCTCTCATTGCTTTTTTTTGCTCCGCTATCTCTCATTGCAATTTGTTTCAGAAAATGATGCATTTGTTGTGTTCCCGGTTCCTCGGTTGTCGATCTTTCCGAGCCTTTGGAGAGACAGGCTCCCTCGTTATGAGAGAGACTTGGCGAGCTCGTCTGGGCCCGGATGAGGACCCACTACAAGGTGGAGGGCACGCTTGGAGTTGTAGCTAGGTTCAGAGATAGGCCCCATTGAGGTAAATGAAAATCAGATCCATTAGCTTTTTTATTGGGCATGTTGATGAGTATGATTAGTGTATCTATTTTATGATAGTAGTGATTTTGATTATTTAGGAGTAGGTTTTTTCATTTCCATAAAACGTGGAAGAGTTTTTTCATTTCCATAAAATGTTGGGATGTCTTCTTAGCATTGTGATGCCGTTTTATTTTGCTTGCTTGTTCTAATTGTATTCCCTTTCACCTCTTAATAATATCTTCTTCGCCGTTCAAAAAAAATCACATATTTGTGGGTTTCATTTTGCTTCTTTTTTTTTTTTGCTAAAAAATTTGAGAAACTAGGGATGAGAGGCAAATTACATTTGTATATAGCATAGATTGATTGATTTAATCCTAGTATTAGTCATGTAACAAATTCAAGATTAATGAAATTTTTTTACCTTTCAAAAAAAGATTGATTGATTCTATTAAATCTAATTTAGATGATAGTTATGAAATTGTGAAACAAATGGAGGATGATTTGAAGAATGAAAAGATATTGTTCAAGTTCAAAAAGGCTGGACTTGACCAATATTTCCAGTGCAGGGTGTAGTATTTTATTTTATTTTATTTGGTGTTTTTATGACTGTGTATTTTTTTTTTAAAGTTTATACCCGAAAGGGCAGCCACGACAAGATGAATGCCTTGAACATCAATGTTAACTTTAACCCCGAAAAAGTAGATAATGTGGGGTTGCATCTCACCAACAAGGGAAAACATACAATACAGAGGATGAGCAAGATTAAGGGCCTGTTCCTTAATCCTTGGGGGTAAGATTCTTTTTATTTATTTGTTGTTTTATGATAATGCAAAGAGACCGCTGTGTGGACCAATTCAATAAAGCAAAATAAATAACGTTATATGCGAGTTTATGTGATGTTTAACTCCAAAAAAAAAATGAACATGGTGAGAGTGGGCGGTGGAAGATAAATAAATAAATATAAATATATATATATACACAGAGCGGGGGGGGGGGAGCGATGGCGGTTGTAACCATAACCATATGTAACCACAAACAACCTACCTTATATGAATTGGTTCGCGCAGCGGCCTAACAACTCAAATATAATGCGATATGTGTATGTTATTTGTCATTCTTTCACCATATAACCACATATATATATATATATATATATGTGGTTATCTTTCTATTCTGACAAATATGGTTATTGATTTGGTCATATAACTCTATATACAATAATAAAACATGGTTAAAAAGCAACTCACAAATAATGTTAAATGTTTTACTTTATTGAACTTGTCCGCACAGCGGCCTCACTAACTTGCTTTTTAACAGAATCCAATTAGGGTATACGTCCAAGTTTGATCATGCTTTATTATTGTACATAGAGATATATGTCCGAGCTTCAACATGCTCTATTATTTTGATAGATGTGATTTTCTTTATTTACGTAAACATATATAGTCATAGTCGATTTTATAATAATATTTGAATGCTAATGTTTAGGTTATATATGATTATTGAATCTATGGTTATAACCATATTTTTTTTAATTTTTTTTTGAGGTTGTTGAGTAACATATAAAGTTATATGTTCAGGTCTGTTAGGCCGCTGCGTGGACCAATTCATATAAGGTAGGTTGTCTGTGGTTATATATGGTTATGGTTACGACCGCCACCGTTCTGCCGCTCGCTCGCTCGCTCTCTCTCTCTATATATATATATATTTATTTATTTATTTATTTATTCATTTATCTTCCACCGCCCACTCCCACCACCAGCAGCTCCCATATAATGTTATATGTTATATGTTCTATTTTTTTTTTAGAGTTTCACATCACAGAAACTCGCATATAACGTTATCTATTATACTTTATTGAATTGGTCCGCGTAGCGGTCTCTTTGTATTATCATAAAACAATTATAAAAAAAAAGAATCTTACCCACGAGGATTAAGGAATTGGCCCTTAATCTTGCTCATCCACTGGATTGTATGTTTCCCCTTGTTGGTGAGATGCAACCCCACATTATCTATTTATTCGGGGTTAAAGTTAACATTGATGTTCAAGGCATTCATCTTGTCGTGGCTGCCCTTTCGGGTATAAACTTGAAAAAAAAAAATACACCGTCATAAAAACACCAAATAAAATAAAACAAAATACTACACCCTACACTGGAAACATTGGTTTGTCAAGTCCAGCCTTTTTGAACTTGAACAATATCTTTTCATTCTTCAAATCATCCTCCATTTGTTTCACAATTTCATAACTATCATCTAAATTAGATTTAATAGAATCAATCAATCTTTTTTTGGAAAGGTAAATTTTTTTTACTAATCTTGAATTTGTTACAAGACTAATACTAGGATTAAATCAATCAATCTATGCTATATACAAATGTAATTTGCCTCTCATCTCTAATTTCTCAAATTTTTTAGCAAAAAAAAAATGAAACCCCCAAATATATGATTTTTTTTAAACGGCGAAGAAGATTTTATTAAGAGGTGAAAGGGAATACAATTAGAACAAGCAAGCAAAATAAAACGGCATCACAATGCTAAGGAGATATCCCAACATTTTATGGAAATGAAAAAACTCTTCCACGTTTTAAGGAAATGAAAAACCTACTCCTAAATAACCAAAATCACTACTATCATAAAATAGACACACTAATCATACTCACCAACATGCCCAAAAAATAAAAAAGCTAATGGATTTGATTTTCGTTTACCTCAATGGGGCCTATCTCTGAACCTAGCAACAACTCCGAGCATGCCCTCCACCGTGTAGTAGGCCCGTAGGTCCTGTCCGGGCCCAGAAGAGCTCACCAAGTCTCTCTCATAACAAGGGGGCCTGTCTCTCCAAAGGCTCGAAACGATCGACGGTCGAGGAACCAGGAACACAACAAATGCATCATTTTCTGAAACCAATAGCAATGAGAGACAACGGATCAAAAAAAAAAAAGAAGCAATGAGAGACATTAAGTACAAGAACAAAATTATAATTCACAAGCAATAATAGAATTAATGAAATCATAACTTATAACTCTTTTATTGCTTTGGGAGAAGATGAGGGGGGAATGAATTAAACAGATGCAGAAGAAACCAATGGGGGAGGTGTTTGATTTTTCTGCACCTGCTCGGGAAGGGAAGGAAAATAATCAGAGAGAGGGAGAATGAATGAATAATGACCAGAGAGTAAACATGACTTGATTTCTTTTAGACGACTTCTAGCATTGCATACTAAACAACAAAAGGAATGAGAGACAGAGAGAAAGCGTAAAAATCAATGATTCTTGAGAGCAGCTTCACTTCTTACTCAAATTTGAACTCAAACTTAAATTTGAGTAAAAATCATCCAAAACACCACTCCACTCATTACTCAAACTTATACCAAATTTGAGTTTTACTTCAAATTTGAGTTTTATTTGGTTTGAACCAAATCCTTACTCAAATTTTGAAGGTTATTTTCTTCCCCTCAAATTTACAACTATGCCATTAATGAAACTTTTACTCAAATTTATCCCTAGATTTGCAATTGCCCATTGGATTGAGTCATACTAAATCAAGTTTTTACTCAACTTTTAGTAAAAAAATGAGTAAGGAGTGGAGATATTCTAATAAGCGTACATTGATAGATGACATAAATGGTATATGACAATTAGATCAATATACTCCAATTCAACACCCAGGCCTAGTAAAACGCACGTTAGATCATAAGAAAAAACAGAACATGGATTTAAATCAGATTCACAGAATGCCCAGAAAGTACACAATTCCCATCACTCTCTCTGTATATATAACTGAAATGAAAGATCATTTTCAATGTCACATTGAGATATTAAAGAGATTGAAAAGAGAATCATCTATGCTAGTAATCGCCAAGAATATGCTTCGAAGGAAAGAAAAAAAAAACTCTGAATCCTTCATATGAATCATACCTCAATCTTGGGGAACCAAGAAAACCAAAAACCCACCCAATTAAACACAAATAAGCTACTTTAAGCCCACCGAATCGATGCCGATTTCAGGTTCCTAACACAAATCAGCATTCATGGAGAGAGAGAGAGAGAGAGAGAGAGAGAGAGAGAGAGAGAGGAGGCCAACAAGATAGAGAGAGAAGCAAAACAAAGAGAAGAGAGGACAGAGCTTGGCAGCCATTGCCGCTGCTTCTCCCTCGGGAAGCTAGCCCACCCTCTTTTTGTTTAAACTAACAGCCACAACATCAGATATATTCTGTTGTCCTCCATCAATAACAAAACCCAAGTTCTCAGGGGCAATCAAGTAAACTCCAACATTACTTCCTTATCCACACCTTTTATCCATTCATTTCAACAGCCAAACAAACTCATTCTTAGTTAATTCCTTCTTAACCAATTCCTCTTACAACATATTCAATTCTTATCCACCATTATTCCTTATAACCACATCTGCCTGTCAAACAGGGGATGTGGTTCGCAGACCTAAAACCTTTGATGTCTGATCAACTTGATTTTTAGTGTAATTGATATTCGGTGGTGGTGACTGTTAAAAAAAGTCACAAGGGATTTGGGTAAGTGAATATGACAAAAACAAATAGCAGTAATTGTCTTCAATGAAGAAGTCGCATGTTAGGAACCAGAGAGCTAACCATTTCAAACTTAATTGAGGTGTTATTAAGTTATCCCCCTAATCCCCTGAAAATTGGACGATTTTAACTCTCCTTATCCCCCTTCTCCCAACCCCCATTCTGCTGGGTTTTGTTTTCTGGAGCGACAGAACAAAAAATAGGAAGAAGAAGAACAAGAAAAACAAGAACACATCGGAAAGAGGAGGGATCGAACCAGTGATCGTAGCTGTTGTTGGTACTGTTGTATCGTAGCTGCTGTTGCTACTGTTGCTGCTGCTTCTTATTCTTCTTCCTCCTCTTCTTCTGCCTCTCTCTCTCTCTCTCACGGCTAGGAATGAAATCGGTTCGGTTCGGTCGGTTTTTTACCACTTTTTGAACCGAACCGACTAAGTCGGTTTTTGTATTTTTCAAACCGAAAACTACTGACGGCCGCGCGCGGCACCGACGGCCGATCCGAGCCGTCCAAAAATTTAAAAAAAAAAAACCGAGGGGCCTGACGCGGGAAGCAACGGCATCCGATGTGTGTAGGGTGTTTGATCTAAGCACCCTATTTTTCGTGTATACCGTCGGTATGGAATGGTCGGTGCAAATAGCACCACTCTCCGACACCGACTCATTTCCAGAAGTAACCGTCGGTTCGGTTCGGTCGGTTTTATCGGTTTTGACTGTTGTAAAAGAAAATGGCAGCTGGACTTCCAAATCCATCCATAAACAAAACAAACCATACAAAATCACGCCCAAATAATTACCCAAAAAAAAAAATCACGTCCAAATCCATCCAAAAACAACACAAATCACACAAAATCGTGTAAACTAAATAGAAAAATGGTTCTTTTCAAAAAGCCCTAATTTTTTTCAAAAAAATGTTGTTTCGAACCTGTTGACTGTGGAGATTTTAAACCTTTTGAGATCATCTTAGAGTGAGATGAGAGGAAGATAGGTGTGGATCTGTGCTTTTGGAGTCCATCGAAGCAATCTGTTCTTGCCGTCTCTTCTTCGTTCTCCATGGCAATTTTGCGATGTGTTCTTCGTTCTCCATGTCCATGGCGATCTTGCTGTGTTCTTCGTTCTCGCAGGAGAGAGAGAGAGAGGAATGGTGTGTTTCAACGTGAAGTACTGGGTAGTGACTAGTGATGTTGGCGATGGGAAGTGAGGTTGGGGACGGGAAGGAGGATTAACAGATGGAGGAGAATTTCAGGGTCTGTTAGATCTTAGGTATATATAGATATATACGAAAATCCGTACCGACCAAAAATGTAGGGAAATCGTACCGACGGCCGTGAGTGGCCGTCTCCGGTCACCGGACAGCCGATCCGAGCCGTCCAAAAAAATTTTTTAAAAAAAACCGAGGGGCTTTTTGCGGGAATCAATGGCATCCGATGTGTATAGGGTGCTTGATCTAAACACTCTATTTTTCGTGTATACATATATACACGAAAAATAGGGTGTTTAGAGTAAGCACTCTATACACATCGGATGCCATTAATTTCCACAATGGGCCCCTCGGTTTTTTTTAAAAAAAATTTTGGACGGCTCGGATCGACCGTCCAGTGGCGGCCGCGCGCGGCCGTCAGTATACCATCGGTAGGATACTGTCGGTGCAAATAGCACCACTCATATATATATGATAATCCAACGGCTAGGATTGAAAGTATAAGGCCCAGTTCCGGAACGATAAATAAGTACTTATTTTTTAAGAAGATAATTTCAAGCTTAAAAATCATGTGCTTACGCAAATAATTTTCCTATCACTATGAATCTTGTTTGATAGATCTCATTGAGATCTTTAATACGGTGCAAAAAAAATTAAAAAATTATTTTTCATTTATATTATTTTTGAGTTTTTTTTTTGATAAGTACTTATTTTTTAAGAAGGTATTCTGGAACGGAGCCTAACTCCTTTAATATAATCGGTTCGGTTCGGTTCGGTTTGAATCGGTTGGTTTTTCTATAAAACCGAACCGAACCGTTCGGTTTTCAAAAGAACAAAACCGAACCAAACCAACCGAATTAAGCAAAAATTATTCGGTTCGGTCGATTTATTCGGTTAAAATTTTCATCCCTACTCACGGCAGTTGCAGAGTAGATAACAACGAGGTTAAAAGACAAAGGAAATTATTATGTGCATGTGTGCCATGTGTACTCATGTGTTCCAATAGCACCCCACCTGCAAAGGGGCAGGGGAAAAAGGCTCTAAGGCTTGGTGTGGGGAAAAACCGACAAAAAAATTAAGTGTACCAAAATTCAATCCATTTGAATTAGTGGAAAGATTTTAATTTTTTGATCATTTTATCCTAAATGGTCATAATTAATTTTTGACTCTAAGGCTCTCGTTAGTTAGCCCTAAGAGATATTTCGTTGTACTACTTTCTTAGGGCTAATCAATTAGAGCCTTCAAGTCAAAATTTAATTATCACCATTTAAATTAAAATGATCAGAAAATTAAAATCTTTCCACTGGTTTAAGCGGATTGAAATTTGGAATTTTTTTTAATAAAAACCAAATTTTAAAAAAAAAATTGATTAATATAATAATACTAAATTCGCTAATTTGTTAGTAGAAATAAATATTACGGCTTAAATTGTGAAAGAATAATTAAATTTATAATTACATATAAAATATAATACATAATTAATTTAGGAATTGCATAAGTGTAAAAATGTCATTTGACAGCTTTTTATATCTCAATCATCATTCCTTATAGGGATTCTTATACCCCTATTAATTCTTCATTCAAATAAAGTATTATTTAATTCACTTCTCTAATATCTAATTCAAACAATCTAATATTTAATCTCGTTCATAAATATCACATCAATATGGGACATTCTTTAAGGCTTGTGAGCAAGCTCGAGCTCGAGTCAAGCCAAGGCTTGCTCGGCTCGAGCTCGACTCGTTAAGTTTTCACTGAGCTCGAGCTCGTATTCGTTAAAAACTTAATAAACAAGTTTGAACACTGTAAAGCTCGGCTCGGCTCGTTTGCAGCCTGTATAGACATCTCAACAAAAATAAAGAAAGATAATTTCAATCCTCGTCTCTCTTCTGAAAGTCCCACGAAAATAGAATACTTCACTTTCTTTTCAGGGCAACCAAACGTATCTCGGTTATTAAAAGTAAGTCCCTCTGATCTTTGACGAACTAATATCTTGTTTGTTTGCCCGAGTTTCTGTTTTTTCCTCTGATTTTCATAGTGGGTAGTTTTGCTGCATCTTCACTTGGCATACAATTCTACAATACAAATTCTCTGTAATTGTTGATTCGGTTCTCTTTTCACTTGTGCTTGGTGAAGACTTATTTTCCTGATATAATCCGGGACTCCGGGTAATTCACTAATTTTTGGAAATTGGCTGTAAGTAGTGGCAAAAATTACGTATATCAGTAAAATCCCAACTTTTAAATTTTTTTTTTTTTTTTCAAGGGGTGGGTTTTGTTTGTTGTTATCATCCACAGATGTCTTGTTAATTTCTTGCTAAATTTTATTGGTGGGTCTGTAATTTTTAAAAAGTTTAACACGCGTAAACTCACGAAGAGAAAAAAGGAGAGATGACGGGAAAGGGTCCAGGGAAGGACTAGTAGGAATGGGGAAAGATTCATATGGAATGTTAAGAAACCCCAAACTGATCATGAACATCTCAAGCTGGTGTGTCTACAATGGTTTCTTGTTCTCTCCCTGTTGGTAGTTGGTGCCACTGCTCTATGAAATCAAATCCTAAGTAGAAGTATTTAGCTCGTCTCCTTTCATATTGGATAGGAGTTCGATTTAAAGCTAGCCCGTACAACAACTTATGGGGTGAAGTAGCCAAAAGGACTTTGGCCCAACGGCATTAGGGGTACACTTATGTGCTAGCAAAAAGGAGATCAGGAGTTCAACTCTACTCTAACAATACTGACTTTCGCCGATAAAAAGAAAAGTTATGGGGTGAAATACAACACTTGTTTTGATAAAATCAAATGTACAACACTTGTTTGTCCTTTCCCAATCCTATTGTATCACAGTTGATTCTTTTTTTGGCGCTCAAATTCCCCCAAGTCCAAGTTCACCTAACCATCCAAAGTGAGAGCGCTCATTCTGGTCTTGACATCATCGTTCATGTGCTTCCCCATCCAATGGAGACTCTAGACACCCTCATGGATATGCCTAAAAGCCACCTTCAAGTTGCCTGGGCTAGCCCTTAGTGCCGGATTCTTGCACAAGAGGCTGCTGCTAGGTGGCTCACCGATCCCCCGTACATATCCTCTGAGCTATTTCTCAATTGGCAGGAGGAAAGATCCCCCACACGTAAGAGGTCGTGATCATTTCTAGAAAATTCAACATATCTCGAAAAATTACCAAATTTCGAGAATAGAAAACAAGACATTTACGGCTCTCCACAGTGATTAAGTTTTGACTGTGCAATTGGGAACACCGATTCCTGGGGTACTAGCATTATTCGTCACTCTGGAATCTGGATTATTGCCAGCACGGGCCTGCTTGTTGCTAGTGCATGGTGGCCTGCAATTCGGCACCATAACGGACATTACCACTAACATAGTCATGATCATTGTCACCACTGTCTTATTTATT
This sequence comes from Rhododendron vialii, assembly GCF_030253575.1. NCBI lineage: Eukaryota > Viridiplantae > Streptophyta > Magnoliopsida > Ericales > Ericaceae > Rhododendron > Rhododendron vialii. The sequence continues at coordinate 8,741,771 of NC_080563.1, forward strand.
GACAGCATAATCACCATCATCACTTGTTATTGGTTGGCGACTTGATGTTCACATCTTGAATCATGGACACAATGTTCTCAGTACTGTCAATAATATTTTAGATCTTATGAAGTTGTTATCTTTATTCCTCTTATGCGAGAATAGCTCCCGCATGAAAAATAAGTTAAAGAAAATATCAAAATGGATTCTCCATTTCTTCTCCATCAACTAGATCATAATATTGTGCTAGAGCACCAAAAACTAGATTAAATGGACTACTCATGGCTAACAATTTCTCTGACCTAATTTCCCTTCGTAACAAATTTTCTAAACAGAGTCATGTGCTGGCTTTCTCATTTTGGGTATCTCTAATCAGGACGTTATTGATATCCATAATTGCAGCGTTGAGGGTGTTACTAGAATGGACAGACTTAATGGTTCTGCAAGCCTCATGATAGTTTCAGACCTAGACTGTACAATGGTAGGCGTCCATTCAGTTTCCTTGCCCCGAGCTTCATATATTGTTGTTGAGGGGTGGTTTTCTTGATTTTTCAATTTCAGGTAGATCATGATGATACTGAGAACCTCGCTCTTCTTAGATTTAATGCCTTGTGGGAAGCCTATTATCGTCACGATTCCCTGCTGGTTTTCTCAACTGGAAGGTCACCTACTATCTACAAACAGTTGAGGAAAGAGAAACCCTTGTTAACCCCTGACATAACAGTGCTGTCTGTGGGAACTGAGATTATGTACGGTGAATCAATGATACCAGATAGCGACTGGGAACAGCTTCTTAATAAAAATTGGAACAGGAATATAGTTACTGAAGAAACAGCTAAGTATCCTGAACTTAGTTTGCAGGTATTGTATACCAATAGTTCTTTGTTCAGTTATTGAATTGCTTATTTCGTAACTTTCCGTATTTCAGCCCCACTACAATGAAGTTTTTTTAGTTTTCTCTTATAGCCTTACATGGTTAAAGAATTGGTATAATCCTGTATTTAACCTGATACTTCATAGTCTTATAAGTTCAAGTTTTTAGAATGTCATATCTATGTACTACTGCAGTCAGAAACGGAGCAAAGACCTCACAAGGTTAGCTTTTATGTGGAGAAAGTTCATGCTTTGAAAATAACGAAGGCTCTATCAGAAAGTCTGCAACAGCGTGGGGTAAGATTCAGTGTGTTGGGCTGAACTTTATAGGTGGAATGATCATAGTTGTAGATTGATCCTGTTTGTTGAGAAATAATACAATATTAATTGCTATATCCCAAGTTTTCGTAAGTTGGATCATCCCTTTGTTTATGTTATCATTTTGACTTTCATTTCTTATTAATCAGCAAGATGTGAAAATCATTTATAGCGGTGGAATAGCATTGGATGTATTACCTCAAGGAGCTGGTAAAGGACAGGCTCTTGCATATCTGATAAAGAAGTTCCAAACCTATGGAAAACCCCCTCTTTGCACTCTTGTTTGTGGCGACTCTGGAAATGATGCCGAACTGTTTAGTGTTCCTAAAGTCTATGGTGTGATGGTTGGTAGTTTTATAAACATCTTTTTGTTTCTCAACGTTCCATTGTCATCATAACTTGAATGGTTCAATATAATAATAGTTGTTTTTGTTGATGATCAGGTCAGTAACGCACAGGAAGAGTTGTTGGAGTGGCATGCAGAAAATGCAAAGAGTAATCCTAACATTATTCATGCTTCAGAAAGATGTGCTGCTGCGATAATACAAGCTATTGGTTATTTCCACCTAGGCCCAAGCATATCTCCAAGAGATGTTTCAGACTTTTCAGAATGCAAAGAGGGAAGTTTTAATCCTGGTCATGAGGTAGTGACGTTTTACTCGTTTTATGAAAGATGGAGGCGTGCAGAGGTCCAGAAGACTGAGCGGTCTATGCAGAAACTTAGGCTTTCCTTTGTAAGTCAGTGTGATTACCTGGTTACAAGAACAGTTTGAACTTTGAAGTTGTTTTTCAATAGAAGGTACTTGTTCCCCACCCCACACACACACACAAACACAAACAACAAAACATTTAGTACCTGGGAAACTAGCTCAGGTGAGCCTGTCATATTCCGTTGACATGCGTAAGGCCTATGTTAACATGGACATTTCGAAAAAGACAACATTATACAACATAATACACAATAAGTGGGGCAGCATGTGTCCCCGAAGCCATACCTAACTTTTGAATCGTATCCATACCATCTCTTTACCCAGTTTATGGATTTTATTGTTGGATAGTACCTACATCAGATTGCTTAGTCGATTTCTCTCAGTATCCATTGGGCATCATTGTTCATCCTTCTGGATTTGAGCAACCACTTCATCAGTACATAGATGGGGTGCAGAGGTCTTATGGAGACAAGCAGGGAACACAATTTCGAGTGTGGTTGGATCGAGTTTCTTCAGCACAAATTGGTGTAGATATATGGCTGGTGAAGTTTGACAAGTGGGAGCTGTCCGGTAAGCCATGCTTGGTTTATGCGATGTACTGCAATATTCTGCAATCCTTATTTGTTATACTTTGTGCACTTCAGAGGCTTTTGTGTCGGGTCTAGTCGACTTTGACTCCACACAGAATGGATTTAATTTTTTTCTGAACTTAATTATGCTGGTTTGAGAAGTCAACCAAATTGATTAGGCATAATCCGTTTAATTAAAATAACCTTAAAAGAGCCAGATGATTGTGTGATTACTACCATTTTAACAACCCCACCCAGAAGTGGTCTCAGCTTTTGTAGTCTATATCAGTCTGGCTTTCAAGTGCTACTTGTGCAAAGCTATTTGAGGCATCCTTTTATGCTTTATACATAGGTCTGGTTGAGATCGTAATACCCAGAAGAAAATGTAGAAAAGAAAAGAAAATGTAGCTTTTGCAACTCAAGAGGTATCCAAAATCCGTGTGTATGTGCAAGCTACCTTCCTTACAGTGTAAACCGGATCTTTACAAGCAACAAATCACAATCTACTCTATCTTTGAAAGGAAATTGAAACAAGTTTTTGGGGAACAAGGGTTACAGCTTTAGTCATGGTTGGATGGACGAGTGGATTATGTAGCTAACTCTATCCAGTTGGAAGTAAAGAACCGATTATGTTCCATGTGGGGTATCGGGCAACACTTCCATAATTCAGCAACTCCCACCACTGAGACGCTACTTATTTTCTAAAGTTGAATTGAGTCTCACAAACAGAAGTGAAGCTTTCGGCATGTGGTTTTTACTTTGATCTTAGGCAGCAAAATCCCTTGCTCTATGTTTTCCTGTGACCTCACTTGTGGTTCTGACTTATAAAAACAGCTATCATTTCCAGACGACTGAATCATAACACCATTCTGTTTTGCTGCATCATTTCAACAAAATGCTATTGTTTGTTCACTTTAGATATTGTACTGGTTGAAACTTGCAAGGTTTCATTAATTATTTTTCTGCTATTGACTTGAGATCTTTGTTGGTAGGCGAGGAGCAGGAATGCTGCCTGACCACAGTTTTACTTCGTTCAAAGGTGTGGTATCAGTGGACCTGATTCCTTCCAATATCATTTTAGCTTGTTGATTAACTAGATTTTTTGTTGAGAAAAGCCAACGTAGTCGTAATAACTTCACCCATTTTGATGTTTACGGATTACAGCAGACGGAAGTACCAAATGGGTTCATATGGATGCACATGCATCAGACTTGGTTAGATAAATCAGGGTTGGAAGATCGAACTGCTGAATAGGTGAGCTGCGCATTCCCCTGACCGGCTGACCATAAGGGCTTGTTGTTTGATGGGACTAAGGTATATAATTTCATATAGGATATCGAATCCCATCGGACTATAACTTCATATATACAATGCCATACACTCATGGTATTGTGTATCCTAAACTTCGTGAGACTATATATCAGGTGCATGTTTAAGCCCGATCGTAAGAATTCTGATAAAAAACAGATTTGTAGCCCCATTGGATATACAGATTATCATCCACTCCGATGTCCATATACGATCAAACAAGCTGGTCCTATGTATTTCAGTCCATAACTTCAATGAAATGAACCTTTGTGTCCTCTCAGATGCATAGATTCTTGTTTGGTTTCACAAAGTTGATACGATGACCGCACATAAATTTGTGTTAACTCATTGGAGAGATTAGTATTCTCATCCTTTGCTAACTGTAGTGTCAATGAATTTTTTTTTCTTCCTGTTTGGTGAATTGACAGGAGCTCCTCCATGAATGCAACCTCAATCTGCCATTGACAAAAAATGGTGATGACAAGTTGACAACGTTCAGGCAATTATTTACCTTATTGGAAGGTGGAATCATGGTGCAATGGAGACTCTCTGGCACATTATAGAGTTTGGTGCACCAGATACACCGAGTAAAAAATAAAAAAGAATAACAGAGCAAGTATCAAATTGCATTTGCAGGATATTAAGTTTGGATTGAATCGTGAATTTGTGATGACAGCTAAAGAGAAATTAAGTGAATGTCGTTTTTAAATTTTAGGGTTCTTATCCTCAATGGGTTTTCAAGGATATTTCGGCTTGGGCGTAATGGTAGTCAAATGTACGATTAAACAGTAGGTGTAGAAAGCTACGATGTCTGTGGATATAGCTCCTCGCATTTCACAAGAGTCTGTAAGGAGAAGTGTGACTACAATTTGTACAACAAAACAAAGAATGAAAATAGAAAAGCCAGTCTCCAAAACCCTTATCACCAGATAAATAAGTACTTATCGACATGAGTAAGTAAAAATAACCGTAATCATAACCGTAAAAGATGAAATTACCCTGAAGGACATAACAAACAGTTGCCCAATCGAGGGGCACAATTGAAAAAATAGCAAAAAATTGCCAAGCAGTGCAATTGGCTTTAACGGTCCATTTGGATGCGGGTAAAGAATTGGGGGTATTAGTTAATAATGGGGGATAAGATAGTAGGGGATATTAATTAATAAGGGAGGACCCACATTGATGTGATGTTTATGTAGGGAGATTAAATAATAGGTTGTTTGGATGAGGTATAAGAGAAGGGGGGTTAAATAGTACTTCGTTTGGATGAAGGATTAATAGGGGGTATAAGGAAGGGTGGATGATGTAAAAACTGTCAAATGACCATTTTGCCCGTGTGCAGTCTCTAAATTCATTATGTATTACGTTTTAAATGTAATTGCAAATTTAATTATTCTTTCATAATTTAAGCCGTAATATTTATTTCTACTACCTAGCGAATTTAGTATTATTATTAAATAATTTTTTTTATAAAATTTGGTTTTTTTAAAAAAAAATTCCAAATTTCAATCTGTTTGAACCGGTGGAAAAATTTTAGTTTTCTGATCATTTTATCTTAAATAGTCATAATTAAATTTTGACTCGAGGCTTTCATTGATTAGCCCTAAGAAAGTCGTAGAACGAAATATCTCTTAGGCCTAACTAACGAGAGCCTTAAAGTCAAAAATTAATTATGACCATTTAGAATAAAATGATCAAAAAACTAAAATCTTTTCACTGATTCAAACGGATTGAATTTTAGAACACTTAATTTTTTTCTCGGCTTTCCCCCACACCAAGTCTTACAGCCGTTTCCCCTACCCCTTTACAACCCCAAAACGACACAGTTTTGGGGCGTTATTGGAACACATGAGTACACATGGCACACATGCACATAATAATTTCCTTTTGTCTTTTAACCTCGTTTTTATCTGCTCTGCAACAGGCAGAGAGAGAGAGAGAGAGAGAGGAGGAGGAAGAAGAATAAGCTGCATCAGCAACAGTAGCAACAGCAGCTACGACACAACAGTACCAACAACAGCTACGATCACTGGTTCGATCCCTCCTCTTTCCGATCTGTTCTTGTTTTTCTTTTTCTTCTTCTTCCTATTTTTTATTATGTCGCTCCAGAAAACAAAACCCAGCAAATTGGGGGTTGGGAGAAGGGGGATAAGGAGGGTTAAAATCGTCCAATTTTCAAGGGATTAGGGGAGATAACTTAATAACACCTCAAACCCCATCCATAACTTAGACCCCCGCATCCACCCTTCTCCGGTCTTAGTTAAGGAGGAGTATAAACCAGTACCCCTCAGTTTGTGCCATCCAAACGGGGGTAAAGCGTGGGGCCCGGGTCTTATACGGGGTGAAAACTAATCCCTCCTCCTATGGACGCATCTAAACGGGCCCTAACATTCTTAGTTTTAAAGCTTTAGAAATAGGGTGTGGAAATTCTATGGAAACTTGGGGGGAAGGAATGAAATCAAAACTTTCCTTCATGGCATAATTATGATTTAGTTTACCTTTTTCACATAACATCAGTACGGAAATTATTTTAAGTACCATACCCTACTAGTATTATTTAATTTTAAATATTTTTCTATTTATTTAAAAACAATGCTTCCCATATCAGATTAGTATATTTCTATATAAGTTGGTACCTTATTGAGAAAGATTAGTGACCCTATTTTCAAATTAGATATGATTTGGGCCAAGACTTATATGCTACATTTACTTCTATGACCATTGGTACGTACGTACACACGGTAACTAGTCGATTGGTACATTGATTGACCATATTTCAATAGGCAAATAATTTCTATAATCTTGTATTGGTTTATATTTTGATGTGTGAATGACAATAAATCAAAATAAGCTTATTTTGAAAGATGATAAATTACATACTTATTAGAATTAAACAAATGAAAATAGTAATGAACAATAGAATTTGAACTTAACTGATTGGAGTTTTCCATTGCAGATTATTCGGTAAATCATCAACCTTTTGAAACCTGAATTTATTTAGTTAATTAATTTTTTTTTTCCAAATTTACTGATTGGAATTGGACTCGGAGTCCCAACGGAAGTGGGAATGTGAATCTCTCCTTCCTCTTATTGTACAAGTTGAAGAAGGAAACTCTGTAATTCCATTCCTGACACAAAATAAGAATATGCCAAGATCTATATAATAAAACAGAGTTGTGTTTGAATCCAAAAGACAACCAACGCTCTAGATTTATCCTTCTTTGTGCATAAATCTGGACCCTTCATTCAACATTCCTTTTAGGTTTTATAAGTTTTACATGTTTCCGATATGGGAGAAGACTGAACATATCCTTCTTCCTTTTTCAATTGATTATTTTGAATCCTTGGATTTATATACATAAATCTTACGGCTGAGAAACCTTTCCTATTTCATGAATTTTTTTCTACTTTTAAGAATTAAATAATATATATCATGGATGTAAGAAGAAAACAATATCTATCATAATCGTTGCCATTTGGAAACCAATCAAGCATATTTTTCTTTCCTTATTTTTAGAATCCTAAATTTCTAGGATTTGTTTTACTAGAGAACAAGAAGGTCGGCTGAATTGACATTAGTACGGTAAAATCATTAAGGAGATAAAGTAAATAGAAAGGAAACATCTCCTAATATGGTAGAATCATAAATCAAGACCGCTGGCTGAATTGCCATTAATGCGTGGAGAATCATGTTTAACGTATCTTATTTGTTACCTTATTCAACAAAAAATTTCGAAGCATTCCTTACATTCTAATGGTGGGGTCAATGATATTATATAGTAAATAGAATTCATGAATTTTCACGTCTTTCCTTAAAAGGACATTATATCCAAATTGGCCATTGCAAATGTAGGAAATAGATTATAGATAAAAAATTTGCCCATTGATCTTAAATTATACTCCTAATTAGGAAGTGTTTTAAATAGAGCAATATGGTAATGGAGACAAATGTTCAATAATTGATCCCAAAATTTAGCCTACAATTTGAATTTCCTCCTTCAATTCTCCTAAAAAATGATAACTTTTGAAAGCTCATAAAGAAGTATTGCCCTATAGCATAGCGATATTATCGATTATTCATGTTGTTATTTTGGTAATCAACGCAATTTTCTTATCGTTTTCGTATTTGATTTTCCAATGTTTTGGTGTTTTGAGATCTCCCAGCAGCTGAAAATTTTATTATAGTTGCAGGTTTGAGTTTATTTTACTCTTTCTTTAGAAGTTTTTCCCTTTCAACAGATAGCTCCCTTTTTTTTGTATTGGTGTAACTTTGTTGCATTAATTTGTTTCCCCTTAAGTAGTCTGCTTTTAAGTTCTTACTGGAATCATAAAGACCAATTGAGTCACTTCTACAAGCTTCCAGATCTAGGTATTTTAAATCAATTCACTCCCTTCATGATTCAATCTGCAAGTTCGAATTTCGGGTCTTTTGAGTTTTCTAGAAATTATGAAGTCAAATTGGGAATGAGAATCTAGAGTTATTTTTTTGTGTATTGTTATTATTATTGGTTAATGGTCATGGTCAGGTTTTACAAAAGTGTAGTATCATGTTGTGCGGATATTTAAGGTTATCTAGCGAATGTGATTTCGTATATGCTACTATGAAAATGGATTCCTTTGGTGTTTCAAATTAGTAGTATAAATGCGAAATCCCAATCGAGTTTATCTTTAGCTTTCTTTAGCTCAATTTATAATTTTTTATATCTTTTACTGTAATATCCTACTTTTAAGTTATGTTGGTTTTAAGTTCTGATTTTATGGGTTTTCTATTTTATTTTTTTGCAACTATTGTGATGCTGAAATCTAAACCATTAAGGCCATTCCCGTGAGTACCATACATTAAAAGGTAGTTTCGCTCAATTCATTCTCTTTATAGTATAAGCTACAAGTTGGGGTACCAAATTTGGATTTTGTTGAGTTCTAAATTGGCCTAACACAATTCTAAATTAATGGGGCTGATTTTCAAAATTGATTTTAACGCTTATTGTGGTTGCTGATGGCTACTTTCATGTTTTTTCGCGTTGAAATTAAAGGAAAACAAAGGTTGGAGTGGGTGCAAGTTGATCTTAGTAAAACTGGCCATGGCTCAAGGAAAGAGGGGTTTGCAAAAGTGCATTATCTTATTGTGGTGTTGTTGCAAAATTGTTTCGTGAATGTGCTTCTTTAGTTAGGGTACACTCTACTGCTACATCGATGATTGAATCATCTTCAAAGATTATGAGGCTATGGGGCAAAACACAGGGTATTAATTTTCATATTAAGATCAATGCTTTTAAGATTCAGTCAAGAGTTACAGTTTTAGTATCTGATATTCATAAGTGCAACCTTTTATTTTACTTGGTTTGGAAATTTTATTTTGATCCGAAACGAAGAAGAATAAATTAAGGAAAATGGGAGAACTCACTAATTCGAAACTGGTTAAAAAGAAACTTTCATGTCCGATTTTGAAGATGGGATATCATATCGGGTACTAATGCTATCCCTATTTTTCTTTTGCTAGGTCCATAGCTAAAAAATCTACTTTTCTTATGATTACATAACGGTTATTAATGCTATCCATACTTTTCACTTGAAGAGTGTGTTGGCATAGCGTACAATTTTTATACCATATGAAAAGTTGATCACATTTGAGGAATTCCGCTAGCCTCTTGGTCATGCGGGGTGTGTTATTATAATAAAATTGGTACAGTCTGCTTGAATCTGAGCATGATCCAATATGTGCATGTATTTCAATTTTCAATGTACTTAGAAAGTGACTTATCAAAATTTCATTTAATATATTTATAGCGTCTTCTTACATGGGATATACACTTGCATGGAACTTACCCCATGTGAGTGGAGTTAAAAACTACACTTTTTATGGGATTTACCCCATGTGACCACCGTCTGATCGCTCAAAATAGGAAGCTATGTGACATGTATTTCTAATATATTGAAAATTTTATAATGACATTTTATTTATTAGGTAAAGTTTTACAAAAATATATTTGGTTTGACAGTAATTAATTTTTATTATGTATGTTGGGTGATTTATGGATTTTGAAAATTTGTGTAAAACTTGAATATTATTTGCACCTCGATTTGTCCTGCAACATACACCAAAATTTAGTTTGTTCGTACCCATTTTTTTTCAACATGTCCTCCTTTTACTCATTGTTCGACCAGTAGCTTTAGTTTTTTTCAAAATGTGTTGCGCCGTGCCTTCAGGCACGGGTATTCACTAGTACAATAATAAGGAAAAGCGTAAATTTCAATGACCTCCCCTTAGGTTTCTAACAAATGCAGTAATCTCTCTTGAGATTCTAATAATTGCACTGACCTCCCTTACTTTACAAACTATTGTTCAGATTTTTCCATTCCGTTAAATCCAACTAACACCGTTAGTTTTTGTTGTTAATTGACTAAAATGCCCTTGAATATTACTAAACTAAACAATCAAGTCATTTTCTTCTTTTTTGTACTTTAATTGGAGTTTCAAATATTAAAATTAACATTACACTGTTTATATAAGATAATTTTAACATCAAATTAGACTCAATTATATAAACTTTTGTTAAAGTTGAATAATTAATCATGCATTTTACATTATCATAGTCATTGTTTTTCCTTCTCTTCAAAGTATAATTTTCCAAATAGAGGACTCATAGAGATATCTAATCCATCATACTAGAGGGGAAAAAAAACATGGCTCTTGTCAATTTTTCTAAGAAATAAACTCAATTTGATTTACTCATTGATCATTCTTTAAAGATTTCTTCTATTTTTTTCTACTAGTGCATTTCTGATGAAACATAATTATCACTAATGAAATAAGAAGGAAAAATAAAAAAAAGGTTAAAGAATGTTTTATACCAACTTCATTTCGTTAAAAAATACAATATAATTTTTTTGTATGTTGGATCAGGCATTTGCACGCATCTCTTATTTTCAAAATTCACGTAGGAGAGGAAAAGATAAACCGTGATTATCAAACTGTAAAATGCATAACTCACGATCCAAGTTTGACCAAAGTATGTATAACTCAAGTCGAATTTTGTTAAATATTAAATCCCAAGTCAAAGAAAAAAATAGCATACAAACATAAAAAAATTGAGAGAAAAGATACATTGACTTCGCTCATAACAAATAAGTAGAAATCAAGTTTTTTTTTAATTTTTGTTTCGGGATGTGATGAGTTAGAAATATACAAAATATTAACTTTATAAATAAAATGATATACATGAAAAAAATATTAACTTTATAAATAAAATGAGATACATGAAAAAAAAATATTAACTTTATGAAAATAATGATCATTGAAATATAAGATGTATTAGTAGTTATTCAAATTTGACCAAATATATTTAGTTAGTTATAATTTAACATTAAAAATACCAATTAGAAAAAATAGAACAAGAAGAATTAATTTTTAGTTTACAATTATTTGAGGGCATTTTAGTCATGTAGTAGCAAATACTAAAGGCGTTATTGTTGATTTAACGGAATGTGGAAATCTGAAGAATAGTTTGTCAGTGTTATTTCAGAAACCTCAGGAAAAGTCTCTATATTTGTTAGAAACCTTAGGGGAGATAAGTGAAATTTACCAAAAAAGGAAGAGATCTCTTTTTTTTTGATATTTAAAAAAATAAAATAAAAAGGGGAGAGATCAGTACTGAAGAATTTGTGAAAAGCTGTGTCCACCTCCTCAGGAACGGAAGGACGCGGGGGCTCTGCCGAGGCAGCAGTCCCTACCCACACTCACACATGGCACCGTTTTATCAAATGAAAAAAAAAAAACTCTTTCGCTTTCAATTTTATAGAGCAGAAACGTGATTATGAAAGTCCTAGAGTTAAAATTTAATTATGTCTCTTTAGAATAACATGATCAGAATAATAAGATCTTCACGTCAATTTAAACGGATTGAAAATTGAAGCACTTAATTTTTTAATCATATTTTTTAATATATAAACGGTCTAAAAAATTAAGTGTGCCACTTTTTAATTCGTTTGAACAAGTACGAATATCTTATTATTCTAATAATATTATTCTAAAGCATCATAATTAATTTTTATCTCTAGAACTCTCATAATTAAGTATCTGCTCTTTATTTAGGATCCTGTAGATCAGAAACGTGATTATGAGAATCCTATAGACAAAAGTTAATTATATCTCTTTAGAATAATATGATTAGAATAATAAGATATTCGTACTTGTTCAAACGAATTAAAAACTGGCACACTTAATTTTTTAGACCGTTTATATATTAAAAAATATAATTAAAAAATTAAGCGCTCCAATTTTCAATCCGTTTGAATTGACGTGAAGATCTTATTATTCTGATCATATTATTCTAAAGAGACATAATTAAATTTTAACTCTAAGGCTCTCATATCGTTTCTGCTCCATAGGATTGCAAGCGGAAAATTTTTTTTTTTTTCATTTGATAAAACGGTGCCGTGTGTGAGTGTGGGTAGGGGCTGCTGCCTATGGTGGGCAGCAGAGCCCCCGCGTCCGTTTGCAAGCGGAAGAGTTGTTTTTTTTTCCTTTTATAAAACGGTGCCGTGTGTGAGTGTGGGTAGGGACTGCTGCCCACGTGGGCAGCAGAGCCCCCGCGTCCGGAACGGAACAGCTGTGTCCTTCTCCTTTACAACTACATGAGATAAAAAGTAGAACGTACTTGTCTACTGAGTACGTCTACTGTGGCATTAGAGAGAGAGAGAAAGAGAGAGACGGGTATGGGGAACTTGCGGCGTCTTCTCGCAACTCGCCCTCTGTTCTTGGGCTCACCTATGTTTTCTCGTTCTTCTTTGATCTCCGGCCCCATCACTGAACCGGGCTTTTCTGGTTTACCCCGTGGATCTCATTCGTTGTTGCCCAATTTACAACTCCTTCCGCAGAAATTCCGGTTCCTCAACCACTCACCGGCGTCGGCGTCGGGTACTGGTGGTGGTTCGGATTCCTCCTCTGTTCGTACATCCGGAGTAGAAGAAAAGACGGCACCTTTGCTGCCTATGCTGATGATGTTCCGTGACACGCGGGAACCCTGTGATGGTTTTGGTAGTCTTGTTAATTGTCCTTTCCTTATACCTTCTTCTTCTTCACGAGGAGAGGAAGAAGAGATGGAAGGAGATATACGAAGCGCTTGTCATGATGTAGTGCTACCGGAAGTGCTCCGCAACAGCCGATGCGTCGGCTCTTCTCACGGCTGGCTTGCCTTCATCAACACCTTCGACTGCGGCCTCTACCTCTCGAGTTTACCCCTCACTGCTGCTTCTGCCTCGAGACCCCATAGTAATCATAATAGTAACGCGCAATCATCGCCTTCATCCTCCTCCTCCTGTTCTGCTGCTGATCGCTTGCCGTCACCTGTTCCGCTATTTACCATCCAGCTCCCCCGCATATGTACCCTTCCTCACATCAGTGAAATCACATACGAGAATGTATGGCCCTGTCCAAGTTTCGAATTCTTATGTCGGAAGGATCCCCGGTTCTTTGATGAGTCAGATTACTGCGATGACATGGAAGAGTCGTTTCCGGTTAGTCCAAAGGACTTGAGTGAGACTTTCGTGCACAAGATCATCTTGTCGGCCCCTCCGTCGCTGCTCAGCTACCGCAACAACGAGGTCAGCGGCGGCGGCGCCACACTCGTCATGGCCATCCTTGGCGGCGAGTTTCGCGACATCGCTTTCTGTCGGCTGGCCGGCGCAGACTCCTCCTCCTGGACCCTTCTGAACAAGGTTGATCCCGGCGGCTACGCGGACATCATGTACTCCCAGAGCGATCAACGGCTCTACGCCATTAGGGATTTTGATCTAAAACTCGAAGCTTGGGATCTCCGCGATCCAGAGAAGACACGCGCCACCGTGACCGCCACCCCCATTCCCGACCCGGACAACGTCGAATTAGGAGAAGAATTCGACACCTGCAAAAAGAAGTACTATCTGGTGGAGTCTTTGGGTGATATCTTGGTCGTCCGTAGGTACGTGGCTCACCAGGTTGACAACAATGGCAAGGTTCCGAATCGGCCCTATCGCACTGTCGATTTCGAAGTGATGAAACTCAACTCCGACCGGGATGATTGGGAAATCTTGAAAGACCTTGGCGACCGCGTGCTGTTCGTGGGCCTCAATCAATCCGTCTCCATCTCCGCCGCTGAGCTGAACCTGAGGCCGAATTCTATATACTTCACCGATGACTCCATGGATCTTATGCATAAAAGCGTGTTCAAAGAACCTTATTTCTCGGATCGTTTGCACTTCCGTGACAAACGTGCCAGTGGTGGTCACGACTTTGGCGTCTTCGATTTGAAAGATGGACGTGTCACGGGGAGGTCCTGGAGAGGCCGCCGAGGCCGAGGAAATAAGGGGTTGTGCTATCCTCCCCCTGTTTGGGCCTTCGTCTAGGACCCGGCCAACGGTCCAAATTTTAAAAACACCATCCGACGATTGCGAATACTCCAACCGCACCTTTGGACTGCAGACAAGCCTTAGTGCTCATTTACCCCCAGTTTAAGTATCTCTAGATGGTTAATCTACAAACTTATTTAAAATGAGTAGGATATTCTGTTAAATGCATATTGTTTTCTGGTTTTGATCGTTGGTCTAGTAGCTATTTCTTGCTTTGGTTTCTATGGATGGCAACTTTTATGTGGTGTTTTTTGATATTATTTGGTCACACGGTCGCAACCTCTCATTCGATACTGTTTACACCCATTTTTGGCCAAATTCTAAAAATGAATTTGTTAATGAATTACACCACTGTCTTATTTATTGACGGCATAATCACCATCATCACTTGTTATTGGTTGGCGACTTGATGCTCACATATTGAATCATGGACACAATGTTCTCAGTACAGTCAATAATATTTTAGATCTTATGAAGTTGTTATCTTTATTACTCTTATGCGAGAATAGCTCCCGCATGAAAAATAAGTTACAGAAAATATCAAAATGGATTCTCCATTTCTCCTCCATCAACTAGATCATAATATTGTGCTAGAGCACCAAAAACTAGCTTAAACGGACTATTCATGGCTAACAATTTCTCTGACCTAATTTCCCTTCGTAACAAATTTTCTAAACAGAGTCATGTACTGGCTTTCTCATTTTGGGTATCTCTAATCAGGACAGTAATGATATCCATAATTGCAGCGTTGAGGGTGTTTCTAGAATGGACAGACTTAATGGTTCTGCAAGCCTCACGATAGTTTCAGACCTAGACTATACAATGGTAGGCGTCCATTCAGTTTCCTTGGCCCGAGCTTCATATATTGTTGTTGAGGGGTGGTTTTCTTGATTTTTCAATTTCAGGTAGATCTTGATGGTACTGAGAACCTCGCTCTTCTTAGATTTAATGCCTTGTGGGAAGCCTATTATCATCACGATTCCCTGCTGGTTTTCTCAACTGGAAGGTGACCTACCATCTACAAACAGTTGAGGAAAGAGAAACCCTTGTTAACCCCTGATATAACAGTGCTGTCTGTGGGAACTGAGATTATGTACGGTGAATCAATGATACCAGATAGCGACTGGGAACAGCTTCTTAATAAAAATTGGAACAGGTATATAGTTACTGAAGAAACAGTTAAGTATCCTGAACTTAGTTTGCAGGTATTGTATACCAATAGTTCTTTGTTCAGTTATTGAATTGCTTATTTCGTAACTTTCCGTATTTCAGCCCCACTACAAAGAAGTCTTTTTAGTTTTCTCTTATAGCCTTACATGGTTAAAGAATTGGTATAATCCTGTATTTAACCTGATACTTCATAGTCTTATAAGTTCAAGTTTTTAGAATGTCATATCTATGTACTACTGCAGTCAGAAACGGAGCAAAGACCTCACAAGGTTAGCTTTTATGTGGAGAAAGTTCATGCTTTGAAAATAACGAAGGCTCTATCAGAAAGTCTGCAACAGCGTGGGGTAAGATTCAGTGTGTTGGGCTGAACTTTATAGGTGGAATGATCATAGTTGTAGATTGATCCTGTTTGTTGAGAAATAATACAATATTAATTGCTATATCCCAAGTTTTCGTATGTTGGATCATCCCTTTGTTTATGTTATCATTTTGACTTTCATTTCTTATTAATCAGCTAGATGTGAAAATCATTTATAGCGGTGGAATAGCATTGGATGTATTACCTCAAGGAGCTGGTAAAGGACAGGCTCTTGCATATCTGATAAAGAAGTTCCAAACCTATGGAAAACCCCCTCTTTGCACTCTTGTTTGTGGCGACTCTGGAAATGATGCCGAACTGTTTAGTGTTCCTAAAGTCTATGGTGTGATGGTTGGTAGTTTTATAAACATCTTTTTTGTTTCTTAATGTTCCATTGTCATCATAACTTGAATGTTTCAATATAATAATAGTTGTTTTTGTTGATGATCAGGTCAGTAACGCACAGGAAGAGTTGTTGGAGTGGCATGCAGAAAATGCAAAGAGTAATCCTAACATTATTCTTGCTTCGGAAAGATGTGCTGCTGCGATAATACAAGCTATTGGTTATTTCCACCTAGGCCCAAGCATATCTCCAAGAGATGTTTCAGACTTTTCAGAATGCAAAGAGGGAAGTTTTAATCCTGGTCATGAGGTAGTGATGTTTTACTCGTTTTATGAAAGATGGAGGCGTGCAGAGGTCCAGAAGACTGAGCAATCTATGCAGAAACTTAGGCTTTCCTTTGTAAGTCAGTGTGATTACCTGGTTACAAGAACAGTTTGAACTTTGAAGTTGTTTTTCAATAGAAGGTACTTGTTCCCCACCCCACACACACACACAAGCACAAACAACAAAACATTTAGTACCTGGGAAACTAGCTCAGGTGAGCCTGTCATATTCCGTTGACATGCGTAAGGCCTATGTTAACATGGACATTTCGAAAAAGACAACATTATACAACATAATACACAATAAGTGGGTCAGCATGTGTCCCCGAAGCCATACCTAACTTTTGAATCGTATCCATACCATCTCTTTACCCAGTTTATGGATTTTATTGTTGGATAGTACCTACATCAGATTGCTTAGTCGATTTCTCTCAGTATCCATTGGGCATCATTGTTCATCCTTCTGGATTTGAGCAACCACTTCATCAGTACATAGATGGGGTGCAGAGGTCTTATGGAGACAAGCAGGGAACACAATTTCGAGTGTGGTTGGATCGAGTTTCTTCAGCACAAATTGGTGTAGATATATGGCTGGTGAAGTTTGACAAGTGGGAGCTGTCCGGTAAGCCATGCTTGGTTTATGCGATGTACTGCAATATTCTGCAGTCCTTATTTGTTATACTTTGTGCACTTCAGAGGCTTTTGTGTCGGGTCTAGGCGACTTTGACTCCACACAGAATGGATTTAATTTTTTTCTGAACTTAATTATGCTGGTTTGAGAAGTCAACCAAATTGATTAGGCATAATCCGTTTAATTAAAATAACCTTAAAAGAGCCAGATGATTGTGTGATTACTACCATTTTAACAACCCCACCCAGAAGTGGTCTCAGCTTTTGTAGTCTTAATCAGTCTGGCTTTCAAGTGTTACTTGTGCAAAGCTATTTGAGGCATCCTTTTATGCTTTATACATAGGTCTGGTTGAGATCGTAATACCTAGAAGAAAATGTAGAAAAGAAAAGAAAACGTAGCTTTTGCAACTCAAGAGGTATCCAAAATCCGTGTGTATGTGCAAGCTACCTTCCTTACAGTGTAAACCGGATCTTTACAAGCAACAAATCACAATCTACTCTATCTTTGAAAGGAAATTGAAACAAGTTTTTGGGGAACAAGGGTTACAGCTTTGGTCATGGTTGGATGGACGAGTGGATTATGTAGCTAACTCTATCCAGTTGGAAGTAAAGAACCGATTATGTTCCATGTGGGGTATCGGGCAACACTTCCATAATTCAGCAACTCCCACCACTGAGTCTCACAAACAGAAGTGAAGCTTTCGGCATGTGGTTTTTACTTTGATCTTAGGCAGCAAAATCCCTTGCTCTATGTTTTCCTGTGACCTCACTTGTGGTTCTGACTTATAAAAACAGCTATCATTTCCAGACGACTGAATCATAACACCATTCTGTTTTGCTGCATCATTTCAACAAAATGCTATTGTTTGTTCACTTTAGATATTGTACTGGTTGAAACTTGCAAGGTTTCATTAATTATTTGTCTGCTATTGACTTGAGATCTTTGTTGGTAGGCGAGGAGCAGGAATGCTGCCTGACCACAGTTTTACTTCGTTCAAAGGTGTGGTATCAGTGGACCTGATTCCTTCCAATATCATTTTGGCTTGTTGATTAACTAGATTTTTTGTTGAGAAAAGCCAACGTAGTCGTAATAACTTCACCCATTTTGATGTTTACGGATTGCAGCAGACGGAAGTACCAAATGGGTTCATATGGATGCACGTGCATCAGACTTGGTTAGATAAATCAGGGTTGGAAGATCGAACTGCTGAATAGGTGAGCTGCGCATTCCCCTGACCGGCTGACCATAAGGGCTTGTTGTTTGACGGGACTAAGGTATATAACTTCATATAGGATATCGAATCCCATCGGACTATAACTTCATATATACAATGCCATACACTCATGGTATTGTGTATCCTACACTTCGTGAGACTATATATCAGGTGCATGTTTAAGCCTGATCGTAAGAATTCTGATAAAAAACAGATTTGTAGCCCCATTGGATATACAGATTATCGTCCACTCCGATGTCCATATACGATCAAACAAGCTGGTCCTATGTATTTCAGTCCATAACTTCAATGAAATGAACCTTTGTGTCCTCTCAGATGCATAGATTCTTATTTGGTTTCACAAAGTTGATACTATGACCGCACATAAATTTGTGTTAACTCATTGGAGAGATTAGTATTCTCATCCTTTGCTAACTGTAGTGTCAATGAATTCTTTTTTTTCCTGTTTGGTGAATTGACAGGAGCTCCTCCATGAATGCAACCTCAATCTGACATTGACAAAAAATGGTGATGACTAGTTGACAACGTTCAGGCAATTATTTACCTTATTGGAAGGTGGAATCATGGTGCAATGGAGACTCTGGCACATTATAGAGTTTGGTGCACCAGATACACCGAGTAAAAAATAAAAAAGAATAACAGAGCAAGTATCAAATTGCATTTGCAGGATATTAAGGTTGGATTGAATCGTGAATTTGTGAGGAAAACTAAAGAGAAATTAAGTGAATGTCATTTTTAAATTTTAGGGTTCTCATCCTCAATGGGTTTTCAAGGATATTTCGGCTTGGGCATAATGGTAGTCAAATGTACGATTAAACAGTAGGTGTAGAAAGCTACAATGTCTGTGGATATAGCTCCTCGCATTTCACAACAGAGTCTGTAAGGATAAGTGTGACTACAATTTGTACAACGAAACAAAGAATGAAAATAGAGAAGCCAGTCTCCAAAACCCTTGACACCAGATAAATAAGTACTTATTGACATGAGTAAGTAAATAAATTTCGCAAAAGAGGATTACAAGCTGCGCTCCAAATGCAAGACACTCGTTCCAGTGTGCGTCGTCACATTGCCCCGGGAAAAAAAACACACAGAGGGAGCTCATTATTCTTACAGTAGCTCTTAATACCCACCAAACAAACCCAAGTACGCATTAGCTTACTAATCAAAACTCTCAACAAGTTCAAATAGTGTACCTTTAAACCTAAAGCTCTGGTCCATAACTGGGCCTGGCATTACATTAAGTTGTCGGTCAAAAGGCCATTTCCAAAAAAATGACAACTACTGTATGTTAGAAGGGGTGGCCGGGGGATATCATGTCCTTTGGGAGATCTGTTTGGCTTGAATGTCCTGGAGTCTAAGGGTAACAGCTCTTTTATGGGCCTCCAGCCCTTCCACTTCAGCCATGGTTGCCACATGAGGGCCAAGGTTCATGAGACCTTCCTCCGTCAACGATTGAAAGGTTATGTACTTGAGGAAGGAGTCTAGTGACACCCCACTGTACATTCGTGCATATCCGTAAGTTGGAAGGACATGGTTTGTCCCACTCGCGTAATCCCCTACGCTCTCAGGCGTCCACTGCCCTAGAAAAACCGAGCCTGCAAAGGATACCAGAAAAATCATAATTACACCGCTTTAATGTACCGACTAGAATAAACACGATGACCAAGGAACAAAATTTCCATTTGTTCACATCCCAACAGTCGGAATGTTTCTGTTTCCTAAGAGACCAACATGAAACACTAGTGGACTATCAAAATTTCAGTATTTTCGACCACACAGCAGGACACATTGAAAGACATGGGGAAAAGAAACCTAGCAAAACAAAAGAAGAATTAACACTGATAATTGTCTTGCATTATTTTATAGCGGATACTTTTCACAAATCAGCGAACGCTTTTATTCACTTACACAAGTTTGAAAATACAAGAAGAGTTCACAGAAAATAAATAACCAAAGTGCAGCTAATACAGATGCACAAGAAGCAATATACCTGCATTTTCGATGAAACCCTCCCATTTCTCTGCATCTTGCACGTTGATAATAAGATGCTCGGGAGCATACAAGTTTGAAAAGGAGATTGCCTGAAAGTCCCAATAATCAAGTTTAGCTACAAGCATAGTGGGACAAGACTTCACACATAATGGAAAAAAATAACATAGAGACAAAAATAAAGGCTCCATGTTTCTTCCAGAGATCCATAATACTTTGAGCTTGTAGTTTAGAGGAACTCATAAATAAAGATAGGCTTGCAATTCATAGTCGCAAAAATTGTGTGCATCTAATTTTCTATACGCCTTCTCCGTAGTACACGTCTAACTATACAAGATCAAGATGCTTATCGCAAATCGTTATGTTCAACAGTGATAAGCACTCTTCAACTCAATAGTAAACACTCCACAACCAAAACATGCAACGGCCACCATTGCAGAGTGAGTCATTGTGCATTACAGTTAAGACGCCCACAAAACGGGCTTTCAAGCTAAGGTGGGATGAGGTATGCCGCAGGCAGCTGAACTATGGGGTATATGGAAGGCTAATGCCTCTGCTAGAGAGAAGATACGACCAAGTTATCGTTGAATCTGCTTTGGTAGTAGCTCTGAACTTAGTCAGGCAAGCTGATCACGAACGGCCCCAGTAAATCTAGCTCTTCATATTAGAAGCTTATTGAATGAAGATTGATCATGTAACTCCCAAAATGTTTGAACAGAAGCGGGAAGCCAACAGAATCGCAGATTTGATGGCCTGAGAAACAGCAAGGGCATGAACAGCCCCAGTTAATAGAGCTCTTCATATTAGAAGCTTATTGAATGAAGATTGGTCATGTAACTCCCAAAATGTTTGGACAGAAGCGGGAAGCCAACAGACTCGCAGATTTGATGGCCTGAGAAGCAGCAAGGGGAGCCATTATGACTTTGTTTTGGGACCCTTGGGAGGAGGTTAGACTGTGTTTACTAGAGCATTTGGGTTTGACCAATTCTTCTCGGGAGCTGTAGTTTGCTTTTGACTTTGGGCTCCATAAGTACATTTTAAAAAAAAAGAAAAAAAGGGCACGTTCACAAAATGCAGCGTCAGAAGCTTTTCAGAGGAGGTGTGTCATGCAGGGAGTTGAATTGAATGAGCATAATCAAGTTTCATGCCATTTGTTCGTTGCAAAAAAAAAAACCAAATGGCATCATTTTAGATCTTGAAAGGCAAAGACATATGGTGGCTTTTAATGGCCACTCGGAAATTGTATAGGAGCTATACATAAGTTGGGTGCATTGAATACTCACTCCGGAAACAATTTCCAAACAAGAAATTCATTCTTACTTTCAGAAACGCTGTATAAATTTAGGAATAGAAAACAAACAGAGAAGCCATATAATGCAGAATGGTTCATTTCCTTTGAACCAAAGTCACTAACTACTTGTATGTAAAATTTCTCACTTTTCTGGCTTGCTGAAGAAAAAGGCATTGCACTCATCAACCTATTTATCTTTTTCTTCTGTTTTAAAATGTATCAGACATCAGACCATGCATTTAAGACTATTCCCATGTAGGCAAGTTATGGGCGAGTAAAGAAGGCTAACCTCAACCATATCACGAGCAAAAACAGTGAAGCTGTGATCTAGCGCTTTTGAGGCATATTCTCTCCTTGGAAGGCTATTGCACTGCTTGTTGATTTCCTCCTCAATGGCCCTTATATCCACACCTTCCCCAGCAATGACAAGAACAACTTGACTATCAGGGCCGTGCTCGGCCTGAAAATAGTAGCTGATTAGTTGAGAGATCCAGGAAGAAACAAGGTTGAGACAACTAATGAAGCAGAAAAGGGATTAGCTATTGATGACGAATGATGAAAGCATTGAATGGGGTGTAGTGGTACGATCTCACATTTTTACAAAGGCGCAAAAGTTAAATTATTCCATATGTGTACAGGTTTAATGCGAGATAATACAGGGAACAAAAAGTATTCAAGATGCATTAATTGTAATTTATGTCTTAATAGAGGATTCAGACCCGATATCCATCTTTGCGAATTGTTTAACATCCTTTCTTAGTAGTTTCTTGTAAGCACCATCTTATAATGAATCATAAGACTCATTTCAATCTGTTCTCAATTTGCAAACCTAGGACTTCAATCCACATACGATTCCCAGTTTAAAAACTGAAAGATACAGCTCCATGTTATGCTGCTCCAATACTAAAACAGGTTAATATTCTGCTTTCCCTCGATTAAAACAACTGAAACTTTCACTCAAGGAAATGAAAACAATTGACACTGATTATACACCCACATCTGTCAAATCAACAAACAAGATCCCTAGGGGCTTAGATAAACTTTGCATATTGCCACACTTTTGACACTTCTCCTAACCCAAGCATTATTAAGTAGGGTAGACCAGCTAATGTTCCAAATGCACAAGATTCAGGAAACCTGATCCACTCATTAAGTTATTCATCTCGAACTAAAGCAAGTCTTTCAAACACCAGAGAGCACCTGTGAAAGCAAGTCTGATGCTATATGAACAGGATTAGCCTGTTTGTCTGCAATGACAAGAACTTCTGATGGTCCTGCAGGCATGTCAATTGAAACCATAGCCTCACTGTTCTGTTGAGAAAACAAAAAAAGAACCAATTCAGATGAGAATAGGTAGAAATAACCAATTCGGATGTGCTGAAGTACTTTCTTGTATGTACAGGGATGCAGTCATAAACAAAGCAGGTCTGGAGTGATGTCCAATGAAAAAAGAGCATACTTGGAGAATCATTTTAGCAGATGTGACATACTGATTTCCAGGCCCAAATATCTTCTCAACCTGCAGATCATGACAAATTTATGCTAGTAAAGGAGTTGTTCAACATATATCTTATGTCATTCAACTTGAAATATAAACGATCACGGATCAAATCCTTGCTACAGCATATATGCCAAGAGCCAACACTAGTAAGGCATTGAGATGAGGATTATGGCCAGAGCGGTTTATAGGGATAATAATTTGATCCAATAGCTGGAATTATGTTATATTATATCCTCAAACTTATTAGAGCATGACAAGTCACATGGAATATTGGAGATGAATATCTAATGCAATAATAGCCATGAAACTCAATAATACAGGTGTCTGACTTTCCCCTTTTCTAGTCTGTTAAAAAGTCCAACATGGTAACGGTCCACGAAAGTACATAAGTTGATACTACAGACTTTGCCCATATAAACCATACATATCTATTCAATGGCCATCAGGAAACTATGGCATCATGATGGTTTTGAAAAACCCGGCATGTCTACGCAATGAAATAAAAAAGGTTGAGAGAGGCTAAATTTCGTAATGTCCAACTGTAATGTACCACTACCAGTATGTTCAAATGCAACTTGCTTTTAAATAAAATGCATATGGAAGGCTCATATCAATGTTGGCCTAAACAAGCCGAAAACACCCAGATGACAAATGAAAGAACGAACTTATTTTAATGCCACATAAGATCTCAGTGTTATTATATGCAATACCTTGGGGCAAGATGCAGTTCCCCAAGCCATGGCAGATATTGCCTGCAAAGGTTATCATTAGGTCAGAATTCCTGGGAACAAAACCTTCAACATAAAGAACAATGGAATCCATGGTCCCACTCAAACACACAAGAAATAACAACATAAACGATCACAACCTGAGCTCCTCCAGCTTTAAGAATGTGGGTTACACCAGCTCTTTTCGCACAATAAAGTACTTCCTGCATAAAAAGATCCATTAGCTCTTGTTAGGAACCATAGAATAAATAATCATGATATTAGATTGTTAGTCACCAACACATCTAAAAGTTTACGCTATTAGAGAAAGGGGCAATAATTATTTGTATTCTCAACGTGCCCCCTTCTGTGTGGCTAAGACATTTCATCCATGTACGTGTAAGTATTTTAGTTAATAGGTAAGTGGTGAGTTTCAAACAAAGGATCTATTGCCTGCTTTGATACCACTTTACATTGTTAACCACTAGCTCATCTAAAAGCTTAAGCTATTAAGAGAGGGGCAGTTCAATTATTTACAAAGTAAACATATGAGACACCTTGCAGATGCCGCCATCTTGAGTAGGTGGAGTAGCAAGAACAACAGTTTTACACCCCGCAATCTGTGCAGGCTGGCATACACAATAAACTACAAGTTAACCAAATATGATGACCACAAACAGTCGAACAACATAAACAATTGATGAAATAGCCAAATCAGTCCAGAGTAAAATTAATTAACATACAACAGCAAGCATCAGAGCTGTTGAAGGTAAAACTGCAGTTCCCCCAGGCACATAAAGACCAACAGATGGAATGCCCCTTGACACACGTTTGCACTTAACACCCTGACAGGGTATACCAAAATTCCACAGAGCACATTAATTTCCAGAAAATAAGGATGATTCATGTCAATATATGGACCTATCTGTCTTTATATTGCTTACTTTCATGTTTTCAACACTTATCTCAGCCGACTTTTGTGCAGCATGAAATGCATAGATGTTGTCGTATGCCACATCAAATGCTTCTCTAACAACTGAATCGAGCTGAAGTAAGGATACCGAAAAGGATATGTTAGGTGCCAGAATTAGTAACCTCCACCAAACAATCATTGCTCAAAGAGGCTTAAATCCTTGTTAGAGCGTTAGACAGCAAACAATAGAAACAGATAGTGCACAACCTGCATTATACAAAAAATTCATTCTTGTCCACAAGGATATCGTTTATGTACCAAAGGGTGATCCAGAATAAAGAGATAAGCTACCTCAGGATCAGGAAGTTCACTGACATTTTCGACTAACTTCTCTAATTCAACTTTGTCAAACTTTGTAGTATAGCTGCGACATGAAACCAAATGTACAGAGGAGCTGAGCTTCCTAACAAACAAGCCACTCCTGGAAGACTTAGAAAGACAAAGAAGTGAAGTCTCTATAATATAACAAGAAGAAGCACCAACTCTTTCACAGCAGCATCGCCTCTACACCGGACATCATCAACAATGGGGTTAACCTGATACAGTACCAACACCAAAGTCCAGCAGATCCTAAATAGATCAGTTCACAATGATCAAAACTGAAAACAAAGAACCCTATTTTGAACTTCCTTACCAGATTAAAAATGGATGAGAAATCAATACGAGGACGAGCCTTGAGGCTATTAACCTGAGCTTGAGTAAGCTCTGATAGCTTGTAAGACTTCATTGAACACTTTATAGCTGTATGAGACGATCCTGCAACAGCAGCCAACGACAAAAGATGAAGAAGATGAAAAAAGGAGAATACGGCAGACTCATAGATATTACTATCCTATTAGTCATATTCTTAATCTACTACTAACATCGAAAACCCACTCAAGCGTTATAGTTTCAGCCTCACATATGATAAACTGTGGAACATTCTTTCAGCGGCTCAGGACCAGCTCCATGAAACATCAGCCACAAAATAGAACACAAACTACAAAGAGCAATGCTAATTACCCAGATACGATTCCCTCACTCATGGGGATAGTACACACCTCCACCCGCCTACTAATCAAGAGGGTGAGTGAAAGTCTCGTGCACGGGAGAAAGAAAGCTCTACCCTTTCCTACCCCAAGCAAAAAGAATAAGGATTCCACTGAAGGGGAGACTACGGAACAGTAATCAAGCCAAAAGTTAAGCATAAAAAACTGAGAATGTTTGATAAAAGACAAGTTAGACAAGACGTGGAAGTAGTGAAGATGATTTAGACAAGGGAAAATATGAGCATTAACAGGGTGTTGCGGTGTTTGAATTACGGACTAAGGACGCAGATAGTAAAGGTAAACATAAAAGTGTAGAGAGAATAAAAGGCACAGATGGATACCTGCACGTGAGTAAGAAACTCTACACTGAATATCTCTTTGGCCACCGACTATTTGAATGGGACGAGTTCGAAGTGACTGACAAAAGCACTTGTTCCAGTTAAAAGAAAGACGTTGACAGTCCATCAGCACCTTCATTGATGTTGGTAACAATGTATGCAGAGATGAGCACAACTAGTATTTAGGTACTCTAAATGTAAAATTTCCATGTACGAAACCCGTTAGGACAATTCAAAAAAATCACTTGGACAGTGCCACAATTTATCAAACACAAAAACTGAACCAAACGTCAACATAGAAATCACACTAACCGAAAAAATCCGAAGAAGAGAGTTAGGAAACTTTGAGAAATAAGTGAAAAAATAACATATTCAACTACATGCGAATCAAAATTACTGTCATTGAGATTAATGAAAAGAGAAAAACCCAAATGTTTGAGTTTCCTAAAAAGTTAAACTTGGGGTACATTGTGAAATCCCGGAACTTAATTCATACATAAACTCATCACTACGAGTCAAATTAACGAACATAATTGAACTTTAACTCAATTTGTTTATAAACGATGACATATTGACATGTAAAAGAGAGACAATACAAAATTCGAGATTTTACTGAATATTTGACAAGGCAAAAGAAAAGAAAATATCAACGCAATAAAGTAGCGGCGGAGAAGAGGTACCCGGCGTATAGAGTGGCCGCCGCCGTCGAACTTCGAAGTCTAGTGGAGTCGCGAGGTGGGAGAAGGAGGAAGAAGATAGGGCCGGCGGCAGTGATCCCTAGCTGTGGTTGGTCGACGACGATAGCGTCTGGAGGCGGGCGGGGCCGATTGCCGGTTGCTAAAGTTGGAGGCGGCGGCGGTAGCGCGGTGGTGTACTATTGATTAGGATTATTGACTCCACAGCTGCGAGGGAGGAGCGAGAAGGGATTGAGGAAGGGAAAGTACACCACAGCTGTGGAGTCAATAATCCTAATCAATAGTACACCACCGCACTACCACCGCCGCCTCCAACTTTAGCAACCGGCAATCGGCCCCGCCTCCAGACGCTATCGTGGTCGACCAACCACAGCTAGGGATCACTGCCGCCGGCCCTATCTTTTTCCTCCTTCTCCCCACCTCGCGACTCCACTAGACTTCGAAGTTCAACGGCGGCGGCCACTCTATACGCCGGGTACCTCTTCTCCGCCGCTACTTTATTGCGTTGATATTTTCTTTTCTTTTGCCTTGTCAAATATTCAGTAAAATCTCGAATTTTGTATTGTCTCTCTTTTACATGTCAATATGTCATCGTTTATAAACAAGTTGAGTTAAAGTTCAATTATGTTCGTTAATTTGACTCGTAGTGATGAGTTTATGTATGAATTAAGTTCCGGGATTTCACAATGTACCCCAAGTTTAACTTTTTAGGAAACTCAGACATTTTGGTTTTGGGTTTTTTTCCTTTCATTAATCTCCTCAATGACAGTAATTTTGATTCGCATGTAGTTGAATATGTTATTTTTTCACCTATTTCTCAAAGTTTCCGAGCTCTCTTCCTCGAATTTTTCCGAATTTTTCCGGTTAGTGTGATTTCTATGTTGACGTTTGGTTCAGTTTTTGTGTTTGATAAATTGTGGCACTGTCCAAGGGATTTTTTTGAATTGTCCTCCTAACGGGTTTCGTACATGGAAATTTTTAGTGGTTACAGCCTGTTTGGATGGGGGACAAGCTCCCGGATTTGTGAGGCCCCCTGATTGCCAATCCTCCTCCTCCCCATATCCGGTGTTTGGAAGAGAAAAGGGACGCCTGATTTGGAAGGGCGATTTGTTACCGTTGGGATTACAAATCAGGGGAAGGTGGATTTGCTAAGAACTGGGTTACCCCTGTCGTTGCTATATTCGGGTTCCCATTTGACTTTCCTGCTCTCCCCTTTTATCTTCCATCACCAACGGAGAGAGAGAAGACGAAGACAGAGAAAACAAGACAGAAAACGAAGGAAGAGAGAGAGAGAGAGAGAGAGAGAGAGAGAGAGAGAGAGAGAGAGAATATGACTACCTCGTCGCCGGAGCCTCCTTCGTCGCCGGAGCTGCTCGTTTTCTAGTTTGGATGCTTGATGTGGAGAGAGAGGGAGAGAGAGAGATCTGTGGGTTGTAGCGGTGGGTTTTATATATGAAATTTTAATCCCATACATTCTCTTCTGAATGCATATTGGGTTTTAATCCCATACAACTCTTCTTTTTCTGATTAGAGAGGTTTTTGATCCAATGGATGGGATGCCACCCCTTTGATACGGAGGAGTAGTTTTCTTTTTCTTTTTCTTTTTCTTTTTCTTCTTTCTCTTTTTTAATCGTTTTTTCTCTCCATTAAAATTGGACTTTTTTTACAGTATTCTAGAATCTTCTCACAAATTAAAACAATAATGGTTAATGGTATGAAATGAGAGCCATACGAAAAAATAACTCCAAATTTTTTTTTAAAACATATAAGGTATAAACATTTTAAAGACTTAATGAATTTATTTTATTCCAAAATTAATGATAAATATGTATTTATTCTAATTATAGTGAAATTAATCTAATTTGTCCATTAAATTAAAAATATGGGGGTAATAAATTCATTTTACATCTTATACCATCATATTCACCTTCCAAATCTCCCTTCTCAAAAAATCATCCAAACACCTCATTATAAATCGACCCTTCTTAAGAGGTAGGGCCACTCTTCTTAACATATCACCCTTCATTACATATCCACCTTCAAATTCCCCCTCCTTACAAATCCACCCAAAACAAATCATCCATCCAAACGGGAGGTAGGGTTTTAATTTTAATTTCAACAGTAAAAGACGGTAATCTACCTTGCACCGTTTAAAGCAGCCGAGATTAACAAAAGTTTACCCGACTATTGTATTTCAAAAATGTCCAAGGCTCCATTCCGGAACGTGAAATAAGTACTTATTTTTTAAGAAGACAATTTCAAGCTTAAAAATGATGGGTTTATTAAAATCTAAAAATATGTAATATGAATCTTGTTTAAAAGATCTCATTGAGATCTTTAATACGGTGCAAAAAAAAAATTGAAATTTTATTTTTCATTTACATTATGTTTGAGTTCAAAAATATGAAATAAGTACTTATTTTGTAAGAAGGTATTCTGAAACGGACTCTAAGTTATTTCTGGTAAGACCCCGTTTTGTTAAAAAAATCATTTTTTAAATGCTTATTTTTTAATTCACTATACAATTCTCTCCTAATGTGTCATGTTTAATTTAAAAAATACAAGTTTATTTTAGTCGGTGGAACACTTCGTAATTTTTAAGTGTAGATGATAGTATAAGGGTGTGTTAAAGCAAAAATAAAGGCTTAATTGCAAAAACACCCCTTAAACTATCACTTTTTTGCAACATGACCCCCTCATGTACAAAACCCGACAGCATGACCCCCTTAACTATCAAAATCAAACAACATCACCCCCTCCCCTCATTTCCGTTTAAAAATTGGACGGAGTGAAATAAAAAGACTAAAGAACCCCTGGCTTAAAAAGAAGACGGAAAAAAAGGAAAAAGATATAAAAAAAAGAAAAAGAGAAGAAGATGAAGAAGACACAACCACCACGTACTCTCTTTCTGTCGACGATCTCTCTCTCTCTCTCTGTCTCTCTCTCTCGATCGATCGATGATATAATCGGCGCCCCCTACCCGCTGAGACCCATCTCCACCCACCCATCCCACCCATCTCCAATCAATCGATCTCAGAAGCCGAAACCCTAGAGTGGCAAAATCTACTTCGTTCAATTCTGTACGCCGACTCTACTTCGTTCGATTCCGTACGCCGAGTTCTACCTGGTTTTCCTGATTCTCTTGCGAATACGTAAGTTTTCTGTAAGTTGTTTATATCAATTGATGTATTCATGTGCTTTTCGATTTTAAAAATTGGGGGATTTTGGGATTTTCGAAATTTTAATGAATGTAACCATAAACAATGAATGTAATCCTAAAAGTCAATGATTGTGGCTTTTAAAAATAGGGGGGTTTGGGAATTTCTGGATATTGAAAATGTGTTTCCCTCAAAAGCCGAGATTAGGGTTTAAATATCAGGGATTTTCGAACTGTGAGATTAGGGCTTAAAAATTGGGGCTTCCCGAACTCTTCATTTTTTTAACCCTAAAGTATGAGATTAGGGCATTAAAAATTGGGTATCATATTGGTGCTTTACAAAATTGGATTGGGATCCTAAAATAGAGTACACAATAGTGTTTAAAATAGTGTTTCCAAGCACATGCATAATTTTTAAATGATACCTACTGTATATTTTTGTTGGTCCCGTTATTAATCATATTTTTTTATTTTTAGTTAGAATTTTGATTTACTTCTCTGGTGGTGTAATTTGGATTTTCTTAGCTATTAATTGTGATGCAACAGCAAGGCAATCTAGTTTTGCTTGAAAACACACTTCTCGAAATCTGCAAGTTTTGGTGCAACATTGATCAGAATGACATGCTAAGTTTGATTAACTTATATGATTGTGTAGGTTGGATTGTTTTGGCCTTAATGATATCCAATGTTTGGAAGCTAAATTTTTGACTCATCTGTTGTAATGTACCAATGTATTAACTATATTGGATCTCCTCTAATGGGTTCTGCTTGTCTCATCTGGGCATAAGTTTGATTCACTTTTATGATTGAGAGTCGGGAGTGTTTGGACTACTTTGGCCTTAATGGTTGGTGCGTCGCTACGATTACTGGTTATCAGTTATCGTGCAATAGCTAGGTAATCTAGTTTGGCTTGAAAATGTGGTCATTTTGCTCTGTTCATTGTCCATTGTCCTCGAAGTCTGCAATTATTGGTGATCAGAATTATTAATCATATTTATTTTTTTAAATGATAGCCATTGTATGGTTTTGTTGGTCCTGTTATTAATCTATCTTTTTTGTTATGTTACACAGAAAACATGGTTGATCTGAGGTGTACTTTGAATATCCGCGTTGGTGGTAAAGTAGTCAGGGGGTCGCAGTCAAAATACTTGAATGGGGTCATTGCAGAAATTAAGGTAGATCCAGATTCCTTCACCTTTTATGAGTTGATGGATAATATTAGGCAGATGGGGTATGGAATAACAGATTTTAATGGAGTAACAGAATACATAACTGTGTTTTATAGACTTCCAATGCATGACACGAACAATGGATTAGTTGAATTGACTTCTCATGATGATATGCTTCAAATGTTTGCAGTGCATTCTGGTAGGAAGTATATGATAATTGATGTATATGTCCATTGTCCTAATGTGGTAGAATCTGACGAGGATTGTGAGGATCAGGTGGAGGTGATATGTAGAGAGACAAATACTACTGTTGACCCTAGCTCCGTAACTGAATTGGGAGGTGACTTAGACTTAGGAGGACACGTAGTGGAACACCTTCATGGAGATGGAGTTGAACACATAGTTCAAGAAAGCTGTGATGAAGAGGAAGTTCAACATATAGTTCAAAAAGGTGTGGATGCAGAAGAAATGGATGACGGTAGTGATTCTGACTGTGAGTGGCAGCCCAATGATGATAGTGAAAGTTCTTGTGGATCTTTTAGTGGGATAGAGGAGTCTTCTGACGAAGAACAAGAGGAGACCATTCCCTTGGTAGGTTTAGGAAATACCTACAACCTTGGGAGTAACGGTGATGAAGATCTTAGTTCTGACAGTGATGATAACAACTTGGGAGAGGACTATGATGAAGATGGGAAACCTATTTTTCTTGAGTTTAAAGAGAGTTACATGAAGAACCCCCAACTAATAGAGGGGATGAAGTTTCCTAATGTGCGGGTGTTTAGGAAATTATTGAGGGAATACCACATAAAGGAGGGGTATACATTCACATTTTTGAAGAATGAGTCTACAAGAGTGACTGTAAAGTGTGCACGTGATTGTGGCTTTAGGCTTCATGCCTCTCCAATGTACAATGAGAAATCCTTTCAAATTAAAAAGATAACGCAAATGCATAAATGTACTAGGATTTACACTAATAATAATGCAACCTCATCGTGGCTTTCCCAAAAGTACATAACCAAGCTGGTTGATGCTCCTGAGACTAAAGTCAAATCAATGAAGAACATAGTTAGGAGAGAGTGGCTGATAAATGTTTCACATACCAAAGTCTATAGAGCAAAGAGAAAGGCACTTGAGCTAATTCAAGGAGATCATAGAAAACAATATTTGAGGTTGTGGGACTACTGTGAGATGGTTAGGATACAGAACCCAAATAGTGTGGCTAAACTGAATGTTGAAAGACCCTTGCCTGGTGAAGGTCCAGTGTTTCAGAGAATGTTCATAGGTTATGATGCACAGGTGAAGGGGTTTGTAGCTGGTTGTAGACCTATAATTGGGCTGGATGCATGTTTCTTAAAAGGCCCATTTGGAGGTCAATTGATGCATGCAACTGCAAAGGATGCCAACAATCAGATGTTTCCTTTAGCTTTTGCTGTTGTTGAGGCTGAAACAAAAGACAGCTGGACTTGGTTCATGGAAAATCTAACCGACATGATAGGGAATCCAGAGCAAAAGGGTTGGTGCTTCATCTCTGATAGGCAGAAGGTATTTGTTACTTAAGTTCTTTACTTATTTAAATGTGTATATTGTTTACAATATGTTTGTTGCTGTTTGTTTATTTCTTAAGTTATTTTTTTTTTCTTTTCTAGGGTTTGACAGAAACATTTGCTCAAAAGTACCCTAATGTAGAACATAGGTACTGCATTAGACACATGTACTCAAACTTCAATAAACTGTACAAGGGTAAAGAGTGGAAAGATCTCATGTGGGGGGCTGCATCAGTTTACACAGTGCAGGAGTTTGAGGAGAGGATGAATGAAATTAAAGAGATTGATGAAACTGCATATGAATGGTTGATGAGAGAAGAACCAACAACATGGGCTAGGTGCATGTATAGTACAAGGTCTAAGTGCAATAGAATGGATAATAACACAAGTGAAGCTTTTAATACAGCAATCAAAGATGCAAGAGACCAACCAATTCTGACCATGGTTGAAAGTATTAGAAGATACCTAATGACAAGGTTGCAAACTAGACTTAAGTTGTGTATGGGCTGGAATGGTAATATATGTCCAAGGATTAGTAGGAGAATTGAAAGAACCCAACAACTAATGGGGGAATCTGAGGTTATGTATAGTGGTGGCACCATATTTGAAGTCATTTGTGTACCTAGGATCTATGTGGTGGACATAGGACAGAAAACATGCACTTGCAGGAAATGGGATGTCAGTGGGATACCATGTGCACATGGAATGGCTGCAATCATAACAGATAAAAGAGATCCTGAACATTATGTTGATCAGTGCTTTCATCAAAGTACTTTTGCAAGGACATACAGCTTCACCATTAAACCAATTCCAGACCAAACAATGTGGGTTCGTACAGACTTTGATCCAATCAGCCCTCCTCCTTTTAGGGCAAAGAGTGGTAGACCCAAAAAAAAGAGGAGGAAGGGCCCTGATGAGACAAAAACTACTTCAAGTGGAGTGAGGAAGTATTACACCACCCTAAAGTGTGGACAATGCAAGCAGCCAGGTCACAATGCGAGAACCTGCCCTCACAAGTCAACAAACAGCACTGGTGAACAAGTATGGTCACTCTGTTTTTTCTTTTGTCATGATTACATTAATAATTTGTGATTTACAGCACTTTTATTTCATTACAAGTCCTCATTATTTGGCTTTTCATAGGGTGTGATGGTGGTGGGAAGAAGAGGTAGAGGAATTCAAAATGTGGTTGGCAGAGGTAGAGGAGTGATTGGAGGTAGAGGAAGAGGAGTTCAAAATGAGGGTGGCAGAGGAAGAGGATTGATTGGAGGTAGAGGAAGAGGAAGAGGAGTGACTGGAGGTAGAGGAAGAGGGTTCCCTACTGCTAGTAGAGGTACTGGAAGAGTAAACAATGGTAGTAGAGGTAGCGGTAGAAGTAGAGGTAGAACAATAGGTCCTAACAGTGGAGAAAACACTGATGCAAACATTGGGTTGGTTGTAAAAGGAAGAGGTCCAAATCAGGGTATTCTCATTGGTAAGGAAAGAGCTGCAAATAGTCAAATGGTTCTTGGAAGAGGTGTGAACAATGGGAATGGTAGTAGAGGTGGAGGTAGAGGAAGAAGTGGAACCACTGGTGTACTTCCTGGTGTTGTCATTACAGAAAGAAATCCAAACATTGGAGTGGATCTTGGAACAAATAAAGGTGCAAAGAGTGGGAAGGGTAAAGAGCCAATAGTTGGGAAAGTCAAAATACCAATGACAAGGTTTGGAGGTGCAGAATCTATAGCCCCAAGGGTGGGTCTGCCAATACCACAGGTATAACACTAATCTCATATCCATTGTCTATAGTTTAGTTGATGTGAAAGCAATCCAATATTTGTCAACTCACTTATATTGGGCTGTCAATGTAGGGTTGGAGGAGATCCACAAGGATAGGGAATGCCTTTTTTTGGAATCAGGCAGCAAGTTCATCTGCAGCATCATGTGGCAGTGGTAGTGGAAGTGGCAGTGCCACAATGCCAAACACTCACATTCCAAGGCTAGACTCCCAAGGAGCAACTTCAACACCAAGTACCCAAAGATCTGCCACTTGAATCAACTTTATCTTAGGCTTATGGCTAAACTTTAGTACTGTGTAATGGTTAGTAATGTGTAATAGTTTAAGTGGTACTCAATGGCATTAGTACTTTTTGTTTTGATGACTTTATGTAATGGTTTTTTTGTACCAAATGCCACAATGCTAAGAACTCTATTTTGTTAACTGTAATGAATTGTTTTGGTATTGCCTTGGGCTTGACAGTAGTCAATATGTAATCTTTTGATACTTTGTTGACTGGATGTTATACCTAATCTATGTTTTGGGTTTTGATCAAACATGGTTATACCTGCATATTTTTGTAGTTTAAACCCTAATTGGTTCATAAGAGAATGGATTTTAACCTAGCAAATTCGTCCATCTTTGAGACATGTCTCAATTCTGTCAATTAGAGCATGAACTTGACTGAATCTGTCCTGTTCTTAGCGAATTTTTCTCACAGACTTTCCGACCTTGTAATTTTCTAAAAGTTTTACTGGAGATGGATATGCATGTCTAGTTTGTTGGGTAAAATTTTCAGAATTTATTTCGAAGATGGGAAAAAGTTAAAAATCGTGCATCGAATTGCTGCTGTGAAATTCGTATTGCTGACTGCACTGACACAAGTTGGGAAAACAGTCATATCTCCTAGCTCGAGACTCGAAATCACATTCCGCTTGTTTTGCTAGAAACTAGACTCGTAGAGCTTTCCAACGATGCAACCCATGTGCCTTGGTTATGCCTGAGCAATAACAGATTTGCTGTTGAAGTTGACCTAAAATCTGTCTCTGCACCAGTTTTGGTATTATGATAAGTTATAGTCGCGAGGCCGTAGTAAGGTTACCCGAATTTTGTTTTTTATGAATGACCTGTCGATTCGAAGAGGAAGAAGTTTACTTTTCAATGGTTAAAGTGTCATTCTTCAATTCACGTTTATGTTTCAGATATGGTCAGAACCGTACATGTTGGTCATGGATTAAGCCTTATTCTTGGGAATTCTTGTATCAAATCTCATTGAATCATCTTTTGAGCATTGAAGCACGTCATCCATTGTTTTATTGCATTGGTCTCATGTAGTGTCATTCATATTTTAGGATCGGGGGACGAGTCTCCACCTCAAGGTTGAGAAGGAGGCGTTTCGCTTTTGTCTTTTGAATCTCTAAGGTGAGTGTGCTATTTCATTTAAGTGCCTAGCTAAAAATAAACTTATCATTTTTCTGCAAATGTTGGAAACTTTGACGGTAGTGATATGGATCAAGTTGCTTGAAACATGATTTATTTCAAGCGCATGCCATAGCTGTATTGTTGGTTGGAATTGTTTTCTTCTTGATGTACACAAGAAGGGTATAAATTGTCTGTTTGCTGTACACAAACAGGGTATAAATTGTTGGAAGTACCCTGTTCACAGGGTCACGGTACCGTCATAACTCCTGGTTGCGAGGGAAGCAATCCTATGGTTTCTTGAAATATTGTGCTTATTTAATGGTTTGTGAAAAATAACTTGTTTCTTGCTAAATATGGTTAGAAGCATTACTCGATCCATGTTTGCTCGTGTAAATTGTTTTATACTTTTTGCTTGAATGAAGTAGTAACACTCACAATTCTTCCAGGTAACTGAAGTAGAGTTTTGGTCCACTACTGGTCTGACAGGCTGTAGGAGTGGAGATGAGGGGCGACTTGGTGTCCTTCTGGTGTAGGACATTTTGTGATACAAATTTCGGGGAGTTGTAGCCCTTGTGAATGTGAACTCATCTTGTATAGTTCTCTTGTAAATTTTATTTTGGAAGCCGGTTGTAATATACTTAGTTGGCATTGTCTTGCGTTATGGAAAGAATTTTATTAAGTTTGTTGCTTAGCTTTCTTTAAGACAATTTAGGCTAATCCTCCTAGAGCGGGTCGTTTCACGGTCTCATCACTGCCCTCCGTCCACATTCGCATTTTTCATCTCCCTTGTATGCTGAGTAGTTGATATTGGTAGAACTTGAGCTGTTCATGTTGTATGAAATAAAGTGAATTCACTTCAGTGGGTTTAGTTTTCTAAATAAGGGAGGGAAGAGATGAGGCAGACAGATTTGGTTTGAAATTTTCTGGGTTTAAGGTTTCAAAATTTTAGGTTGTGGGTTTTTCCAAAAACTGGGCAAGGATGGTGTTTTAGGTCTGGGTTTGGGTTTGGATGGTGTCTTGGTTATGGAGAGAGAAAAAGAAAAAGAAGAAATCTGGGTTAAGGGTTTCAAACTGGGTGTTCTTGCTGTTCTAGGTGTTCTTGGTTATGGAGAGAAAGAGAAGTGTTCTTGGTTATGGAGAGAAAGAGAAGAAGAAGAAGAAGTGGGAAACTGTTCTGGGTTTCGGTGGGTGGTATTATCCACCGGTTTTCATGGTGTGTGGAAGTGGGAGAGGGGGGTGCTGGTGGTGGGAGAGAGAGAGAGAGAGAGAGAGAGAGAGAGAGAGCAGACCTGGAAAGAGAAAAAGAGAACAGACCTGGTACTGGTAGGGTTAGGGGTATAAATACCCCAAAAGTTCATTTCCCGCCTATGGGAAGGGCCTTTTAGGAATAGAATTCATTTCTCATCCAATTCAACATTTATCCGTCCAAAATGTTAGCAAAAGTTAACAGAAATGAGGGGAGGGGGTGCTGTTGTTTGATTTTGATAGTTAAGGGGGTCATGCTGTCGGGTTTTGTACATGAGGGGGTCATGTTGCAAAAAAGTGATAGTTTAAGGGGTGTTTTTGCAATTAAGCCAAAAATAAATAGAGGGGAAAAACATTGAGGAAGAAGTTGTGAATCAGGATGTACGACTGGACAAAAAAATGTAAATTGTAATGCAAAATTGTTTGTAAAAACGGAGCCTTAGCCAACAATTTCTGACAGGGGTTGCAGGGTCATTTGTCCAACGAGGGAAACTTGTAGGAGTACTAACAGCAAACCGGTTTAGTGAAATTTATCAAGTAGTAGTATTGTATTATATTATATTATATATATGATCGGAGCGGTTTTAGGAACATTTAAAAAAAATTTAAAAAAAATTTCAAATCTAAATTTTATAGTTTCCGATCAAATTTTGATAATTCAAGTCGCTAAATGTGTTCATAACGTAATTTTAAGGGTACTAACGAGAAATCGAAAAAAAATTATTGGGAAAGACTTGATTTGAGCAATTTTTTATTGAACCATTCAATAAAAAACTATTCAGATTAAGCCCTTCTCATTCATTTTTTTGTTGATTTCCTAAGGATACCATTAAAATCACGTTCTGATTACATTGAGCGACTCAGATTATCGAAATTCGATCGGAAGCTTTGTGGTGTTTTTCTAGGTGTCCCCGAAACCGCCATGTGATGCTCCGAACTATTCTAAAACCATACATTTATGCAAGGTTTATATACTTAGTTAGAGACCTCACGAGAATGTGTGATTTTGGAGTAATCTAGAGTACCACGTAGCTATACTTCTAAATTATTGAATAATTTTACTTTTTTTAAAAGGCTAAATTTTTTTCATTAATCTCTAAAATTATTACAAAGATTAATAAGAATAAAGAGTGATGGCATCTGTAACGACCCGGATTTTTGCTCTATTTTTTTTCGATAAAGAAATTATTTTTAATCAAATAGTTTATAGTAATCGATTAATTATTTAAAAAGTGTTATTGGTTAATTATTTTCTTTAATAGATATATACGAATATAATTATAATTCTTTTTCTTGATAGATTTATACAAATATAATTATCTTATCATATTATTTTTTTTCAATTTGCATGCATACACACCTCTTTCATCTCTCCATCTCCTATTCAGTCCCTACTTCCTCCCTAACCCTTAAACCAAGTCAAATTCGTCCATTCCAAATCCCATGAACCCAACCCTATTAAATTCACTATTATCTTCTTCCACCGAAATTCTTCTATAAATACCCCACCCCCATTGACCACGAAAATAACACAATATTTCCCACGCCCCACCAGTCCAGAAAAGAGAGAAAAAAACTAGAAGAAACCCAAATTTCCAATCAATGGAGTTTTAGAGAGAGAAAGAAAGAGAGAGAAAAGTGGGTTTCGTACCAAGACCCAACCGAAACTCAATCCGACCATTCCAATCTCTTCCTACTACTCCTAGCATCACCAAGCATCGTCCAATTTGGTTCCAAAGTCTCTCGATCAAAAAAAAATCCGAAGTCTTCTTCTCAAAAATTTAAGATTCGTTTTTAAATCAATTCGATCCGATTAAAGGTACTATAATCCTATCCAACCTCTTCTCTAAGTATATTAAGTGTTTATATGCTTAACCCTATGTCCCGAACGAAAAAAATATAGTTTTCCACGCGTTTTCTGCCGTATTTACCAATCTGATATTATTTTTGATTTCGACATTTTATTTGTAATTATTTACAAAGAAGAAGGCCTATATGATATTTATTTCACAATCTTTCTGATATTAATATTTTTACAAACTACTGACTTGATATTATTTTCTTACAATATAATATCATATTAGTATAAAACGTATTAATTATATCAATTTAATTTATCTGGTAGATCGAGTTTGTTTTAAATGTTTCGAAACAACTTTGCGACCTTCCAAACCTCAATTTTGATGCCCGGACTATTTTTCCTAGATTTTTCACACCTGAAAGATCATAACTTGTTAAGATCATATTTTTTTATTTAATTATCTATTTATTGAATTATTTATTAGTTATCTATCAAATTTACTAACGAAAAATCTTTGCGACCTTCCAAACAACCTTTTGACATCCAAACTAATTTGTTCTAGACTTCTTACATCTCAAAGATGATATCTTGTTAAATTAATATTTTTTTATATTTAATTTACTATTTATTGTTATTTCTATAGCGTTTCCGATCAAAAATTCCTTACGACCTAATAAACCTTATTATAAATGCCCGAGTAATTTTATTTAGACTCTCTATATTCTTAAGATGAAATTTTATTAACCGTAATATATTTTAATTTATAAATTATTTATTATCTATTTACTTTACTTTTGCCATTTTATTTAACGTCTTTATTTAAATTAATCTCGTGACCCTCCGTACCCAACTTTTGACACTCAATTGGTTGTGTAGGACCTTTAGAACTCTTATTTAGGACATGATAAATATTCCAATAATTTTATCTAATTAATGTATTTAATTAGTTTTTAATTAATCTATTATCTTAGAATTAATTAATAAAAGCCCATAAAATTTCTCTTTTTATTTCTTGTAAAACTCTTACTTGATTATTGACATTGTGACCATACAAGATTAAGGGCAACGGCCCATCCATAAAGAGTTGCGTGATTTCATTATCTATTAATTGTTTTAATTATTATTGATTAATTGCATATTGTGCCGATACTTGATTTGAATGCTAGATTAGACCCTAGAGACATGGGGTGGTATGCGAATAGAATTCACTTAGATAGTGCTAAGTAATGGATGAATTGAAAAGTTTTATTTCTAGATTGTCTGCAGGCGTGATGTTGAGATTTGTGATGAGATTGAATCTGGCGTGTGTCCAGTGATGAATTGATAAACTGGCGTGTGTCTAGGGATGAATTGATAAACTGACGTGTGTCCAGTGATGATGGTGAAGTGGTATATAAGATAGGCGAACCCTAGTTGTGATTCAGGCATGATAAGCTTTCCCCTTGTTGTAGTTATTGGGGTGCACACTCGGTATATAACTTAGGTGTACCTGCGACAGCAAAGGGAAGTGACCTCATGGGACCGAGCATGGCTAGCGGTTGAGGGAGGAAAGATCTCGCGGAGAGATCTTAGATTTCACATTAAGTTATGGATAGTAATGAACTGGCTTTTGTGGAGAATATTTATTTGGCTTTTTCGATTCAATATTATCTTATTACTTGCTAATTGTAAAGTAAGAGGAGTGGTTGGGTTGGATTATTCTACTGGGTGATTTATCACTCACGGATACGTCTGTATCCTGGCAAATCGTTTGCTTCGGCGATCAATTTGCCAGTGGGCGCAGGATTCAATGGAGAGGATTCAAAGATGTTGCAGTTCAACACGGAAAGAATGTCAGGAACGAAGATCGAGTGTGCTTCGAATTCGTATCAAGTTTAGAGTCAACTCTGAAATTAATATATTTTGAATCAGTAAATTTATCTTGTGACTGTAATAGCTAAGTTTTATTTTGAAAAATTATATTTATTTAGTAAATTTTCTTAAGATTTTATTTTATATTGCTTTTGAAAAGTTGGGGCGTTACAGCATCATATTCATAATCCAAAACACAACAAAGTAAACAACGTTAAAAATAATCTTATGTCTATCCGAGACACAATTTCCAAATTTAGCAAGAGACCAAAAATGAAAACACTCATAAAAACAAAGCTCAAACATCTTAAGGGCCTAAAAAGCCCAGATAATATGACATGCCCAAACAATAACAACCCAAATCAGAACCTAGCAGCTTAATCGAAATCAAAAATTCTAACAGCAGGGATAATCCGCAGGAACAAAGCGTTTGGCCCCATTTTGGATCCAGAAAAAATCTAGAAAAAGATTCATAAATTTTTTAATATTATTTTATGGGGCCCTGTAAAAAATCAGAAGTAGAAAGTTGCAGCTATTGAGTCTGAATTTGTTCACATTCACTATACGAGGGTGAACAATATCCTCAGTATGATTTATGGAAAAGTATGGGATCCACGTGATCCTATCACACATTAGAGCAAGTTTATCAGTCATTAGGTAAAAAGAAAATGATAAATAGCACACATTTTTATTTTACATACCCACATTTTTTTTAACATTACACAAATACTCTTAATTTTTTCTATATCAGAATATAATATTATTAGTTCATTATGTGGTGAAATAGAGAAAATAAGAGTAATCAATTAAAAAAGAGAGAGAAAGTGCAAAAGGACCACAAAAAGAATAAAATAATCAAAACCCAGTGAATAGTTCTTCCGTATTTATGCTTAAGCACTGTAGCTAAATTCATTTTACTTGAGTATATACCTAAGTTGCTGCAAGGGTGTTTTTGTGTGTTCGATACTCTAAAATGCTTAAAAATGCACTTTGCCTACTCTGATGTACTTGTTATTAACCTCATTATTAGTATAAAAAAAATGTATTGATTATGTAAATCCCTTTTTTTTTACCAATTAGAATGAAGGTATTGTTCAGTTGGGGAAATTTGCGGCCACCCTATACAAAATTGCGGCCATTTTGTCAAAGCATGCGTCCTTACTATCCAAGTTTGCGGCCATCCAACGGCGTAGCTGTCTAAGTTTGCGGCCACGGTGTAGCAATCTCGCCTAATACTACAAGGGTAGCTGAACCGCTTTCGGTTTTTACAATTGCGGTTCGACAGCCGGTCTCTCTCGCTCCCTCCCTCTCTCTCTCTCTCTCTCTCTCTCTCTCTCTCTCTCTGGGTTTCGTCAGAGTTTAGGTTGGGCACAGACGCACGGTATAGTGAGCACTGAAGTTGGTTCTTCTCTTGCCTCACCTTCTCACTCCAATCAAACATGCAGCAGGTAAGCAAGAACTCAATTTGTCCCCCAAAACTGCTTCTGTTTATTCAGTTTTCTGATTATGTGCGTTTCGATTTTCGTGATTTGAATGAGAAAAGGGTGGGGGTTCAGAAACGGAGGTCACATGGGAGGACCAACAGAACATCAACAAGTTTGGTAGATTAAACAATCGGCTTCACGAACTGGAAGATGAGATCAAGATCGCTAAGGTACCCCATATCACACAAATCCGTCCAACAAGTTGATTCTTGGATTTGCAATTTGTTTGATTTTCCCTAAGCACATTTATTCATGTGATTTCTCTCTCCAGCTCTCTATCTGGGTATATTCATTTTTGTATGTATCTACATAGTTTACAATCTAGTGGCATAATTTTTTGTAGGTGTTCTTCAAAATTTAAGCCAATGTTCAGGAGTCGGGAATATTGTACAAGAAATTAATTCACCAAAAAACTGAACTAAAGGAGAAGGATATGAAAATGTACAAGAACAGATGTTTTGTTGAAAGAAAGTGTAGGAAACCAAGTTTTCAACCATCTGTGATGCATCATTATGTACCTTTTATTGGAGATGTATTGGGGAAAATGTTTCCTTATGGAAGAGGTGTTTGAAGGAGCCGGTGTTGTCCCAGGACAACTAAACAAACATACAGTAAATGAAGATTATTTTGTGTTTTTCCTTGTCCTCCACTTTCCCGTCGATTGGACGCAGCCAATGGAAATGATATTCTTCGACTGCTATGTCCTCATTTGCTGGTATGGTGGGTTGCATTCTATGTTATGATCTCAACTTTGCATGGATTGTTATCCTCCACCCCCGCAGCCTCTTTCCCCTGGTAAATATCCTTCTCTAGGAAGCCAAACATACAGAAAAATCAGTAAGTATACGGGAATGCAAGAAATTGGAATGTGAGCTCCAAGGTTCAAGAAAAGTGTACAGAAAACTGTCCCATGGCATTAGTTATGCTTCTCTCTCAATAAAAAGGTGGTGGTTATGTTGAACTGTGGACAAAGAGCAACCTGCTTTGAAAGGCCTAATATGCTTTGTTGAACTTGAGTGATTGGAAAAGTGTAGTCTTTCTCTTACTGATTCCCGATAACCCATGGTGTCACATCACACTTTGAAGTTTGTCCCAAACATGACCACCCTACCCATATTGAAATCAAGAAGGTAACTTGAAGTTTGCCCTCCAAAAGTTAACAAAGTTCTTCCCGTAGAGGCTAAAAAGTGGTTTCAACTTGTGTATCGCTGCAAGGGATCGAGTTCTACCCCATGAAACATTCTTTAGCAACCCCTTGTCTATGTTTTGTTTCTAGGTTAGACTTTGAGAATAGAGTTCTTTAGGGCTTATGGACAAATGAATCGCTGACTGCACTCTTTTGGACAATTTCCTTCTAAGAAAACAGAGATGCATATTATGTGCTTTCACTACGTTTCTATTGGCAGATGACCAGTTCTTGTTTAGTCAATTTTGCAGTTACCCTTCTATGATTATTGAGGTTTCTTTATTAGTACTATCGGAAGCTCATTGAGTCATTGTCCTCCTAAGCATAGTTTCTTTCCGGGATGTCTCCCCTTGGCATTTGACAAGCCCGTTTTTCACTTGTTTTCGAACAAGAGGTTGCTAGCTTCCTGATTTATTTTGTCTTTGGTGGGAAGAACACTTTTTTAGATAAAGCTTAGAGTTTGGATAGTTTTTTTTGAAGAATACTTCAATTTTGCTCTGTTTTAGCACTTGCCAAAATCTGGTGTGGCACTTGTCTTGCTCATTCTACTGCTGCACAAAAGGATCAGAGATTGTTT
Organism: Rhododendron vialii; assembly: GCF_030253575.1. Classification (NCBI taxonomy): domain Eukaryota; kingdom Viridiplantae; phylum Streptophyta; class Magnoliopsida; order Ericales; family Ericaceae; genus Rhododendron; species Rhododendron vialii. Next base: position 8,785,687 of record NC_080563.1, read on the forward strand.
ATGTGGGGGATTGGAAGGGTTATGGAGGGCCTAGTTAGATTTCGATGCACCTCTTCATCTGTAGCTGATGCTAGAAGCACTGGAAAATTATGCATTAACTTTCTCGCTTTGATCTTTAGGAGATGATCCTGGAACTTTTTTCCTCTTAGCTGATGATAATGAGCTCCTGATTTTTCCATTAAATATTTCATAGAAACGTAATTTCTTAGTTGCTTCTTGAACCTTCTAAACTTTCTAGCAACAGTTGTTTTTAGGACATCTGCGTGTATTTCATTGGTGTTAACGAACTCCAAATTAAGGTCACCTCTTCTCATGAGTTCTCCTATGCATTTGTGCCCAAGTTCTTTTTGCTCTGTTCCGTCATTAAACACCTGAAGATTGCTTCAAGTGGTGGTGTTTCCTACGGCAATTGCTTCCCTTAGCTTCGGCTGAAGATAATGCAGTCGTGTTTTGCCTGACTTGCTACATTTGGTCTGATATGTACTTGGCTTTAGCTGAGGAGAAGCCAGTTGGCTTGGCTTTAGATGAGGGAATTTCTTTTCTGTTGTAAGAACCTCTGGACAAGCTTGCTAAACAAGCTGGAACTCGTAAACGAACATCGATAACATGGCATGAATGTTCTCAAATACGACAAAATTCCTCCAGTCTGGACCGGCATTGAAGAACGAAAACTGTATTTGTATCGAAGCCTTGTTGGTGGCCTACAATACCTCAATAATGCTCACTCTTGACTCTCTTCTGTGTCCGCATTTCGAGTTTTTTCAGCTATGTATTTTGGCATTTGTTTGGTAGCTTGAGAAAGCATTACTCCCCACTCTCGGGGCTCAGTTACATTTATCCTTGCACTTTGATTTAATGCTGTATCATACACCAAGGCGCATACTAACACATTTTTGGCTGGACCTTCATTCTCATTTACTTTCCCTTGAAGCCACCTCTGTCACTGTTGATCAACACTGCAAATTAACGAACAACAGGGTAGGCTAATTCCTATGCTATCAAAAGAGAAATGGCAATATACTGGGTCGACCTTTGAGTGGTTTGAGTTTGGCAGCGTGCTATATCTGCTTATTATCTCCTGCCTATGTCATCTAGGATATTCCTGTAGTTCTCTTGGTATAGGAGCTGATTAACGCTTCTGTGTCTTCTTTTTTTATTCTTCGTTCTCTTGTTCTGTACCTCTCCTTTCGTACAATTCATAAACTTGTATTTGACATGGGTTAGAATGTACGTGCTGATTTTTATATATGCAGGGTTGCTTGCTTCCTAATTCAGGGGAAAACCCTTATAACTAATCGAAACTTGTCTAAAATATGTCACTGATCCTCAACTGTCTTGCTTACTTCTAGCTCCATGGCATTAGAGCGCTATAAAGCACCGATTTTTTCCTCCTTTTTTTGTAACTGCCTATAGTGATCTCAACTTCTACCGGTGAGGTGTATATATGCATGTTCAATTTGTTCCAGGCTCTTTTCTAAAATGTTCTCCATTTTAGTTTAAGCTCTACTCTTTCTTCTTTCTTTGTCTTTCTGACAGGAAACAAACGAGAATCTCGAGGATTCGAGCAACGAGTTAATCCTAACTGACGAGGAAGTGGTACGCTTCCAAATAGGGGAGGTTTTCGCTCATGTGCCCAGGGAAGAAGTTGAGGGCAGGATAGAGCTGATGAAAGAGGCAAATGGCAAGAACTTGGAGAAGCTGGAACAAGAGAAGGACTCCATAGTGGCTCAGATGGCTGAGTTGAAGAAAATTCTTTATGGCAAGTTCAAGGATTCAATCAACCTGGAGGAGGATTAGTGAAGAGTAATTTGTTGTGGTTGCTTATTAACTCTCAATAGTACTATTTTCCATCTTCCAATCGTACTGTTATTGCAGTCGTTTTTTAGTTCAAGGCTATGGAATCATCTTTTACTCTCCAGGATAATTGTAGCTTTTATCTTTCAAAATTGTTGAACATGAACTGCAAGGGGTTGCTTACAAGTTCTGTAGTTTCTTCTGCTTTCTTTTTGCCCAGAAACCTGTTTTTTTCCTTATGTTTTTTTCTTTTTAAGGAGATTTGATGTTCTTCTTTTTTCGGGTAGTAGGTTAACTAGTTCGTCAAAAACATAAAAGTGGTAATTTTATCATCTTTCAAGAAACATTGGATTTGGTTTGCAGTGTAGTAGTAGAGTATCATATACAGTTTCAACATCAAGTTCAAAGGACATGCTTAATTTTGTCAAGACCATGACTGATGAATTACTGTGACCTGTGACCCTTGACATCGTATGACAGTTAAATGTCATTCATAGTTATGGTGGGTTTGGTTTAGTTGGATCTTCAGCTAGTAGATGATGAAATTAGTCGGTCTATTAAGCTGGATTTCGAGTTATAAAAAGGATGATGTGTTTGGATGATCAACATTCTATACTTCTTGGCCCACTAATCGATAAACCACTTTGGTACTAGGATCGTGAGTTGGAATGCTTAACCATACTTCATAATTTGAACATGAACTGCTTATTAACATTAAACAGCAAAATCTGTAACGAATTAACTCTCACCCAAGGCCTCGGGTCTTAATCTGACGGAACTTCCAAACCATTTCCTAGTTCTCTATATCAAGTACAGATGAAAGTACAAGTCCCAACTCAGAGACTGAAATCCAATACTCCAGCCACCACCAGGATCGAGAACGAAATCAATTGCGACAAGCCCATCAGTGGCCTAACCTACAGCTGCACTCTACACAAATGGTGTTTCGAATTACCCAAACGACTGCACCACCCAACACCCGCACCTCCCACGCTCTCGCCAGAATTAGTTCCAAGTGACTTTTCGTTCAACTTCTGCGATAAGACAGATTTTGGCTTCAGGTTCAGCTGTCCAGAATGTTACCAATTCAATCTCCACGTCCAGTGTGCTTTACTTCAGCACGCGATGCATTCCATTTTCATGGTCTATAGTTACCGTCTTGTCCCAAAACTCTGGACTATAATTGCAAAGATATCCTTGACGAAATCAAATTAGCACAAGGAAATACGATCGTGTTTTGGAGCATGGACTCCCAATAGATGCTCGTAGGTCCAAACATTTTGGGGAAGACAACACTCCCTCATGCCATATTTCTGTCGAGCCTTGCAGAGACGTACCGTCCAAAACTTAGATGGCAAATTCTATATCCATACTCTGTGCTCTTTTGCCACCCACTGCTAAGCATCTGTGCCACATGCACTGAATCCGATTATCTGGATTCAGGCAAGTTTTACTGTGACATCTGCGAGCAAGAAACAAACAATAGGAACTCGGTCTACTGCTGTGTCCACTGCAATCTTGCTGGTCACACAAGCTGTGCAAAATCTGAGGCAAGCCCCCTTCTTAACCTCTTCTATTCAAGCCCTTGTATGTAAATTTCATAGCAAGGATACAGAGATTCAGGGAAAAAGTCCTTTAAGAGGGATGGAAATCATGTCGAATGACAAAAAGTTCCACGAAGGAAACCACGTCGGCATAAGAATTTCTCACAAAGAAACAGAAACTGCTACAAATGAATAACTGAGAGAATTAAGGAGGGCAAAGAGGTGAGGGAAAGAAAACGCCTGTTGACATTGGAACATTCTTCCCATCAGCATCCCTCAAACCTTTCTTTGCAACGGATGCTGTCTACCAATCTCAGATCTGACGTACGTTTGCAATCAATGCCAGTTTTATCTTCACAAGTACCTGACCAGATTTAGCACCCACTTCATCAGGAGCACCAACTCTACCTCACGACAAAGCAGGATCATGAATTCCAATGCATCGTCTACGATTATGATTGTTCTGGCTTTTTCATTCCAGTGCAAAAGACGCGCAATTTATGCAAGACAACCAGGGCCTATTGCAATCACTTGTTATCACAGATTCTGAATGAAGAAAAGAAAAACAGGAGACAAATTAAATTACACTGTTTTTCCTCTTCCCCTTTTCAAATACCAAACCAAAGTTATTTTCTCTTCCTTCTCTTCTCTTCCCTAGGTTCCAAACAAAGTTCCCCAAAAGGACAAGAAAGATATGTTACCACAGATTCTGAATGAAGGAATAAGAAGAAGAACCAGTATATTATAATCCGGCATTACGGCTACAGATTGAATTGCAAATAAATCCAGGTTTTTATTCCTGGGGAAGCATAAATGACCATTATAACAATAATAAAAGAACTCATCTAGTCCCCAAGAACCGAAGAGCTAAAGGGACGTTTTGCTGCGGAATGATGCCCAAAATCAAAGCTGAAAGGCATAAGAGACGGCAGGGCTAGAGACCAAAATATGTATAAATGACCATTACAAGGGCAATTCCATTTCCATTTAGACGACACAGTAAGTTAATTAATCTCTGAAACATTCAAGCTATTCGGCAAGGCATTATAGCAGTTTCAGTAACTCATATCAACAATAAACAAACTTTCCAGTAACCCATATCAACAATAAACAAACTTCTGAGACTACAACAAACCAATTTTTCAAACAGTGCAAAAAACCCAAAATCAAATTTTGAAAATCAGCATTGTGCCATCATAATGCCAACAATACAAATTCGTCATCACTACCACCCAAGTTAAAACCTAACAAAAGAGAGAAAGGTCAAAATACAAACATGTAGCCACCTTAATCAAAGCATTAGTAGCCAAACTCACATGAACCATCAGAGCAATCAAATTACCCAAATAAGAATTGTGAAAGACCACAATTGCCAGCTGATCCATAACCGCGATACGAAATTCTTCATGTTGTTCTGGTGGCATTTTGGAAACCTAACATCCCCTTTGCATTGTGAGAAATGGTGTGATATGAAAGAAGACCTCTTTCTCATCAAATCTCACCATAGAGGGAAAAATGAGCCAGCCAATCAAAAAATACACTTTTTGTACTTCTCTTTCCATTTCTCACCAATTACTCAATCCAAATGAGTGATTTGGCTTAAAAAAACCCTAATCCTTCATTCCCTCTTCTCATCAAATCTCTCAATCCCAACGGGCTGAAGTTCAACGACGAGTATAGGTCGGCCGCAGCGGCCGATCACCTACACCACCGAAATCCGATAACATCCCTCCATCAGCCACCTCTTCCTCATCCAAAAACAAGTCCCCCGTAACCCTAAACACAGAATGCAACCCAACAACCACAACCCCAATCACAAGCGCCACCAACACGTTCAGCCCCACTCTAGCCAAACCCAACGCCACAACCGTAACGACGCCCAGAACGCCGAGCACGACCCGATCGTCTATCACTCGACCGAACAACGCGATCGGGTCGTCCCGAAAGAAGTACAGGAAGAACCAAGCAATAAACACAACCAGGAAAACGATCATCGATATTGGGTGGTATACGAGGCTGAGGAAGACTATGATTAGAGTTATTAGCGAGTAGTTGAAGCGGAAGTAGTAGAGGTTTCGACGGACCCTTGCCATGGCGTCGGCGTAAGAGTCGGGCAAGGAGAGGGAGGATGGGTCGAGGAGCTCTTTCCAGGGGCGGCGCGCGGAGACTAGGCTTTGGGTGTGGGTTTTGGCGCGTGAGATGAAGGTTGACGGCGGTGATGGTGGTGGTGGGAGGGGGGGCTTGCGGCTGTTGGAAGGAAGCGTGTTGTAACCTGGGGTGGATTTTGTCGACATTATTAGGGCGTAATCAAATGAAGATGATCCGTATCAGGAAAATGCGTGATTTGGAGAGAGAGAGAGAGAGAAACCCTAATTAAGGGAGGGGAGGGGTTTCTTCTCGATGGGGGAGGTGATGGGCGGAGATATGCAGGTGCGCCACGCTTGGTGTCTTAAAATGGTTGGACGGCAATTGAGAAATGAGAAACGAAATTCTAACTCAACGTCCACTTACACACACCCGTTTACACAGCCACATCCACAATAGAAATGGAAAAGTCTACCTACACAACTTTCGATCACAATTTCAGTTCGGATGCAATTGCATTCAGAACTATGCGAGACATGCGATTTCATATTTATCAAATAACGCCAAATACAATTGTATCCAGAATTTGTAGTCTGCAAGTTTCATATTTTTCGAACAACGCCAAATACAATTGTGTCCAGAGCTTATATGCAAGTTGCATTCCTCTTGAAAAGTTGTGAGTTTTGTTATTCATTTATGAAAATGATATTGGTATCGACCGTATCTTAGGGAAAATGTATCAACGGCCGCGCTAGGCTGTCTGCTGTCATCAGATAGCCGATTCGAGCCGGCCAAAAAAGTTAAAAAAAAAAAAACGAGAGGGCTATCGTGAGAATCAACGGCATCTGACATGCGTAAATGTTCAATCCAAATAACTCATTTTTTCGTGCATACATACATGTACGTACAAAAAAATAGGATATTTGGATCGAGCACCTACTCACTTCGGATGCTATTGATTTTCGCGTGGGCCCACTCGGTTTTTTGTAAAAAAAATTTGGACGACTCGGATCAACCATTTGGTGGCCGGAGATGATCCGAAACGGCCATCGGGACATTTTCCCTACGCTATTGGTCGGTACTAATAGCTGTACTTTAATTGTTTAATGGATATGGCTTCTCCCGAACTAGACGTGTGGAGTTAAGGCACGTAGCGTGGGCAAATTACAGGCCGGCTTCGGTTCACCGCTTAGTTTTTGTTTTTGTTTTGTTTTCAATCATTACAGGAGTACTATTTTTTTCTCCAATTATTATCTTATTTTTTCAATTATTATTTTCTCATCTCTCTCCAACCATTATCCATATCTTCAATCATTACTCTATTTCTCTCTCCACCCCTACCAAAACTAAACTAAACTCTCAACCAAATACAACTAGCACAACTTTTTGATTATTAAAATTTCATTTTTTTACCCAACTTTAGAATGAACCGGGGTCCTATTGTTCATTCTTGGCAATAGATGACTAAGATTTCATCTCAGTAATATACAGATGGACGATTGAAATTTCATCTCAACAACACATTAGGCAATTCCACACGGTTGGACGGTGTCATCGACCAATGGTAAGCACCAAATAGGAGAGTGGAAATCACTTTGTCACTTACGGGTTTTTCCGGTAGTGAAAATTTTATAGAATTTTATTTGTGGTTGAAAAGTTGTTAGATATTTTCCGTAATAAATAAGTTATTAAAAAATGTCAAGTTGTTTCAGGTAATGAATAAGTTATTAATGAGTTTATGAGTAGAATTATTATAGTAAAACGAGTTTTTGTTGACAATTTTTTTGTTAGTAAAAATGAGATAGTAAAATGCTAAAACTATTTTTGTTAATAAAAATAAAATAATAAAATGCGTTAAATTTTTAATATTTTTGTTAGTAAAAACTCCCGAGAGAAATGTTGTTGGTTCCTATTCCACATTATTGTGGGTAATATTTGGTTCGTGACACAATCTAGCACTGACACAATCTAGTGAAAGTAGGAGATACATACCCTTCTATATCTGTCTTTGTTAACACTCCCGAGAAATATTTGTTCATGGGGTCATTTAATAACCTAGATGTGCAACTTAACACGGACAAGACACATGATTTTTAGGCTCATTTATTCATCCAATAAATATTTGCATGTTATTCCCATAAAATCTCCAGTGTGTGTGTGCAATATATATACAGAAATGATATAGGTACCGACGGCAGGGGAGGGATTTCGTACCGACCGGCCGCGCCGGGTCGTCTTCGGCCACCAAACGGGGATCAAGCACCCTACACACCTCGGATGCCTTTGATTCCCGCAATCGGCTCCTCGGTTTTCTTTTTTAGAATTTTTGGACGGCTCGGATCGGCCGTCCGGTGGCCGGAGACGGCCCGACGCGGCCGGTCGGTACGAAATCCCTCTCGGCCGGTCGGTACGTATAGCATGACTCATATATATATATATATATATATATATATATATATATATATATATATAGTGTCTGTACTCTATTATATCAAAGTTTTCAAACTCTAAAATATACATAATTTTTGTACAACCAATAAAATTGGAAAGATACAAATATTAAACCTTAAATACATAGTTGGAGAAAATATAGGGATCTTTAAGTAATAACAACTAGTCAGAATTACACTCAAATGCACAAACACTCACATAAATATGTAAGACCATACATCGACTGAGTAGTACGTAGTATTTTGTACAACTTAAGGTGATTCGAACGAGTGAAATTTACGAGCAAAAAGAGTAAAAAACTGAACCAGCCTTTTACCTTGGCTACAATCCACCGTGTAATCACACTTAATAATATTTGCGCACACTATATATACATGTATCTACAAATCCTAGCAGATTGATGCTCCAATCTGATCACCTGCCAAACTTCAATGCCAACGTATTTGAATGGTTTCAGTGTAATTGGAATTCAAATATATTCCTCAGTGAGGCTATCTTCTAGTGAGTATCTAGGAATAGAATCTTTTTTCCCCGGCCTTGTCACCTTTTTTTTCTCACCCGCAACTTGTACCTAAACTTAGGGTGTGCTCCCCGCTAACTATACCATGTGGCACCAAAAAAAAATGGGTGTGCTTGGACAATTTTTTTTTTAGTCGTGTTTTGAATTATGGTCAGATTTGAGTTAGTAATTTTTTTAAACTAATCTTCCATCTCGGTGAACAGAATCCAGAAGTAAACAAATTATAACCAAACGTGGCATAAAATTCCCTACAGAGAAAAGAAAAAAGGACAAATTTTTACTGCCTTCGGTGATCTCAACTGCTTTTTTAAAACTTTGGGCCATAACTTTTACTGATAAATGAAAGAAAAAGACGACAAAATGAACAAGAAATCACGAAATATAATTTATACCCACGGTTTTTTAAGAAAAATTTGTTTGTAGTTAAGTGACTTGTATGCAATCTGGTGCATTGAGCAGTCATGATTTCAAAGCGGTTATAAATTGAAACTCAAAATTGGGACATGACCGATTTGGATCTCAAGGCCCAACTCTCTCTCTCTCTCTCTCTCTCTCTCTCTCTCTCTCTCTCTCTCCCCTTCCTTCTCCTTCCACGATTCTTAATACATTTTTCTTCTCTACAATTATTATTTTCATTTTTCTATGTATTTCTTCACTTATTATCTAAAAAGACCAACTTTAAAAACCATACCAAACGAAGAGCTCAGTGGGACTTATAGCTAGCAAAAATTTTGGTGTTTGGAATGGAGTATGGAAACTCTCCAGAGTCGATGGGATGACATCAATCGGGATTTATGCCATTTGAGAGAGTGAGAAGTCGGGTTTAGTTTCGAATGAAAACCTCAACCATTGTAACATATTATTCCAACAGGCAACAAGCGATGGTGCACACGCAATGCGTGCGCTTCTACCTACAAATTGCATCTTTTTTTAGTTCTAAGAATTAGGAAACTACAATGGGGTGGGTGGTTACATGAATCCGCTCGTATGTTTTTGTATCCTCCTCATGGTTATTGAGGACATATGGATAACACAATGCGAGTTTTTGCCTTTTCTATGTCCAAATAAGAAAAACGAAAAAACATGAGCCAACTTCATTTTTTATCCACACGAAAAGGGCTCTCTCTTTATATCTTATAATAATAGATAATTAAAACGAACAAATCCATATCAGTAGCAAATAGGTGAAGTATAAGGCGATTTGAAATTAAAAAGTCTAATATCGGAATACTACTATGACCACATTTCGGCAATGGACGATCGAGAACCGTTCATATCGGAATGTTACATCTTGGTAATGAATGATTGTGAGCCGTTTTTTGCTGAGATGAGAACTGAGCTATCGAATGCACAATCTGACGTGCTCGGATTGTGCACGACACGCATGCTGCATGTGCACAACAAGGTCTCTCAATTCCTAGAATTTTCAGTGCCGATTGTGAAGTTCCGCACAGTTGGAAACAGTAATCCACAGCAAAAAGAAATCGTAGTTCCTTCATTCTCTCTCCTATTCTTTCTCTGCAACAAGGAAGCAAACGAGTGATGACACGAGGAAGCAACGATCGACGGCGATCCGAGCTTTAGGCTTTCATCGGTTCAAAGCATCCATCAATTCCACTCTGGGTTTGAAGTGGCCCTTAAAGCGGCAATAAAAGTATGTAGGTATCAGTATATATTATCTGTATCTATTCACCCCGCGATCTCTTCATCGAAAGCTCCGGCGACCTCGATCTTCGCCGGCACGGCGTCCACGAGCGCCTACTCCGTGGGTCGCGGCACCAAAACGGGCTCTGTATGTAGATCTCTCTATATTGATGCATATGTGCTGTGTAATTGATATACTCCATGTGTATGTACTTTATACTCCATGCATTCTATTATTTTATACTCGATGTGTATTGGTTTTTGTAGTATTATTCAATTGGTATACTGATATACTCCATGTGTATTAATTTTATATACTCCATGTGTGTTATTGGTAGGTCTAATGTCTGAGGAGTGTAAAAGTCGCAGTAACAGAGCCCTTGGAACAGATTTTCAGTGACCAAGAAGAGTCTGCTTAGCTTACTAGTCTTTTTCTTGGGGTTTGTTCAATGTCTACTATGAAATCCCAAGAAGCCTCTGCCTCGGCTTCTCCATGCAGTTACCATGTGTTTTTGAGCTTCAGGGGCGAGGACACTCGCAAGACTTTCACCGATCACCTCTACACAGCTTTGGACCAAGCCGGATTTCACACCTTCAGGGATGATGATGGCATAGAAAAAGGAGAAGACATCAAGTCTGAACTTGACAAAGCGATTCGAGAGTCGAGGATTTCGATAATTGTCTTCTCGAAGAACTATGCCTCGTCAACTTGGTGCCTCGAAGAGCTTGTGATGATCCTCAAGCGCAGGGCTTCTGGGCACGTAGTTCTACCTATCTTCTATGATGTGGATCCATCAGAAGTGAGGAAGCAAATCGGGATCTTCGAACAAGCATTTACAAGGCATGAAGAGAAGCTCAAATTAGAAATAGGTGAACTGGCAAAAGAGAAATTGAAGGATAAGATAGGAACATGGAGGGCTGCGCTTAGAGAAGCTGCAGATGTGGCCGGGATGAATTTACAAAATCAAGAAGATGGGTAATTTCCTCGTATTTAGCTTCTTTAGCTTGGCATAACTTAAGTCGCTTTTCAGCTCATACTCATCCCATTACTGCAGTAGTACCAATAACGTGCTCATTTTTTCAAGTTATTACATTGCAATGTTCAATTCTTGGTTTGTGCTATCCAGTCATGTATTCTTATTATTTTTTATCCCATCTTCATTGCAATTTTCAGACACGAGGCAAGGTTTATCAAGAAAATTATAAAAGTGGTTGGAGGCAAGGTAAGTCGCAGGACCTTGAACATTGCCCCCCACTTGGTTGGAATACATTCACGTGTCAAAAACATTCAGCTTTGGTTAGAAGATGGGCCAGGTAATGTAGGCATAGTTGCGATTTGTGGAATGGGTGGAATAGGCAAGACAACCATTGCAACATTTCTGTATAATTTGAACTTCTCAAGATTTGAAGGTAGCAGTTTTATTGCAGATGTAAGGAAAATTTCACAACAACAAGATGGTTTACTAAGTTTACAAAGACAGCTTCTTTCGGACATTTTGAAGACAAGGAAAGTAAAACTAAATAATATTGCTGAAGGAACTGCTATGATTAAAGATGCCATATGTTGCAAAAAAGTTTTTGTAGTTCTTGATGATGTGGATGAACTTGACCAATTAGAGGCACTACTTGGAATGCAAGGTTTGCTTTTTCCAGGAAGTAAAATAATCATAACCACCCGGCGTGAGCGGTTACTAGGGCCGTATGAATTCTATAAGGTGCACAGACTTGAGTATCTAAGTGACGATGAATCCTTGGAGCTCTTTAGCTGGCATGCCTTTGGAAAATGTTGTCCTGACAATGGGTATGGAGAGGTCTCAAAAAAGGTGGTAAGCTATTGTGGAGGGATACCATTAGCAATTAAAGTTTTAGGTTCTTCTTTATCAGGGGATTGCTTAAACATGTGGAAAAGTAAATTGGAAAAATTGAAAGCCATTCCCTACCGTCAAATCCTTGATAAACTTCGAATAAGCTATGACTCTTTACAAGATGACCATGACAAACATCTATTCCTCAATCTTGCTTGTTTTTTTGTTGGAAGAGACAAGGATTCTACGGTTACAATTTTAGACGGATGTGAATTCTACACAATGGTTGGGATTCAAAATCTCGTGGACAGATGTCTAATATCGATTGATGGAAGTAATACGCTAGTAATGCATCATTTGCTTCAAGACATGGGAAGAGAAATTGTTCGCCAAGAGTCACCAAAGGAGCCAGGCAAACGTAGCATCCTTTGGAATCATAAGGACGCATTTGATGTTTTGAGAGAAAACACTGTAAGAATTTTACTCTGCTCTTTATGTATTTTTGTATGAATATGTGTAGGGATGCTAGTCACTAATCATTGTTCCTGTTGCACATCCTCATTTTCCCTTTTTCTTAATCTTATGTTAGGGCACAAGCGAAATAGAAGGCCTCAAACTCGATATGTGTCTGTTGAAGGAAGATATATATGCTAGTACGGTTTTTGGTGGCAATAGAAAACGTCGATATGAAGAGTTTCTTGAGAAGCCCTTATTCTCAAATTTGGGTGGTTTTTTTAAAAGATATGGTTTCAGTATCTTCTCCCCTTACCTCGAACCCACAGATCTAGAAAATTCAAATCCAGTAGCTTTGGAAGCTGATGCATTTGCAAAGATGAGCAAACTAAAACTTCTGCAGCTGAATCATATACATATTAGTGGGTCCTATAACAGGTTTTCCAAAAGATTAAGATGGTTGTGTTGGCGTGGATTCTCACTTAAGTCCATACCTAGTGATTTCCCTTTGGAGAGCTTGGTTGCTCTTGACATGCAATATAGCCGCTTAAAAAATGTATGGGACGGAACAAAGGTATGTTACTACTTTTTTCTTCCTTTAAAATTTCTTTGGAAAGTGTATTGAAGGCTTTGATAACCACTTTTCCCCCCTTCTCTTGCAGTTTCTACGGTTGTTAAAAATCCTTGATCTAAGTCATTCATATAACCTTGCCAAAACTCCCGATGTTTCAGAAGTCCCCAATCTTGAGAGACTGGTGCTTAAAAGTTGTACAAGTTTGGTTGAGGTTCATGAATCCATTGGACACCTTGGGAGACTTATTTTGTTAAATTTGGAAGATTGCAAAAATTTGAAGAATCTTCCAAGAAGCATTTGTATGCTAAAACATTTGGAAACGCTCGTCGTGTCTGGTTGCTCAAATCTCGACGGATTGCCGGCAAACATGAGAAATATGGAGTCTCTAACTGTGCTTATGGCAGATGGAATTGCTTTAAATCAATCTGTCCCTACCAATGGGCAGGTGAACGCAGTGCAATATTTCATCTTGCCTTGGCGGTTGAAGACAAGAGAAAGTCCGGAAATTTCGCGGCTTTCTTTACCACGTTCCTTGGTAAAATTAAGTCTTGTGAAATGTAATCTTTCAGATGATGATTTCCCCAGAGACTTTAGTAACTTATGCTCACTGAAGGAACTATATCTGGGGTTCAATCAATTTCGCGAACTCCCAGATTTCATCAGAGGTCTTCCGAAGCTTGAGTCCTTAGTGATAGATTGTTGCCCAAGGCTCCGCAAACTTGAGGGGGTCCCGCAACTATGTCATTTTTATTTTTTAGGTAATAGATTGCTGGAGGAAGTAACGTATCAAATCTCGCACCGTCCAACAACCACTTGTCATTTAGACGCATGCCACCATCCAGAGCCTACGAGCGCATTCAAATTAGAATCCATTGAAAATGTTGAAGTTGAGATTGTTAACAATTTGGGCTTGTCGAACCTGCAATCCATGGGAAACCTAACTGTAAAGCTAACATCATGGTTTGGCATGCAACAAAGGGGGTTTCCCCTCCAGGTGCTCTCTCTTTCTCTCTCTCTCTCTCTCTCTCTCTCTCTGTTTGTGTGTGTGTGATGCCTGGATTTTCCTTCTATGACAGGTATGTTTTGAAACACATATAATCTGTGCTTATGTTCCTGCTAGCAAGGTTCCACCCTGGTTCGATTATGGTCCTGGTAGTAAGGTTCCACCCTGGTTCAATTTTAAGAATCAAGGATCCTCAATTAATTTTATTGTGCCTTCATATCTTAATTCAAGGATCCGTGGCTTGAACCTATGTTCAGTTTGTGGGCACTCTGGTGATCCAATAGACTTTGAAGCACATACTGTCATACATAATAGGACGAAGGGCTTGGTTTGGAGCCATTGCCCATATGTCTTTGGAACTGCAGAAGGTGAAGATACGATGTGGTTAAGCTATTGGAAGTTTGGAAATCATTTGGAAGGCGGCGATGAAATCAATATTACAGTGTTCAGTGGTGAATATGTGCAGGTTGAATTTGTGCAGGTTGGAGTCCGCCTTCTATACGAGGAGCAACACAAAGAGATGAGCTCCCAATCAACGTACGGAGATAAAATACCCCATCTACAATTTGGAAATATCGTTCCAGGAAATGTTTCTGCACATCAACCGAGCACATTATTGTACCAACTCGGCTATCATCTTCCTAGATGCTTGAATTGTGAGCGTCTGTACCCTCCACCTTGGATCCATACCACGCCTGATGATTACGATTGGACTGTGGAATGTCAGGCTTCAAGACTTTTGATGCCAAAGCCATTTTATGTTTCTCAAGACCGTGGGTGTTGATTTGTTAAAGCTGCTACACTTCGGATCAACGATATTTACCAGTTAATCTAGATAAGTATCTTTTGCTTCTCATTTTCTCGTGTAATATATATGATACTGAAGTAAAACTCGACCTTTGGTGTCCGTTCAAGGGGCTCCCAGCCGCCAGCACCTTCAATCTTCTGCGACTCAGCGAGTTTCTACAGCAACTCTGGCCTCAAATCTACCCACCACGGCAAGAAATGGTTACCACTGCGTTTGAAACCCAGGGGGAGAGAGAGAGAGAGATTTTGGGCTGATTCTGATGGTAGAGAGGAAAGGAGAGAGATTGATGGACATTTTCCCATTTCCATTAACACGGACGCATTTGGCCATCAAAAATAGAAAAATGAAAAACAGACGCAACAATCTGGATTGAGGGGTAGAAAAGGTGGAGAAAAGGATACAATGGCAGCCTCAAAAGAAACACGTAAACAAAACTATGTCGAGATATGAATGCCGAATTGGCTGTCGAGTATCTAACGAGAGGAGCATAATACGGATTTAGTGAAAGTAAATAAAATAACAGTAAAACAGTATTGACCTGGTTTTCTACAAGTAGACAATCTCCTCACAAGCCCGAGTAGTAATTTTACAGGGGTTCTGAAAAAAAGTAGAAAACGCTGAGAACAAAACTGCGTATTCTTCGAACTGAAGTGTCAGTCCACCTTCTCTTTTCTTTGATGTACATTGTGAAGAGCTATGATTTTTGCTGGTCTGTACCATGAAACTTCTTCCCAGCTTCTACAGCATCCCTGCAAAGGATTGCAAGTAGAGTCAGTTAGACAGACACTAAAGGAGCTCAGAAAAAGATGGGGTTCCTGGATATTGCAATATAACGGGACGAGATTTAACAGCCAGTTTTCGATGCTCAGAAAAAAGAAGGGTATAGTGCTGCTTTTTTCATTTACAGGAGAGACGAAAATCCACGATTAAAGATGGGGTTCCTGGGTATTCCACTATAACAATGCTAAAAAAACACTTAACATGTCATTTTCTTTTTTGGCTAGGCAAAAGATTTTCACATCTCAATCTTATATAGACTTCTCAAACAACATCAAGGTCGGCACACAGGCGCACATAAACTGCAGTAACTGGAGTTAAAAGTATAGAATAGAAATGTTTCTCCACAACCTGAAAGCATTTACAAGCTCCTTATTCTCGGGGTCGAGCGTCACACCCTCATAAAAAGCATTGGCTGCCTCATCGAACTTCTGCAATAGCAAGGGTGAGACAAAAAAATCATCACAATATTTAAGTGAGCAGGATATTTTATTTACAATCTAATGGAGTCAACAAAAACTTAATCATTGAAAGCTTGCCTGTAATAGACGTAAAGCTACGCCTTCCCGGTAGCACGCCTTTGGCCAATCCGGTCTTAGTGCTCTGCAAGCCTTTGCATCAGACAAGGCATGCTCCGCTTGTCCCAAACGAATCCAGCAGAGACTTCTATTGGAGAGAAAAATAGCATCGGTAGGATCAAAATCAATTGCCTGAATCCATCAGCAAAAAAAATTAGGTTAAATGAGAATTCAAAATACAGTGATGGGAACGATCAAAGTGACACTTCTAGTAAACTAGTAGTATTCTTGTGGTTTTTTTCAAATCTAAACGTTTCTCAAGGTAATTGCTTTGAGTATCTATCCACCAATATTCTGTCTCTTCCAAGAACACACTCACAAAAACTCCCACCACCAAACAGTACCACTGATTTAAAACCAAGTGGCAGAAAACTACATTGGAACTCTGGTACCCCACTAGGTATCTCCTATCTGGACAATTGTTGTTACTTGACTAAACTTTAAACATACGAGTCTAGTCAGATTCTCAGTGCTAAAAATCTTCAAAAATTGCTGATGCATGAATGATGGGAGGACATAACGCTCCCTTGTGTAGTATCATGCTTTCAGAGGCCTACAAACCTCGTTGGCCGTGTAGAAAAAAGTTTGGAAATTCTCTCTCCATACTCAGAATGGTGCATGTTGACCAAGTAGGAGCGGTGACATTCCTATTAAAATAACATTGCTCCGATGACATCATCTCCAGAATAAGAGGAAATACGATCTAGATTGTTAGATATTGTCCAGGTTTGTGGGTGGGTGCCTGCGTAGCAATTGGAAAGGGCAAAGAAGGGGTAAACAACTCAAGAGATTATCAAACATATCAGAAAGGTTAGTGATCATTAAGGGATAAATTGTTTAACTGAAAATAGATGGATACAATGTATAAATTTGTCTGTAAATCTGGATATAGCAGTGGCTACTCTAACAAATATTAAAAAATACTCCTGTATAATTCCATCGTCAAAAGCCTAGTCTCATTCAATGGCCAATCATGAACCCCAGCAAGCTATGGTACTTATGTGTGCAAGCGTGCGCATTCCAAATTTTCGCATTTTGCAAAGACTAGGTGATCCATACTTAAAAGATGTGTGCGTGCGTGTGCGTGTGTGTGTGTGTGAGAGAGAGAGAGAGAATTTTGGGACCTGTGTGTAAGCATCAACGGCCATCAAATAGTCCTTCTGCTTGAATGCATCTTCTCCTCTAAATTTTGCTTCTGCAGCTTTCTTCTTTGCCTCAGGAGTCGGCTGAAAAGTGATTAAACATTTTGTCAAACACCAACTACAACAATAGATATGACAAAATTGCAGCCATGTGAAAAAAAGGGAAATTCGACGAACTAAACAGGAGCTTGAATGGTAAAACAATGTAAATAAAACTTTCATCCTTTCGTGGGTATAGAACATCAGAATGAGTACTGGAGCCAACCAAAATATCCTGACCAATTTTGGTAAGACTTACATTAGTGCTTACAAGTGATGCCATATGACCTAGCTAAATACATAATATCAATCCACTTTATTTTCATGGAATTAACGAACCATACAAAACATTTTAGCATGAGCTTGTTCATCACAATACTCAACGCGGTTCACAATTTCTTCCCCAACTACCCAAACTCAAATTTACGGGTTACTTCTAGTAAGTAGTTACACAACAAGTTCTTCACAAATCCCACCTCGAGGCTGACAGTTCCGATCATTATTGCATTTCTGTTTGACTCTCAATGTACTAGTTAATGAACTTGGTAAAAATACATAGCTACTGCTCCAAATTGTACTATAAACAGTCATTGGCAACTATTGATGATTGTTAAGGAGGAGGCATCAATATCATCAAAGCTGATTATGGCACAACAAAACTAAAAGTAAATAATGGTTGGAATGGCACCTCAGGCATAGCTTGCTTTGAAGTGGCAGCATCTCTCAGCAGTTTATCTTCCTTTGTCTCTTCCTGCAATGGAGAACTCTCAAATGTCATATCCACGTCTAAGTTCTGATTTTATATAAACTGGGAAATAGCCAGATCTACTCCAAGCAGTGACAATTTCAGAAGTCAAGGTGTACAAGGCCTCATTAAATAAGCGACACTTTTAGTAGAGCACATTAAAGTTACGCACAAAAGGCAGAAGATTCGAATACCTGTTCTTTTCCAGTTTCAGATTGCATATGTTCAAGTATTCCATCAACATTCCACTCTGGAACACTTTGAATTTTTGAAGTTAACGGAAAAAGAATCTCAACAGCCTTTCTATTACCTCTAGCAGCTGCAACCTGCACGGGCTTTAACCCGTCCTGGAATGAGAAGGACATGCATCATCAAAATCAAGCACATTATGATTGGGGGTTTTTTGCTTGGCATTTGTTTTAATCTCAATTAAAATGGGGACAATACTATGCCCATTCATATGTAGGACTACCAGACTAGTCACAAACAGTACAGATATAGATATCAGGAACAGTGGACCAGTCAAATAAAAAACTCAATGAACCAGCATCGCAACTGGCAGATGCCCAAACACCTGAAGCAAGTTTTCTTATGGCAGACAAACGAAAGTGGTGCCAAAAAAAACAGAGAGACGGCATGCCTGACCTCATCAGTTGCATTGGCATCAGCTCCAGCTTTTAATAAGGAGTTTATTATTTCTGGACTCCCGTTATCCGCAGCAATGTGCAAAGGGGTTGCCCCACCTGCAGTAATATTCACTTTAGCCCCTGCCTGTACAGAAAAAATACCATTAGAGCTATACAGTGATAGCACGAATAGCACCATTTCAAGAGAGCAAATAATCTATTCCATGATATGCACAACAGAATGACTTGTACGCACGTGTGAGAGAAAATTCCTTGAAGGCTGAGAGACACTTTGCAACCACAATAACGAGAAAAAATAATGCAAATAAACAACTGAGCACCGAGGAAACTATGTGACCTGAATCAACAACTCTAAGCATGCCAGTGAACCTGCTGCTACAGATGACAACAGTGGAGTGATACCATCCTCTGTTTCAGCATTAGGCTGCAAAAAATGAGATAAATACACATAAATACATGACCACAGCAGTTCTTCAACTAACAAAATCAAGTTGTTCCTGTTTTTGTTGGAGACTAACTTTCTCCGAACGATACAAGGCAAAAAGAAAATGAGCCAAATTTCCACAACATGAACATAAATACAATCACAACCCTTGCTTGGGAACCTTATAACGTGCAAGTATAAAGGACCAGAGGCGTATTACTTCTTGAAAGCATAGAATTGGAATTAAAATAAAAGTAAAAAAAATATGCAAAGTCCAAAATAGCCTATATGATATATCTAAATTCCCCTAATTCATCTCTCCATGCAATGAATTAAACATAGAAGGATAATAGACAATTGCTTGACCCCAATGCAAGAATGCTAAGAATGTGACTAAAAGTTGTGTCCAAAAAATTATGAAAGGCAAGCCCAAATCAGAAAAAATGAAGTACGACACCAGGAACGACAAGGCACATCTCCTTAAAATGTAAGATTACATTGTTCTTAGAAATAGACCCTGTAGAATCAAAATGATAACTATAAGCATAAGAAAATAGAACACACAATAAGAGTAGTAGCTTACATCAGTGTGGTGTTCTAGCAGTACTTTCACAGCATCTTGTTGAGCATGACCAGCAGCCCAAATCAGAGGAGTACCAGCATCACTTTGCGAATCAATGTCTACACCTTTGGAAAGTAAGAACCTCATCAACTCAATATCTCCTGCAAAGATAGTGTCTTTCAGAATGGGTTTTAAACCAAGTTAAGAAAGAAAATGAAAAAAGGGGAAATATTTGACCTCTGTCATAAATCTAATACACACGTCTCCTAGGAGCAAAGACTAAGTTAGATGAATCCAAGAACCAACACTTAGACATGCACCCCCACCTGACAACCATTCTTGCATGGGGAATCCATGTGACATGCGGCCCAACCAACATCCACAAGTATATACACACAGACGCACACATACCCCAACACACAAACACACAAACACACACACACACATATATGCACGGCACACGCATCCCAGTTGTAAAAAGGGGTGTAATTAGGTATCTTAGATTCTTAATTTCTTATCACTGGTAGAACATAACATAAATACTTCTCATGCCAAGGCATCCAACTATAAGGTGGAAACAAATTTCGTGTAATACAAGAGGAAAAGAGAACCAGCATATCGATGGTTATGTCATGTGTCTTACCCTTAAAGAAATTATATCTAGTAAACAAAAATAAAGCTATCTAACAGCTGCTACAAGTGAAAATAGAAAATACTGCACACCTATTCCAGCGGCATGATGCAGAGCTGTAGCTCCCAGCTCACTGGGTATATTAGCATTTGCACCACACTCGATAAGGTATTTGACCGTGGTAATATGCCCTTGCCGAGCAGCATGAAGAAGAGGAGTCTCACCTATAAAACAACAAAAATTCCAAAACATAGTCTAAGTAGTGGCATTAAGAATTGATGCCCACAGATGCAGTTCAAGCCCAAAAAAAAAAAAAAAAAAAGCGGCTGCCATATACCCATTTAGTGTTTGGGTACTAAATAACTGGTGCATAGTGCAAATAAATACACCTATGAGGGTGAGGTAAGTCCAAAAAAACCTAAGAAGCATAGACATTTCAAAGAAGGAGGCATTTCACGCCGGACACTAGTAACTGTGGCCTCCTTTTTAGGCTCGCTTTTGGTTCTAGCCAATTCAGTCATATCTATTCATTTTTCCAATTCTTTTTCATCAATAAACTGATTATGAAAACAAATTGACCGAAAGCTAAAATTTTTACAGAAGATGAAAACGAGCTACGGAGTATTTTGAAAGGAAAAAAATCTGTTTGGACGGTATGTTTTAACTGCTTTCTCACGAGTTGGACACCACATAGGGGAAACTCGTTTGCATCGCTAATACATCTATTCTAATACTCTATTCCAACATATAAAGGGCGAAGCGATTTTGGTGTCACCAATTTTTGAAGCCCCGTCGCAAAAGCCATTTCCGCAATTCCCCCATCAAGAATCAAGTATTTACAACCACTTTTAACGTGCCAAACCAAACCATTGAAAATACATGCATTGATTTGTGCAAGTGGGGACGTGTGATGTGAATATATGAACATAGCTAGAAGGTGAGTATGCGTGTATAACCGTCCTCGTCTTTAGTATCCACATTGAGTTTCAACTCCTCGACCAAGTACTTGCAGACCTCGGTCTGTCCTTCCCTCGCAGCAAAATGAAGAGCTCCTCTCTTGTTAGCGTCCTTCACATCGGCCACGGTTTGCGCCAACCCATTCCCGTCGTCCAGCTGCGCTGCCAATTCTGTATTCAGACCAAAACCAAAATTCAAATAATCCAACTTAGCAAACAACTTTACGGGAAGCAAAATTCGCAAAAAGGGAGTCCAAACTTTACTCTTGAAGAGATCGAGATTTCCGGTGCGAGCGGCATTCAGTAACTGTTCAACCTTTTGCCTCACTGCAGTCACAAAGAAAAGAGGGGACTACTGAGATTGCAACGGAAAATATGTATACTAGCATGCGGCATGTGCATACATAACTGTGGAAAGAGAGAGAGAGAGAGAGAGAGAGAGAGAGAGAGAGAGAGAGGACCTGCTAGGGCAACAGAAGCATCGGGAGCCATTATTAGGTGGGTTTGGAAGAGTGGGGACTAGTTGCTTAAACCTCGAATCGGCTCGCTGTCGCTGGTAGGGGTTTTGGAGAGAGAGAGAGAAGGTTCTGGGATTTCTCAGAGAGAATAGATTACGGCGTTTGATAAGAGCAAGAGCCCGTCGGACTGTTGCTGGACTCGGGTCAACTGCTGAAAGAGTCCTGATGGGTCTGCCCACTTACGGCCCGGTTGGATGCGGTGATTGACTCTCGCAGGGGAAAACAAAAAGGGAAAATGACGGCCCAAGATGTGTTTTGATAATTAATACTCGCTATAGACATGCTGAGAATATTTATTAATGCTGAAAATGTCCTTGGAGAATATTAATTATCAAACACGTCCTTGGCCGTCATTTTCCCAAACAAAAATGAAATGGATTTTTATGTCCTAAAATACTGGATGGGTTACCTCAAAAAATGTGTTTATAGCTTAAAGACTCTAGATGTATGGTTTCCGTTAAACGAACTTTTAATCGATGTGTTTAGGAAAATGATTAATCTCGAAATTCGTGTTTTTTTTTTTTGAACTTTAGCCCTTGTAGTTCGTTAAGTTCATGGGAAAAAAACTGCAATAGTCCTTGTAGTTAAGTCTTCGTGTCAATTTGGTCCCTGTAGTTATAATTGGCTCGATTTACACTCTGTACTTTTCATTTTGTTTCAATTCGGTCCAATTACTGACTTCCGTTAGTCCTTTAAATAGAAAAATCATATGGCCCCCTTTTTTGAGGTTAAAACAGACCCGTTCGGCTAAATAAGCCAACTTTTTTATTTTTTGATCTTATTCAAATTTTTTTTGTATTTGTTAGTTTTTCGTCAATTTTTTAGGGGTTATTACATTGTCATGACGAGAAGAATCTAAAAAGTAAAAAATTATTATCGAAATTCAATTTTTTTTGAATAAAGACGAAAAAATTGACTTAGGTTTATTTTTCAACATTCCTAGTTAGGAATCAGTGCATGGGCCAAGGGTAGAAAAATGAATGGAATGACAGAGCACTATTTTTTGTAACCACTTGGGCTGTTAAGTTAGGTTTATTGTAACCTAGTTGAGTGATTTGTTATGTTTATGTATTAGGTTATGACATAGTAAATTTAGAACTGAGTTTATATAATATTCTGACTTTTGAACATGGTTATTTAGCATGTTGTGACTTTTGGATCTATATCATGTTCTGACTTTTGGACATGATTCTATATGCATTTTCAGTACTATGCAGAAAAATAAGGCATCTCAGTATTTGTCCACAAGTTGAACATGTAGACAATATGATGCCTCATGACTAATCATGAAAATGCTGAATTCGATGGTAACTTTTTGTAGAAAATTATAACTAAATTTCTTCCCAAGTGCCTCCTTATCAATGAAGAATGGAAGAATAAGCTGTGTTTTGGTTCAGAGATATATTAGGGCAAGAGGGGAATGAGTAACCTCATTTAGCTAAATAAACCAACTGGCTTATTTTTTTGTCTTTATTCAAAAAAATTTCGTATTTGTTAGTTTTTTGTCATTTTTTTGGGAATGATTGTATCGTCATAACAAGAGGAATCTAAAAGTAAAAAATTACGATCGAAACCTAATTTTTTTAAATAA
Source organism: Rhododendron vialii (assembly GCF_030253575.1). Lineage (NCBI taxonomy): Eukaryota > Viridiplantae > Streptophyta > Magnoliopsida > Ericales > Ericaceae > Rhododendron > Rhododendron vialii. The sequence continues at coordinate 8,808,978 of NC_080563.1, forward strand.
AGACAAAAATAAACCAATAAGCCAATTTTTTCGTCTTTATTCAAAAAAAAATTGAATTTTGATCATAATTTTTTACTTTTTAGATTCCTCTCGTCATGACGATGCAATAACCCTAAAAAAATTGACGAAAAACTTCTAAATAATAAAAAAAAATTCAATAAAGATAAAAATATTTAGCCGAACGAGTCTATTTTAACCCCAAAAAAGGTGGCCATATGATTTTGTTGTTTAAAGGACTAACGGCAAACTAACGGAAGTTAGTAATTGGACCAAATTGAAACAAAATGAAAAGTACAGAGTGTAAATCGAGCCAATTACAACTACAGGGACCAAATTGATACAAATACTTAACTACAGGAACTATTTCAGTTTTTTTCCCTAAGTTCATTTAGACAATAGGAAAAATTCGGTCTCATTTAGCTATTCGGGATAGTTTTTCAGAAGGGCTGCAAGTACTAAATGAGCTTTTTTTCATCACTAGAGTAGCTTTTTTCCTTCACAAAATATAAAGGTGAAAAAGAATCTTTATCACTTTGATCATTTTTGGAGAACTATCCTGAATAGCCAAAGAGAGTGCATTGCATCCCTCCAAAAAAATATGAGAGTATTTGTAAGTTTTTGATAACTAGGCGTCCAAGCTAGCTTACAAGCAACTTGACCAAACATAAGGACCATAAATCTATCTTCAATAGCATAGGAGCCTACTTGAAGGCGAAATAAGTACTTTGTATGAACTAATCCAAAAGAAGTTAATAACACCTTACTTACAAACAAGTTCTTTGAAAGTAGTAAATCTCTTAGGACAAGAAATCAACTCATATTGGGAGAGGGAAAAAAAACAATAGGTTTTTTTTTTTTGCTATTTGTTAATCCTAATCTATTCTTCCACTTCGGGATGGGATGTGGTAGTTGAAAGCTCCAAAAGATCTAGAGTAGAAATATAATGATGAAGGTTAAAACACAAATTGAATCATTGCTCAGATTTCAGCCCCATGAAAAAACTCTTCGTACTGCTTAGAATCTACTCCAGCAGCCGACAGAAATTCCATGTTTGTTCACTCTACATATCTTCCATTGACGTCTTTTGAATATCGATCATCGTTAATTTGCAACGACTGGAAGGAAGCAACTAAGATAATTTAGCTCGTAACCAACCATGAATTCGTAATTTCATGAGGTAAATTCAGAAGTGTTCCTATTGGAAGTGCATTTGAGCCAACAATATGCATGCAGTAGTAATCAGCATATCTATGGCTAACAAAAGGGAGCTCAAAAAATACTAGCTCAAACCTATTGATGCTAGCCAGCTACCAGAACCCAACTTTCACAGCAATCCTCTGTTAAGGCTAGCTGTGTTTGGATCAAGGAGTACTTATCAAGAGATTCCAGATGTGATATAAAGATCTCAAGAAGGAAAACTTACCGACTGTGTCTTGATATAAAGATCTCAAGAAGGAAACTTACCGACTGTCTCGTTAAAGCGGGAAATAAGTACTCACAAAATAAAACCTTTGTAGGAAGCGGCCTAAGGATTCCCATCGAACACAGGTTTGTATCAGCACACAACTAGACTTCATGCTTATATATTTATTGAATTAAAAAGAACCCAAAAATTTGAAGATTGGCTCTTCAATTTGAGATCTTTATATAACTTCAACATTCCAGATACCTCAAAGTATTCCAATTCCAATGCCCCAGTTGCAAAATTTTGCTTATCTTCATAGATTCCATTTCCTAGTAAACCAAAAGAAGAAAAACAAAAATGCAAGAAGAACAAAGAAAACAGCAATACAAACACTACAAATGAAAACCAGCAACACAAAGGTTACCTGGGGAGATAGGATTAGTCGAGATGCAGATGCGTGAAAACTGGCAAAGGTCATCACTTATAGTGACACCATAGGAGCAAAATTCACTCACAGTACTGGTGATTAATAAAGTGCACGTAAGTAAGTCGATCCAAACATCTAAGTTGAGAGAGAGAGAGAGAGAGAGAGAGAGAGAGAGAGTTTCTAAACAAAACCCAGATCAGATCAGATTGGAAAAAAATGATGACCAATTCTTTGATCGACACAGGAAAACTTCATTATCATATCATATACTAATAAAAAATGGAATCGAGAACAGTAGGGGAAAAAGAATATCGAAAGATCTTCGGAGAGTATATAGACTCTCCTAGTACTGCTACTCAGCAAAACTAAACCAATTTCGATGTGGGATCAATCATTGATCTTGATAACGGATCGACTGCGAAGCCTCCACGGCTGAAGAACAGAATCATGGTACTTAGACGGCAATGCCATAACCCTCCTCCTCTGCTTCTTCAATTTAGGCTCCGATCCCGATCCTTCTCCTTTCTCTATCTCTTCGATTCCCACACCATCGGTCACAAACAACTGGGTGAATCTGAGGTAATTCGACCTTCGCCTCCTCCTGATGACCGATCTCCTCTGTATGTACGGAACGCCCACGATGGATCCTCCCGTGGCGACGTGGTGGATTGCCTTGACGAGGAGATCGAGGCCTTCGCATCGGGTGGAGGAGGAGGAGGAGGAGGGGGTGTGGGAGGATTGTGATGAGTCTGTGGAGGAAGCGGCGGTGATGGTGGATGACGGTGGTGAGGAGGGCGAGGAGGAGGAAGAGGGAGGAGAGTGTGGTGGTAGAGTGGCGGAAGTGGATGTCGGTGGTGGGTTCTGAATTCTCATGGGTTGGATTGGAGACGGAACTGAAGAGGAATCGAAGCAGATGAGGGAAGGGGAGAGTAATTGGGAGAATTTTAGAGAGAGAGGGAGAGAGAGAGAGAGAGAGGTGAGGTGAGGCCTGCAAATAAGCAAATGCTGCTGCTACTTTTAACTGGTTCTGTTTGAGCCCAGATCCGACCCAAAGCACATACGGGGGTCTGATTGTTTTTGGACAGCGGTGAGCCGGTGGCCCAGATCTCGAACCAAATTTGGGTTATTTGGCTCTCGGATCCGATCAGCCTCGGCAACGGCTCTATGGGTCCTCTAGCAGCAACGATTGCGATGAGACGAAGGGACGATCAGCTCTAGCGCCGGTGTGATTCTTTCAACTTTCTCTAGCCACATTCATGAGCAGATCGGTGGCCTCCAACATTCTATTTTTTATTTTTCTTTTGTTCGGATCTTCTGACTCCTTTTTTTTTTTTGAAAATTTTATAGAAATGTTCTCTTAGTTTCACCCGAGTCTCATTTTCGTCCTCCAAGTATTAATTGCAACTCTTTTGACTTTCAAGTTTAGTTTTTCTACCAAGTTGATCCAATTGATAACGTCTATCAGCCAAATGGAAAAATTAGATTGAGGGCAGACGTCATCAATTGAACCAACTTGGTATGAACTGCAATGTCCAAACTGCCATCAATTTGATTTTATCCGTCTAATTTGGCTGATAGAAGTTATCAATTGGACTAATTTGGTACAACAACCAAACTTGAAGGTCAAAAGCGTTGTAATTGATACTTGAATGATGGAAATGAGACTCGAATGAAACTAAGAAGAACATTTATATAAAAATTTCCCATTTTTTTAGGTTCGGACTTCCTGACTCCTTTTGTTGTATCCTTTTTTTTTGTTTTTTGGGTCAAACAAAATTTTTTGTTGTTGTATCTAATCATCTATTGTTTTCTTAGGCATATGAGCTACACAATTTGCAATTATTATTCAACCACAAACACTTACATATTTTATACACACTTTCACATCTTTTTATGGGACCCACACATACTGGAGGTGTAATATGTGTAGGCCCCAATATGAATGTGAGTGAATTTATGTAAATATTTGTGTTTTTTTTCGTTCTTTCAATCATTTTTGACAGACTTATGTTGATTTTTTTAAAATTAATTATCCATTCTAACAAAAAGTTTTAAAAAGTAGAAAAAATTATGACCAAATGCAAAAAAAACAAAACAAAGCAAGGTAAAAAAAAAACAATTGTGCTAGTACCACAAACATTTACATGCATAAAAGCATATTCACTCACTCACACTGGACATGGAGTCCGCACACACTGTGTATGTGTATCCTACACTTAATATGAGTGAGTTTGTACATTTGTACGGGAGTGCAAGTGTTTGTGGTTTTAGACTTGGTGCTTGTTTGGGTGTTTGTCTTTTAACTTTTCACTTTCTCATATTTCACTTTTAGGTGTTTGGCTGGGCGTGGGCAAAATGACTTTTGCCAAATTGATTCTTCGGCTTTTGGGCCTTAGAGAAGAGAAATAAGAAGACGGGGAGATGAGTTTTTTCGCTTCTCATTTTTTTAATTTTTAAATTTTGGTTAAGAAAAAAACCTACAGAATACATTATGTATATATCTCCGAAATACTAAGGGGTGTTTGGAAACTTATTTTTTGACTTTTCATTTTTAATTTTTTGGCTTTTTGTTATGGTCAAAAATGTATTTTGAATCTAGTAGAATGTTTGGATGATATGTACAGAATGTATTTTGCAACATGAGTAGTGTTTGGAAGATATGTAATGAAAATAAATTATGAGTTAATTTTTTACCATATTGCCCTTGGTTATAAATAACCATCATTAATTACTCAATTTAAGTGAGGGTATTTTGGTAATTAACCTGAGAATGTGAAAAGCCAAAAATGCAAAAAGGACCTCTTGTGCTCTTTTTGGCTTCTTGCCTCTAAATCCAAAATCAGTGGATCCATTTTCTGGAAATGAGTTCTATAATTAGATTGCCAAACACCCAAAATAGGATAATGAGATAATGAAAATGCAATAATGAGGGAAAAAAACCCCTAATCATACATTACAAAATACATTTTAATCATAATTTAAAAAATTAAAGAACTAAAAAGTTAATAATAAAGAGTCAAAAAAGTCCCAAACGCCACATTAATGAAAAAAAGAAAAGAAAAATGCAGTAAAAAGCTTTGTCGGGTTCAACAGAGACCGCTATAAATACTTAAACACGACCCTCCTCGGTCTTCCCGTGCTCTCTCGCTCTCTCTCACTCTGAGCCGTTTCCAAATTCCAAGACGCTGATCTCATGGTGGTCCTCCAACCTCTTCTCCAAAACCACGGCAGCGAAATCAGCGACGGCCGCGACGGACTCCCCACCCCGCCGCAGCCTCTTCAAGGCCCCAAAGAGGCGCATTACAGGGGAGTACGGAAGCGTCCCTGGGGCCGGTACGCGGCCGAGATAAGGGACCCCTGGAAGAAAACCAGGAAGTGGCTCGGCACCTTCGACACCGCCGAGGACGCAGCCCTCGCCTACGACAACGCCGCCCGCAGCTTCCGCGGCGCCAAGGCCAAGACCAACTTCCACCACCACGCCGTCGCCGGGTTCCGTCCCCCGCAGCTCACGGCAGTTCCCTACGGCGGGCTGTGGAGCCACCTGCAGCAGTGGTGCGCCGCTTACGGCTGGGGCGAAGCGGGGTGTGAATCGAAGTACGTCGTCGTTGAGAATGGAGGAAATGTAGATGCGGGGGAAGAGAAGAAGAAGAAGAAGCCGTTGCCGTTTGATCTGAATTTGCCGCCTCCGCCGTTTCAGTGATCGACGGCTGCGATTTGTTGGAGGGTGTGCTGATCTGATTGTTGCGATTCAGGGGAGTAAAAAGTTTCGTTTTCTTCCGTTTAAGCCCTCTGTTGTTCTACTTCTTTTGCATTTGGGCTATTGGGTCTGGTAATTAAGCTTTAGATTAATGGCATTCCTTTTTACATGTAAAAGTGAGGGAATTTTTAGATATATCTGATCTGATTTTGAAAACCAGCTAGTTCTATTAACGAATGGAAATGGAGTAGTTCCTTCCATCGGGAAAAAAGAGAAAGAAAAAGGAAATGATTCATGTGCAATGCTACGCAAAAAACTTTAAAGTAGGTACAACTCTAGACACATTTGCTTCCTCCATCCCAAAGTTAAATGATTTTTACAGGAGATCATGTAACTTTGATCACGAAAAATAAAGTATTTTCGGAATTAATTTTTAAATTTATTTTGCATTGTTTAAAAGATTTCGACGAGTACTTTAAATTGATGCAAAAAAGTTCCAAAACATATTATGAAAAATTCGATTCTTTTGAAAGTCATAATGACAGGACTTTACATAGGAAGGATTTAAAATGTAGAAAAGAGGGAGTATAATTTATTATACGCGAGTTTATATACATCAAACGGGTCTGGACATTGTTGCGTCGAGAGTTGTTTTTTAAATTTTAACGTAGACTCTTTTTTTTGATTCATATTGTTGTGTTGGATAAAAATTATCTTTTTTGTTTTTAGATAATTACGGGAGGTGGGTCCTGCGCACCCAAACATGTCTAGTGTTGGGGATCCATATCTCCTGTGAGTGTGAATTTGTGTTTGGGTGTGATGCTAGCAAATGGCTATATTCTTTTGAACTTAAATCTGAAAAATTTATCTAAGTATTTTAAAAAATAATCATTTTTTAGCCAAAAAAAAGAAGACATTTTGACGCTAAAAAATGGTTATTTTTCAAAATACTTAAGTAAACGTTAAAAAAACTACTATTTCGATTCTTTTTGTCGAAACGAATCAATAACCTACAAAAATTAGACACAATTAATAAATACGAAAAAAATTCAAATAAAAACAAAATTTCTAAATGGAAGTCAAGTTATAGTAAATTAAGTTCAGAAGAACACAGTGAATATCTTTTGGATGCAACTGTGCTAGTAGTTCCGTGATGTTAATTTTCCTGTCATGATGTAGACATTTCATGAGCATATTGACGCATGATAACTTCACCTGGGTAAAAAAAAAATTGATGCATGATAAAACTATAAATAATAAGTACCGAGCAAATATCTTGATATAGCAAACCGTGTAAAAATATTTAATTTGGGTGGAGTATAAAAATCTGCAAAACGTGTAGCCGGCCATATTATAATCAAAGCTGCCACGGAAACTGACCGGAGGCTACTGATTTCGCATCGACGGCACACGGGGTCCATTATGGATAGAATACCTACACATATCAGATTAAGTTGATTTTTCACGGACTCATTTTATTTTATTTTTTTAAATTGTTAAATGGTTTGGATCATCTGTGCGAAGCTCGAAGTGGACCAGGGTTCTTCGGGTCAGGGTGGCTCTCGGTTCTCCCCGATTGGTTTCCTTGGAGTTTTCGTATTACAAATGTTTACATCGGTGGTGTAAAAAATTTATTTTTTGTAAGTAAAGAATTTATTCTTTTTTATTTTTTTCAAATCAATTGCATTATGCCACATCGCCATATTTTATTAATTGAAACTACTGTTTTGACATGTGTCACGATGCAATTAATTTGAAGAAAATAAATATTTACGCAGAGGACGTAAAGAATTTATTCTCAACGTTGTAAAGTACTAGTAGTAGCCATGATGAACACTAAGCTGTACTTTAACCTGATAGGCCATAATGTGCTGGTGAAAATCATACACTCGTGTAGGAGACGGTGGTTGCAGTAGATTAGATTAGATCGCTGGAAGTGAATTATCTTCCCGACAGCAGACCAACTTTGGAAGGTAAAGACAGAATTGAATTCAATGGAAGTTGAAGTACTCCCCCTGCAGCAAACAGCAGACCAAATTATCGTCTCGTTTTTACTTAGAAAAAAGTTGTTAACAAATAGTACTATTATTTTTGTTACAGTAACTCTATTCATAAATCATCAATTTATTCGTTACCAAAAATAATTCGACATTTCTTAACAATTTATTCACTGCTGAAAATACCTGACAATTTCTCGACCATAAATAAAAATTTACAAATTTTTCACTATCCAAAATACCTTATTCAACAGCACGCACGCACGCATATTAAAACTTTGACTGTGCACGTGTGAGGCGTTTGTTTGTTGTCTAAGCGCTTTTAATGCTTTGCAACTTCCGACCCCCTCCCTCCCTCCCCATCACCTGGGGTCTCATTGCCCCCTCTTAGGCTTTTAAGCCTACCATATGGACCACTTCATTACCACCACCACCACAACCCCTCCCCCCCTTCCCAAACTGAGGTAGAAATTACAAGAAAGGATAATGGTACATACTAGTATATATACCAACGCGCGGAGGTCCATTTCGGGTCTTAAATAATGGTCATAGTTGTTTATTTTGTTTAAAATGTTGTTTATAGTGTCTATAAAAAAATCAGCTCAATTGAACTTTCAGTAGGACATTTACGAAACGTTCAACTTTGTTTCATAATTGAAGCCCTGAAATCCAATTGCACCGATTTTTTTTAGGAACCATAATTAAAATATTTCAAACAAAATGAATGGTTTTAATCATTTTTTTTGAAATCCAGAATGGGTACCAAATTGCTCTGTGCGCGTTGGTACAGATATTACCAATAGAACCGTTGAACCAGAAAAAAAGGAAAGAAAAATAATTTTTCCTTATTTGGTTTGAGACAAAACAAGAAAGAAAATAACAAAATAAAGTATTAAGCATAATAAATTGGAAAATTCTAAAATCAGCCCAGTGGGCTGACAATAGTGAGAATGTGAATGTGTATTAAAAGGTATAAAAAGTACACAAAAATGCGTGTTTTCCTTGTCTTATAGTGTGTTTATCGTCAGCTCATTGGGCTGACAATAGCAAGACCGTAATAAATTTTCCTCCACACTGTCCTCAAAGTTGCCAGTATTTCCTTTCCTTTCTTTTCCCCCAGTTTGAAATAGGCCCTAATGAATATATTTAAATTAGGTTAATTTTTATTGAACTCTTCAATGTGCTCTAATGAATAAATTTAAATTTAATAAAATGTGTTATAAATAAATTAACAATATAGTTGGAAATTTTTTTTTGGCCATATTTTATAGTTGGAGATTTATAAAACACAAAATTATTTAAAATTTGAGAACTTTTCATTTTGATTTTTTTTAAAAACTGAATAGAAACCCAATTTAGTACTTTTTTTTATTTTAAAGGAAACCCAATTTAAATAGTTTCACCGATTGGAGTGCTCAATTATGTTAGAATCCATTCCAGAAACCTTCTTAAAAAATAAGTAGCTTATTTCACATTTTCAAACTAAAAAATACTCCCTCCGTCCCTTTTTTTTGTCCAGTATTCCATTTTGGACTGTCCCTTAAGAGCATCCACAATGGGTGTTGAAAAATGTATGCATTATAATTTGTGAAAATTTATATGCATCTCTATTAATTATTTTGATGATTAATTCAATGATAATTTTATTCGGCAAATACAAAATTATCGAAAAGTCGATTCCCGAATTAAATATTTTCGTGACCTTGAAATATAGCATAAAGTCTCTTGGATTCATGATTTATATTTACAAAGACTTTATTGAGCTCAATACATGCTTTAACGGTTTATTTAGATGAAATTGTGAGCCACAGGTTGACGAACCGGCTGACAAGCCGGCTGTCTGAACAGAAAGCTGTGACAACCGGACGACCACCCGGATGACCACTCTATCCAACGGCTAGTTTCCAACGGCTAGTTTCAAACGGCTAGTTTCCAACGGCTAGTTTCCAACGGCTAGTTTCAAACGGCTAGTTTCCAACGGCTAGTTTCCAACGGCTAGTTTCTAACGGCTAGTTCCAACGGCTAGTTCCAACGGCTAGGAAGCATATGGATGGCTATATAAGGCATCAAGAACTCATTAATGAGTAGACATACACAAGCTACAACATTCCATATTATTGCAAGAGCAAATTCTCAAAAGATCAAAGCCAAAAATTCTCATTGTTCTTCCACTTTCATATTATTCTTGAGAGAAAATTTGTACAAGTCGTGAGCGATAATTTTCATACCTTCTTCACATACTTGTATTTCCTAAGTGAGTGTTTGAGTCAAACACTTGAAAGCTTAGAAGACCAAATTCGGGTTGGAATTTGGGTGTTATTGTTTTTGAGAAGTTTTCGGAGAAAATTCTTGCGGTTGTGCTAGCTCCTCGGGAAAGCTAGAGGCATTCGGTTCTTGTAAGCACCCGCAAGACTTACAAGTTGTAATCTTTTAAAGATTAGTCTAACCTTCAAGTAATTGCTTGAGGAGAAGTGGAGTAGGGCCGGACCGTGGACAAATCCGGACCGAACCACTATAAACGGGTTCTATCTCTCTATCTCTCTATTTTGATTGCATACTTATTGTTTGCATATATTGTTAGAGATAAATTTTTATTGGTAATTATTACTAGCAATCCTATTCACCCCCCCTCTAGGTTGCATAATTTGGGTAACAATTGGTATCAGAGCCTCGGCTCTTGTTTGTAGATTTAACCATCTAAGAGTTAAGATCCATGGCAACCACTAGTAATGTTTCTTGTATCGAAGGTCAATCGTCCAATAGACCTCCCTTGTTCACCGGAGAAAATTACTCTCATTGGAAAAATAGAATGATGATCTTTATTCAATCCACGGATTATGATCTATGGAAAATTATCAAAAATGGTCCCATTATTCCTACTAAGAAAGTTGGAGAAGAGACTATGCCTAAACCAGATTATGAGTGGAGTCATTTGGAAAAGGCTTCAATAGAAAAGAACTATAGAGCTATGAACTTTCTTTTTTGTGCTATTACTCCCAATGAATATGATTGTGTTTCCGCATGTGAATCGGCTAAAGAAATATGGGATAAGTTAGAAATGTCACATGAAGGAGATAGTCAAGTTAAGGAGTCCAAAATTGATATTCTTGTGCATAGCTATGAGCTCTTCAAAATGAAACCGGATGAATCTATATCTCAAATGTTTGCTAGATTTGCTAGTATTACTAACGGTTTAAAAGCTCTTGGAAAGATTTACAGTCAATCCGAAATGACAAGGAAGGTGCTCCGTTCCATGCCAACCAATTGGGACACTACCACCTCCATCATCCTACAATCCAAAGATTTCTCAAAATACACGATGGACAAGCTCATGGGATCTCTCATGACGGAGGAAATGCATCACAACCTCAAGGGTGAAAAAGAGAAGAAAGTTAAGGATCTTGCCTTCAAAAGTACAACAAGCAAATCAAAAAGCAAGGAGGATTCAAGCAACGAAAGTGAGGATGATGAAATGGCGCTCATCACAAAAACGTTCAAGAAACTCCTCAAAAATAGAGCATCTCGCAAAGGTAGAGGATTTTCAAGAAAAGATGGAGGCAAAGAAGAAAGTAGCAAAAAGGATCCAATCATTTGCTACGAGTGCAAGAAGCCCGGCCACATCAAAAGTGAATGTCCATATGCCAAAAAATATTCAAAGAAGGACAAAAGGAGAGCTATGATGGCCACATGGGACAATAGTGACGATAGTAGCTCCGATGAGGACGATGAGCAACAAGAGGTCGCTAACTTGTGTTTCATGGCCATCGAAGAAAACGAGGTAGATCTCGACTCATCCTATTCCTTTGATGAATTGTTTATTGCCTATAAAGAGTTGAAAGTAGAATTTGAAAAAGTTGTTTCTAAAAACAAATTTCTTAAAAAGGTTGCTAAAGATCTCTCACTAGAAATGGATGATTTAATTGAAGAGAAAGATATTTTGGAGGAAGAAAATGAAAGTTTAAGAACCTCTTTGGCAAAAGAAAAAGAGTATTTGAAGGATACTTCCAAAAACGAACCTTTAGAAAAACAAATTGATGATTTAACTAATTCTCTTTCAAAACTCACTAATGGAAAAGAAAGTTTAGACATTCTTCTTGGAAAACAAATGGTTTCTTTTCACAAGGCCGGAATTGGTTATAATCCCACTCAACACAAAAATCTTTTTGGAAAAGATGTTCCTCCTTCTAACCAGTCTAAATTGACATGTCATTATTGTGGTAAAATTGGTCATATTTCTCCTACATGTCCTATGAAAGGATACTCATCTTCTAATGCAAAAAAGGTTTGGGTTCCTAAGAACCGTATCAATGCTAACCTTCAAGGACCCAAGATGATTTGGGTACCAAAAGTCAAGAATTGATGTGCTATTGTAGGTATGCTTCAAAAGTTCTCTCAAGGAAGGAAGTTGGTACCTTGATAGTGGATGTTCAAGACACATGACCGGTGACAAGAGGGCTTTCAATTCTCTTTCGTCTAAAGATGGTGGACATGTCACATTTGGAGACAACAACAAAGGCAAAATCATAGGAATCGGCAATATAGGTAATTCTCCTATTATTGAAGATGTTTTACTTGTTAGTGGTTTAAAACACAATCTTCTTAGCATAAGTCAATTATGTGATAGAGGAAATCGTGTTATCTTTGAAAAATCCAAATGTATCATTGAAAATGTCAAAAGCAACAAGACACTCTTCGTTGGACAAAGACTTGAAAATGTATATGTTTTTAATCTCAATGATTTAAGTAATTGTGATATAAAATGTTTTTCCGCTTTGAGTGAAAATAGTTGGCTTTGGCATAGGCGCCTAGGACATGCAAGTATGGATGCTATTTCAAAACTCTCTAGAAAAAATTTGGTAAAAGGTCTTCCTAAAATCAAATTTGAAAAAGATAGACTTTGTGGTCCTTGCCAACAAGGAAAACAAACCAAGGTTTCTTTTAAGTCCAAAAATGTTGTTTCAACTACTAGACCTTTGCAATTACTTCATATGGATTTGTTTGGACCAACTCGCTCTCCAAGTCTTTGTGGAAACTATTATTGTCTTGTTGTTGTTGATGATTTCTCTAGATATACATGGGTGATGTTCCTAGCTCATAAGAATGAGGCTTATCCTAATTTCACTAAACTTTGTAGAAGAGTTCAAAATGAAAAAGGATTTGTTATTTCTAACATTCGTACGGATCATGGAAAAGAACTTGACAATTCTTTATATGAAAAGTTTTGTGATGAACATGGTATTGATCATAACTTTTCCGTACCTCGTACTCCTCAACAAAATGGAGTAGTTGAGAGAAAGAATCGTACTTTGGAAGAAATGGCCCGCACTATGCTTTGTGAAAACTCTTTGCCAAAATATTTTTGGGCGGAAGCCGTTAATACCTCATGCTATATTTTGAATCGAGTTTTAATTAGGCCTATCCTCAAGAAAACTCCTTATGAGCTTTGGAATGGTAGAATACCCAACATTAATTACTTTCATGCCTTCGGTTGTAAATGTTATGTATTAAACAATGGAAAAGATAACTTGGGTAAATTTGATTCAAAATCGGATGAAGGCATCTTTATTGGTTATTCTCTTACTAGCAAAGCATATAGAATTTATAATAAGCGCACTAATCTTGTTGAAGAATCTATTCACGTTTCCTTTGATGAATCTAATCCTTGTGCTACTAAGGATGTTGTTGATAATGATGACTTAGAAATTACACATGAGATTCATGACTTGACAATTCAAGAAAAAGTTGATGGTGATACTCAAGTAGAAAGCTCTCAAATCAAAGAAGATGAAGTTATTAATCAACCTCAAGATGCCATGGGAGACAACCAAGATCTTTCCAAGGATTGGAGATTCGTGCAAAACCATCCAAAGGACTTGATTCTTGGAGAAGTTTCGAAAGGGGTAACCACTCGCTCGTCTCATAGAAATTTTTGTGAAAATCAAGCTTTTGTTTCTCAAATTGAGCCTAAAAACTTTCCGGAAGCTCAAGATGATGAAAATTGAATTTTGGCCATGCAAGATGAGTTAAATCAATTTGAAAGGAATAAAGTTTGGGCATTAGTACCTAAGCCTCTTGATCACACTATTATAGGTACTAAATGGGTTTTTCGTAACAAGCTAGATGAATCCGGAAATATTGTTAGGAATAAAGCTAGACTTGTTGCTCAAGGTTATAATCAAGAAGAAGGTATTGATTTTGAAGAAACTTTTGCACCGGTAGCTAGATTAGAGGCTATTCGCATATTACTTGCCTTTGCATCTTTCAAAAATTTCAAGCTTTATCAAATGGATGTGAAAAGTGCATTTTTGAATGGGTTCATAAATGAAGAAGTTTATGTCAAACAACCTCCCGGCTTTGAAGATCATGTATACCCCGATCATGTTTTTAAACTCTCAAAAGCTTTATATGGTTTGAAGCAAGCACCACGTGCATGGTATGATAGACTTAGTTCATTCTTGCTTAACAATGGCTTTACTCGTGGAAAAATTGATACTACTCTTTTCATTAAAGCCAAAGGTAAAGATATGCTCATTATTCAAATATATGTTGATGATATTGTCTTTGGTGCCACTAATGATAATATGTGCAAAGAGTTTGCTAAGTGTATGCAAGGTGAATTTGAAATGAGTATGATGGGGGAGCTTAACTTCTTCCTCGGACTTCAAATCAAGCAAACTAATGAGGGGATCCTAATCAACCAAGCCAAGTATGCGAAAGAACTTATTAAGAAGTTTGGCATGGAAGGATCAAAACCAACGAGCACACCAATGAGCACATCAACTAAGCTAGACAAAGATGAGAATGGTAAGGCCGTCAATGAAAAGATGTATCGAGGTATGATCGGCTCATTACTTTATCTCACGGCAAGTAGACCTGATATAATGTTTAGTGTCTGCATGTGTGCTAGATTTCAATCATGTCCTAAAGAATCGCATTTAAAAGCTATTAAACGTATTTTTAAATATGTTGCCGGTTCTCATGACTTAGGATTGTTTTATCCACGTGGAGTTGCATTTGATTTAATTGGTTATTCGGATGCGGATTTTGGAGGTTTCAAAGTTGATCGTAAAAGTACAAGTGGGACTTGCCAATTTCTAGGGCACTCTCTAGTGTCTTGGCATAGCAAGAAACAAAATTTCGTAGCTCTATCTACCGCCGAGGCGGAATATGTAGCGGCCGGAAGTTGTTGTGCCCAAATATTGTGGATCAAACAACAAATGGAGGATTTCAATTTGCAATATGATCATATTCCTATTAAATGTGATAATACTAGTGCAATTAGCTTAACCAAGAATCCAATTCAACATTCTCGAACAAAACATATTGAGATTAGACATCATTTTATAAGAGATCATGTTCAAAAAGGGGATATTGAACTTAACTTTATTAGTACCGACAAGCAATTGGCGGACATTTTCACAAAACCCCTTGGTGAAGAACAATTTTGTTTCATTCGACGAGAACTCGGCATGTCTAATCATTTATGAAAAAGTTGTGTTCTTGATGTCAAAAGTTTTTTTTTGGATTCAATGTTGAGTTGATTGAATTCGTAAATATCATACTTGATGGAGAGTACAAATGATCTTGATAAAGAAATCACCCTCCAAACATTTTATCATATGTTTCATTTTCCTGTGTTTGGTATGAAGAAAATCAGTTTTATGGTCTTTAATGTTACTCCTCTTAAACGATTTCTGGACTTAACCTGCATTTGTCAGTCGGATGTCCAAGCGGATGTCCAACCGGACAACCGTGAGGTTGAGACTTATTCAAGCTTTTGCGTTGCTAACTCTGATTTATTAAGTCTGTTACACTTAGTTTGTATGAACTTCATGGCTTAGTGCTTAAATTGTCTCTTATATACTTCGCCGATATGAATTTCTTGTCTCTAAGCTTGCAGGGATAATCATTCTCGGTAATACCCCTCGCATTCTTTAAAAAACTCTCTTTTAGGGGGAGCATGTATTAAGGGGACACAACAATAAACACCCGAACACAATTTTCTTCCCCTATTATTGTTCTTTTCGGCGCCACCCCTATTCTTGTCCTATTCGGCGCCGCATCCCCTATCCTATCTCTATTCGGTGCCGCATCCCCTATTATCTCTCTTTCGGCGCAGCAATTCAATCAATTCGGCGCACCATTTCAAACAATTCGGCGCAGCATTTCAAACAATTCGGCAATCTCATACTCTATAAATTCAACAACACAATCTCTATCTCCTCATCTATCTATCTCTCCTTCTCTCTCGGCCTAAATCTCTCCAAATCTCTATCCTTCCAAATCGAGCAATGGCAAACATACCGCAAGGGTTACCGTTTGAGTTTTACGAAAGAGATGCCGAACGAGCAGAGTTCAGGTTGTTTATCCAAACCATTTGGATGCAACTCTTTATCTTCATTCTGCTGTGTGCGTTACTTACCATGAGAATACCACCATGGTTCGGATGGAATGTAAATGTGGATACTCTGTGGTATTGGATTGGCATTATAGCTGCCGTTGTAGCAGCCATTATTCGAGAATACGAAAATCAAGGACGCCAAGCTCTCAATGTACGAAGATAGAGTGCTACAGGGCAAGAGCGGCATGGTGCTGGAACCATGGCCCTATTGTTTTTCTCTTTTTAGTTTTTTTTTATGATGTCACAGGGGGAGAAAAAGCCAAGTTTTAATTGATCTATCTTGCCATTTTGGGCAAATTTAAAAAAATTGCTTGCTATGATCTGATGATTATTGCTATTACTCGTTGATCATAGATAACTGCTTTGGTGCATGTATTAAGGGGGAGATTGGCATAACTCCTACTTGAATAAAAACTATCATTTTGTGTCATCATCAAAAAGGGGGAGATTGTTGAAAAATGTATGCATTATAATTTGTGAAAATTTATATGCATCTCTATTAATTATTTTGATGATTAATTCAATGATAATTTTATTCGGCAAATACAAAATTATCGAAAAGTCGATTCCCGAATTAAATATTTTCGTGACCTTGAAATATAGCATAAAGTCTCTTGGATTCATGATTTATATTTACAAAGACTTTATTGAGCTCAATACATGCTTTAACGGTTTATTTAGATGAAATTGTGAGCCACAGGTTGACGAACCGGCTGACAAGCCGGCTGTCTGAACAGAAAGCTGTGACAACCGGACGACCACCCGGATGACCACTCTATCCAACGGCTAGTTTCCAACGGCTAGTTTCCAACGGCTAGTTTCAAACGGCTAGTTTCCAACGGCTAGTTTCAAACGGCTAGTTTCCAACGGCTAGTTTCAAACGGCTAGTTTCCAACGGCTAGTTTCCAACGGCTAGTTTCTAACGGCTAGTTCCAACGGCTAGTTCCAACGGCTAGGAAGCATATGGATGGCTATATAAGGCATCAAGAACTCATTAATGAGTAGACATACACAAGCTACAACATTCCATATTATTGCAAGAGCAAATTCTCAAAAGATCAAAGCCAAAAATTCTCATTGTTCTTCCACTTTCATATTATTCTTGAGAGAAAATTTGTACAAGTCGTGAGCGATAATTTTCATACCTTCTTCACATACTTGTATTTCCTAAGTGAGTGTTTGAGTCAAACACTTGAAAGCTTAGAAGACCAAATTCGGGTTGGAATTTGGGTGTTATTGTTTTTGAGAAGTTTTCGGAGAAAATTCTTGCGGTTGTGCTAGCTCCTCGGGAAAGCTAGAGGCATTCGGTTCTTGTAAGCACCCGCAAGACTTACAAGTTGTAATCTTTTAAAGATTAGTCTAACCTTCAAGTAATTGCTTGAGGAGAAGTGGAGTAGGGCCGGACCGTGGACAAATCCGGACCGAACCACTATAAACGGGTTCTATCTCTCTATCTCTCTATTTTGATTACATACTTATTGTTTGCATATATTGTTAGAGATAAATTTTTATTGGTAATTATTACTAGCAATCCTATTCACCCCCCCTCTAGGTTGCATAATTTGGGTAACAATGGGAATAATCAAAATCGATAACCAAAATGTGCCACGTCAGCATTTGATTATCCATTTAGTTCATAATCAAACCTAACAAACTTGATCTCCACATTGGTTATTTTTGTATCCCTATAAAAAATCCTCCCACAATATGCAATGCATCTATGTCCAATTGCAAACGAGTTTCAATCACGCACCCGACCACACCAAATTATTCGTCTCGATAAGACGATTCTAACGTGAGGTGTTTTTTAATTTTTTAGTTTTGAATTTGGTTATTAGGTTTGGTTATTGGTAAAAGTTGTTAAGTTTGGTTATTCAAATGTCAAAATTTGATGAGTTGTTAAGAGGTTGCTAACTTTTTTTTAGCAAACATTGCTAACTTTAACAAATTTTTAGTTTTGATTATTACATTGTGGATGCTCTAATAAGTGTCTATTTTGTAAAGTTAGGGAGGGTAAAAGTTGGTGTATTGTCTATTTTGTCCCTAAAAGTAAATTTTATTTTGAAAAGTTAGTGAGTAAAAGTGTAA
The DNA here is from genome assembly GCF_030253575.1 of Rhododendron vialii. NCBI lineage: Eukaryota > Viridiplantae > Streptophyta > Magnoliopsida > Ericales > Ericaceae > Rhododendron > Rhododendron vialii. The sequence goes on from NC_080563.1 coordinate 8,826,993, forward strand.
TGATTATGGGTAAATAGGGAAAGTGGAGGAAAAAGTTGATGTGAAAGGTGTAATGATGATGTCTTTTTAATAAGTTGGAGTTACAAAGCAGGACACTTAAAAAGGGACGGAGGGAGTAATATAAATAAAAAATAATTTTTTAATTTTTTTTACATCGTATAAAAGATCTCGATGAGATCTTTCAAACAAGATCCATATTGCATATTTTTAGATTTCAATAAACCAATAATTTTTGAGCTTGAAATTGACTTTTTAAAAAATAAATTTTTTTTTTCCATTCTGGAACGGGCCCTAAAACATCTCGTTCGATAGTAGATAGCGACTATACAATGACAAAAAGTTCAAAATCTTATTACACTTTCACAAGTACTAAATATCGACGCACTTTTACACATTAATCACTCCCACGTGGCTGTTTTAGCACTTTCCAAATAGGAGTAATGAAAGTTTTCGAAAGTAATACTCCAATTAAAACCTTTTGAAAGGTGCCACTTCTTTTGTTTTAATGTCACTCCCCTACAAAGGAGTAGCGTTCACAAAAAAAAAAAAAAAAAAGTGGCAAAATCATTTCCCTTTTTAAAACCCTTTTGGCAAAATCGTAGGGACGGCCGCTCCGGCAACCGAACGGCTGATCCGAGCCATCCAAAAATTCAAAAAAAAAAAAAAACGAGGGAGCCTGCGCGAAAATCAACGGCATCGGAGGTGTGTAGGGTGCTTGATCCGAGCACCTCTTTTTCGTGTCGGCATCGGAGGTGTGTATGATGCTTGATCTGAGCACCTATTTTTCGTGTAACGCATATATACACGAAAAAGAGGTGCTTGATCCTCGGATGCCGTTGATTCCCGCGCAAGCCCTCTCATTTTTTTTTTTTAAATTTTTGAACGGCTCGAATCGGCCGTCCCTGCGATTTTGGTACGGACTCCGTTGGTACCAATATCATTTTCGAACTACAACTGTACGTTTAAACTTTTAATTGACATTAAGACTTCCATAGGTCAAACACACTCACCGCAGCCCTAATTAAAAATCAAAGAAAAAGTCAGGCAACTTGTCAGCTCATTCACATCTTCACGCCAACACTGCAATCATCAACAGTCAAACACTACTTGGAGAGAAATTCTTTTTCTAGTACTGCTTTCTGCTACCAAACTTATCTATTCAAAAAAAGAGTTAAAAGAGTTTCAAACCATAACAAATATATGTGCTGAAAATTCTTCCCGGCAGGCAACAGAATTTCCGGCAGAGCTCGGTCTACCTGTTGGTGAGCGATGGACACCCGAAACAATTAGACGTAATTGTCATGATATTGGAAATTGCATTTAGCAAAAAGAAAATTTACTGAAAAAAAAAAATTGCAATGCAAATAGTGGAAAGAAATCCAGTAGTTTTATCCGGAAACCTCAAAACAGTTTTACTTTTTGAAGGAGTAAAAGTATGCCAATTCAATATGAGGACACATCGTACCCATTTCTTTCACCGTGCTAGTAATAGCTAATGGATATACTTTCTCTAATCGGCCTAGTGAACGGATACATAATAATCCCTATACGATACCTAATTATATGTCCAACTAATAATACTCCATGGGATTTTATGTCCTTGTATATTCAATTCGGACCGTACGAATTTTAACAGAACACCGGATATTTAGCTCCCTTGGCTGTATATTCAATCTCATATCCGGTCAAACAAACGAGACCATAAGGCACAACTCTCCCATTTTTCTGGCATGAATTACCCATATAAAAAACGCACTTACGATTAGAAATCTGTTTGGATGACTTCAGTTTCACAGCCTGGTCCTCAGGGTAGCCTTTGCAACTGTTGTGAGAACTGTACGTGCCTAAAACTTCTCCAATCATCTGATCATGCTAGAATATCAAACAAAAAGCTAGCATGAGAGCAACTAAGCAGAACGCAGTGGATCTACGTAAATGACATACATGAAAATATCGCAGCCAAGTTCAGAAAGCAGAACTTAACCAAAGAGAAAAATGGTAATACCATTAGCAGCAAAAAATTCATACCAGACATAATTCAAGTGCTAAGTTGAATTGCCTGAGCTTCAACTGTTTGTTCTTTCAACTCTAGGCCGGGAAACTGTCCAATGTCATGTCCAGCAAGCGGTTGAAATTCATTGTGCAAACCAACAGCAAACTCACCCGGACGAGTTCCACCACTTTGGAAGTAATCAGCGATCTACATTGCAAGATCAAATTCAATTCAAGAATATATAGTTACACATACCGATTCTTGGTGGTTGTGCGTAATTACTATGTCATAATTATAAACACAATATGGACACCCACATAAAAAATAATCAAAAGTAAAAAACAAACCAACAAAGCTGACTTGGGACAGCAAATACATGCACCGTATATGTTGACATTTGATTGCAAACTACCTTAATTTCCGTGAGTAATAAAAAGGACTAATGAGCCAAGGTAAGAGAGGAGAGAAAAAGGGATAAAAGGAACTTGCATGATTAGCAAGAGCTATGCCACTTAAGGTTGCTGCCTCTAAACTTGAACCCAACAGCCAATCACCACATATGCCAGCCCTTCCATGAGGATCAAAGATGCAGGGGATACCTGGAGTGTTTGTAGGAAGAGCAGCACCCCTGCATATTTGGGGATGTGAAACTAATCTCAGAAAGGATAGAATTGAAAATTAGCAAATACGGATATAAGGAAATGAAAAAGAAATTTGCACTATCAGATTCTACATTATAATTTTCAATTAATCACCCCAACTATTATGTTTATCTCAGAAACTTGAACCCATACCATAATTGAACTCGGCTATAAAAGGGTCTCTTAAGTGAGCCTTTTGATAGTCCTAGTGCACTCTCAACACCCTCAAGCATTGCCGCCTTCACCTTATCTGCTGTGACTGCTGGAATACTCTCCTGTCAATGCACAGTGGAATCGTTTGTAAGAACCTAACAAGAGATCCAAATGCTTACGAACAAACCACTTGTGCATGTATTTGTAGAATTTCCGCTCTGCTAAGGCAAGTAGGCAACCATACGGTTTTGACTAAAAATTCAGTTGCCAACCAAAAGAACCCAAATGGCATTATTGGGTGGTCCAAGCCCCTGCTGCATGTGTCTGTTATGTGCATATGTGCATCTGGTTTACTCTGTCTAAGTATTTCTTTTCAGTTACATCTGACCTGTGGAACCTTATTCCTCTTCCCAAAAGCTGCAGTGCTGAAAAAGGTCCAGCAGTCCGGGCCAGTGTTGGGAGAACACGAAAGTTTTTTTGTGTTGTTTGCCATCCAAGAGAGAGAATCAACTCCTTTTACAAAAGCTCCTTCAAAAGGAAATGTAAGTGCATTGGGAGGGATAGGAAGAGGATCCTCAAACGCAGCAAGAAGAGCCCATATAGAACTCAGTTCCAGCCTCTGCAAATAGTTGAACAAAAGAACGAAAAGACAAAAACTATGAAGCAAGAACTATGCAGAAACATTTTGGCTGAGTTAGTGCAGCCCTACTGCCATATGCATCTCATCAACAATAAACCCAGATCAAGGCTGAAAGCATGCAAAAGTCAGACTTTGTTCAGAAATCTACTTCTTTGGTGTCTTAAAGCAACCCTAGGAAAGAAAGATTAGAAGAATCCGAAACGGAAATAAGATCTGGCTTTGTCCTCTCCAAAACTCTCTCAGCAGATATATTTTTTTATGGATAAATACAAACCCAACTTCATGATGTTCAACATTCTCCAAGTTTTATCACGTTTAAAATTAATCAGCAGATTGAAGAGAAAAGAAGATAACGAAACACCAGGAAGATAGATTTTAAAAAATCAATATGGAATTAGAACCAGCATTTTGTTCTCTCCAAAAGATAAATGATCTTCCTATAAAGTCTTCACATTACTTGGCCTCTAAAGTAATACTGGAACTTCCAGTACATAAGCAAAACCGATACCCACTAAAATAACATAATCTGATGCCAAATGGAATCCTTACTACAACAATTTCGGTCAAAACGGTATGTTTTACCCAAAAAAATTACATTGCATTTGCTAGACCAAATTCACACACCTGAATAAAATAACTGGATATACCTTCATCTGTCTTGCAATCAGTGGTAAGCCTGATGAAGAAAGCAATCGATTTGCACATTTTCCTGGCAGTGATACAGCGAATTAATATAATGAGTCCCAGATCACTAAAAGGGTAATTACAATTCAAAATGAATCAAAAATTAGTAATTGGAGAACACAAGTAAGCATTTAATAATTTGCTGAGAAAGTAATAGCCATGAACCCGATTTATTTAATTGACCCCCGCTAGTGGACGACAGGATTGGTGCCCCGCATGAGTCAGTTCAGTAGACTAGATACCAAGTTATAAAAAAACCCCATCTCTCCGCCAAAAATCAGGCTCTATACATAAGGGTGTGGCTTTTAGTTTGCACTTCTTGGTGTATTGTATGTGTGAGTTATTTTCCTAGCGATCAAAAAAAAGAAAATGTCATTCATACCGTTCAAGGGTTTTATCCCACCGTAGACAGCCTATAACTTGCATCAGTCCTCCCAAAGTCAGGCTTTTCGGAGAAAGCGTGTGGTTTCGAATTTTCTGGCCTAATTTTGTTCACGTACGAGTGTACGTATGTTATTTCCAAGATGTCAAAAGAAAGGAAATTTGTCACTAGTTCCACGACGATTGTCCCCTGCCTCTCTTATCAGTGGCTTCCAGTTCTTTCAGACGCAGGTGACTTGACAACTTATTGCGGTATCTTTTGATCATCAAAGTATGACTTGGAATTCCTCATGATTAATTGTAATTCCATTACTGTTAAAGTAATAGGCCAATGTTATGTTATAACAGATTGTACATCCAATTAGCATATTAATAAAATCATCCGGTGAAAACTACTTGGTAAAATCGTGGAAGTTTGTGCACCAGCATTTGCATGTATTCATAAGTTACATGAACTCTTTTTCCTCAAGGTGTATCGTCAGAGTTTAAGCATGTCTGATTTTTTTGAAAGAACTCGTCAATTCACATATATTCTGCACCGTTATCTTAATATTTTTGGCATTTAGGAAATTCTTATTATCTTTGATCAGAACAATTACAAACAAAACAAAATTATTCTTGACCCATATTTTTAATCATTCCTATCATGTTGGCATCATGCTCTTGACCTCATTGAGGAATTGTCCGAGGAAATATGATATAGCAAAACTAAAAGCTTAAAGTGAAATATATAACATTTTTGGAAAGACTGACCATTATGTGCAATGACAATGGCATCAAACTGCCCCGAAGGTTTCCCATTCTCACTCAAGTGCCACATCCCGTTAAAAGGCTCCAGTTTACTTATCCAGGAAGGTCGCACTACGTCAACCATAGAAGTCTGCACCGCATGTTCTTTTTCTGTTAACCTAAGAGTGGAAAGATATTGCAGACATAGGAATCCAAATAAACTGGGAAACAGCTAAGTTTCATCCATAGACCACATGACAATGTAGCTACAAAAGACATTCAAATTAAGTTGGCTCTTTGCTCCAATTTTATTCCTACCTTGCTATAATTTACCAAGGAAGTACGAGGACAGCCTAGGTTACAAAACAAACACTATAAGTTTATGATAATACAAATAGGGGAACATCGTAGATGCAGTCCAAACTCTAAAATCCAGCAGGTAACTGATAACAAACTTCCAAATAGATTACAAACAGTATCTCAGCCTAGGTTTAGCAATTATCCAAAAGAAGGTTAACAAGTAGCTATTTCTGTAGCACCTTTGACTAATAATCCCAGTAACTAGGTTAATCACTACACAACACTGAGCACAACAAACTATCTTTATTGGTTTCTAATTTGATTGAAGCATACTGGAGACTACCAAGCATCATTCAACCATAAAGGAAACATGCATACTTCACCATTGATCAAAGAATGGCCATTAGCCCATAGAAAGTGAATCGAATTTAATGCGTAATCAAGCCATGATATCTATCTTTTACAAACAAATTTGTTTTGAAAGAACCAAGTAAAAAAAGTACGATGGGAAAAATATGATAATAAAACATAATATGCATGGACAAATGTAATTTTTGCACCATGGTTTTTTTTAAAAGATCATCATAGCAGTAAATCGAGTAATAGGTATAAGTACAAAAAATACTGCATGTGGGATTAATCACCTGGGACAGTATTGAATCTGCAAGGGGGCGCATCCCATTTACACCTATATACCTTGGAGGGGAAGAAGGAAGTGGAACAAACTGACCACCCACTTCAAGCTCTCCAATAGTACCCTGCCACTGCCTAACCAGACCTTTCTCCAACCATCCATCAACCAACTTAGAAAATCGCTGATCACTGACGGTAAAGAACTGAGCTGCGTGGTCAAATATTAGAGGCTGTGGATCAATTAATCTAGTGCCCATTCTTCCTCCCAATCCATGAAGCCCCTAACAAAGTGATAGACAGAGTCAGTCAGTCAGTAGGTATAACCTTCTCACCAGCGGCGTTTTATTATTTCGCACATGACCTCAATCTAATTCCCATCAGTTCATTATGAAATAGAAATGAAGCACTAAAATCCCACAGTTTATTACATAAACAAAGTATTACATGATAATCACTCTGAGAAGTAATGCGTATTTTCGTTACACCTACATGGGTCATTGTCAAAATCCTCTCTAGTTTAACAAAACAGACCAGACCCCATGAAACCAGAATAAAGGAATTCATCACAAAGGAAACGACTTTCACGCTCCATTTTCTTATAAATCACTCCAAACTACGTCTTCCACCGTATTGAAGTCACAGGTAATACAACTCTTAAAGCACATCAAATTTTTAATACAATTCCCGAAGCACACTCAAAACTAAATTTGGAGTGCATTTACAAGAAAGTCAGGTGGAAAAATCATTTCCCAATAATAGTACTTATAACTTTTATTCTTAAGTTTCAAATGAATCACAAGCTAAGGAAATAAGGGACTCTGTCAACCCACATTTCTAAATTCACACCATCTTACGTACCAACACCACTTCGGCTACTACAAATTCAGATGCTCATTAACGCACGTGAAACGAAAACAATTCAAAAAGGGAAGAACTAACCAACCGTGTCAAACACCGTGGACCGAACCCCTCTCTCCTCCAAACTGAGAGCACAAACCAGGCCAGACATCCCTCCGCCAATTATCCCAACCACGGGGTCGTCGGAGAGTGGACCGGTGAAGGTCACCTGTTCTTGGCTGAAGGTCTTCTTCAGAGCGGACCGCCTCGACGTGCCGTACGATGGTTTTCTAGGGTTTCTGCCGCGAGTTGGTCTGGTTGGGCCATCCATGGTGGGTTTCTTGCGGGGATTGGTGGTGGGTTTGTTTTCTGCTCTGCAAATAAGGGATGGGGGTAGGATTTTCGTGGCGGTGGCGGTGGTGGTGATTGTGGAATGGTGGTTTGGAGATTTGATGGGGTGGAGGAGTAGAGAGGAGGCGAGTAGGCTACTGGTGGCGGCCTTCATGGCTTTTGAGAGAGAGAGAGAGGGACAGGATAAGCTGTAATAGTACTTTTTCCCTACCATCTTCCGGAGATTAAAAATTATTTTCACCAGCGGGAAACGGCTGTCTTTCCACCGCGGCTTTACCGTGTGTTTATTATTGATTTGAATTATTGATCTCATAAAACCTACACAACAGTATATCAATGCAAAAGATTATTTTGAACGGACATTAATAGGTATATTAAAATTTGAATTTCGATTTATAAGATGAATTGTCTAACGATAATCACCAAATTTGACTTTTAATGTATTTATTGATGTCCGATCAAGATAATCTTTTGCATGAAAATACTACTCTGTTTGTCTTACAAAATGAATGGTTTAAATTATAACAATAAACTCACGGTGAAGCTCACAATGGACGGTAGCATAAAAGTCTAATTTTCCAACCGCGATAGATAGAAGTTATTCTCTATTTTCTTTTATTCCTCATGTTTTGGAACTGAAAATTTTGACATTATAGATTTTTTTTTTAAAAATGTATAGTTTTTTCCCACAATGATAGAGATTTCATTATAGTAGATAGAAAAAACAAACCGAATAACATCAAACATCGCAACAATCCACCCTCAAAGGCCTAACATCAACCAATGGGGAAAAGCTTCCCGAGTACATCTAGCCATCCCAGAAACTCAGGGGGTGTTTGGACAAATAAGTCAAAGTGGCTTATTTTTTGTCCTTATTCAAATTTTTTTCGTATCACTTGGCTTATTGTCATTTTTATGGGGATTATTGCATCCTCACGACAAGAGGAATCTAAAAAGTAAAAAATTTTGACCAAAATCCAATTTTTTTTGAATAAAGACGAAAAAATTGGCTTATTGATTTTTTTTCGTCTTTATTCAAAAAAAATTGGATTTCGGTCAAAATTTTTTACTTTTTAGATTCCTCTTGTCGTGAGGATGCAATAATCTCCAAAAAAATGACAATAAGCCAAGTGATACGAAAAAAATTTGAATAAAGACAAAAAATAAGCCATTTTGAATTATTTGTCCAAACACCCTCTCAGTTTGTTTGTTTTGGCTCTCAAAACTCTGTGCACGGTATGTTCCCAATAAATTTTATTTATCTATCTCTCACCATTTATTACTAAAAAAAAAACCTTTCTCAAAACCCAAACGAACAGAGTAGCCATCGACGGCGCCACCTGATTCTGATTACTTCGCGCAAAACTAAACATACATTGATCCAAGATACACCGCATGGACCTCAAATCTTCAACTACAACCACTCCTTGATCAACTGCCCCTTTCCCATTAATCGTGAGTGGAGTAGTAAATAGGAGTAATAGTTAGAATAAGAGTTTGAGCATCCCCTTCCACGCCAGTAAGAGAAAATGTAGCTACTCGAGCTACATTCATTTGTTAATCCTTCTGTTGAACAGCAGAAATCCGATGTTCGATGTTTATTAGATCACATTCTGCATCCTTTTTCCATGCAAGGGATACACAATTTGCATGCTTTTTCCATGCAAGGGTTTGGGAGTATATGGCTTGGCCATTTTGTATGTAAAAAAACTACACCCATGGTTCTTATGCATCTACCTAAATTCCAATTATCTCCCTGAAGATTCATTTTGAATGCATAAATCATGCGGTTTCAAATGAGTTTAGTTCCACTGTAAGTTTTAATCCAGGTACACGGAAAGAAACACGACGACACCAAATCGCGAAACATGTGCAGAAGCTAAAAATAAAAAATAAAAAATTAGAGGAGTTCGAAACAGAAGTAAAAAGAGAGCTAAGTAACTAATGTCGAGCCGGGTCAAAGAAAAAAAAAAAAAAACTGATGTTAAGCAACTTACAGTAAAATTCATAAGGACTGCAGAACTTGTACTTCAAAAGGTGGGTAATGTTTCAGCTCTCCCAGTAAATGGTATCCACAACATCAATGAAAACAATAGCAATGAAAATAAAGCTAGAAATGAACATACAGAATGTGCACAGTGAACACATTTCATATCGTGTCCCTCTGATCAGACTCACTTTCCAAATAACGAAAACCAAGATGGAGTGGCAACCAAGTGGTAGGAGCCGCCCTATACTCCTTGCACCAGGTGAGGGTTCAAACTCCATTAGCTGCATTCCTTTTCCCCTAGATTAGTACTAGAATATGATTTGCCTTGTCCAAGAAAAAAAAGATTAAAATAAGATGGGAGGCTTTAAACAATGAACAACTCGCATTTCAGTTGCTATGTCCATTGAAACAGCATACAAAGACAATTTCCGCGCCCACGTAATCCTGGATCACGACAAGCCTGCAAGATCAATGTCCAGTCGAGGTTCCTCCATGAATGGGCAAGTAACAAGTCAATTTTGTGATGTATACAAGAGAAAAGTAGGAATGGAAAGACAAACAATTGGGTCTGCATTACAATTGATAAGAGTATATCTCTGCTTATAGGTAATACAGTGTACACGTAAAGGTTACAAGGGACAGAAAATATACAAGTCGGTTTTGAGATGTTTCCACTTGATCAAGTCATTCTACGCAAGAAAAGACAACATCAGACTGAGCAATCGAGAAAATTCTAAAACGTGTCTTTCGATTCAATGTAAAGAAATCTAGCCGTTGACGGAGATGTCTGCAGTCTGCTCAGCCATTTTATGAGTGGTGGTTTTAGCTGTCTCCTTGACTGTTTTGGAACGATCCTTAATTTTGCAAGTGGCATTCCCACTCCTTCCACTGATCTGATCCTTGTTTTCTAGAGGTTTGGCAGTACAACTACCCACTTTGAGATTGCCAAGACTCTGGCGAAGTCCCTTGGGGCAAACACCCTTTTCCGTTGACGACGAGCCGATTGCATCACCATGGCTCTTTCTCCGGCACAGATTTGGTGATTTGGCACGAGTTAATGGAAGCTGTCATCCAAATTAAGTAATTATGACAACTGAAGCAAGTATAGAAATGTTTTAAATTTTCACTGTTGTGAAGTCCGAGCAAACATTTTAGAGCTGTTGGACAACAAATACCTTTATCAAAACACTTCCTAGTGGTGCAGCATAGAAAACTCTTGAATAGAAGTAAGCAGGTTACCAAAATGTCAAATAATGTAACCTAACGAGGAGCAACAAGCTGGATATATAGAATAGCACAACCGGGTTATGGAATCCCAGGTTTAGCAAGGTACATGACACCAATCCATGAAAAGGTCCAAGAAAGGACAATGGAACGGTTTCATGGATTGGTTTTGTGTACTCTAACAAGTTCGAATCCCTATTGTAATTGGCTTGCATAAGTGCAGCTATAGATACTCATTTAAACCCTTCTTCTTACAAGTTAACTGGCAGTGTAAGGCTAATGATATATCAAGGACATGCTTTTGTCTTACATTGGCTTATGACCACCTCATCGCTAGGTTTTAGGAAAGTGATGGCTAATTTCAAATTAGATGTCATATATCTACATCACAAAAGCTCAGGTTGGCAGAGTACAAATAAAACAAGCCTAATTCTGTTACTGAACTCGCGTTAGGCTCCGCTCAGTTTAGTTGTGACATTGTCCTTTGGACTCTTCGAATTTTCTGTTTCTTCCTAGTTCCGTTGTTTATGGCATTGTATGTGAACCTTGATTCCTTTAGCAGATGAGAAAGCATCTTGGATTTAACTGCTCATGAAGAACTCAAGAGTAAGTCCAAATGACTAACCTTTTTCAGTTCAGCCTTAGGTGGAGGCCCTTCCTGGTAAAAGCTCGGCATAGGTTTTGCTTTGATTACCAAGTTCTTTCTAAGCTGCTTTATAGCCTCCTCTTGTTCCTCCTAACAATTGACAATCAACAAAAGATAGATGTATAGATAACTAAGAAATGAGAGCAGTACGATCAGCAATAGAAGCACATAGGAAGCAGCAATACCATAAAAGTGCACAAATGGAAGTACCTTAGTTCTAGCTTCAAATTCTTTTTTCTCCACATCTAGAGCTTGATGTTTTTCCTCCAACTTCGTGTAAAACTAGAGAATGGATGATTAACCAAAAGAAGAACATCCCAAGTAGCAATTTAAAACCCACGAATAAAAGTTTTAGAAACCTTATATTCAGCGTGAATTATGAAGTACCTCTTTGCGTCTCTCTAAACGATCAACGCATCTAAATACAGGAGCTACTGCGACAGTGGTCTTAAATTTGACAGTCCGGACAGATGCTGCAGTTCTACACCAAATTAAGGGGAAACACCTCTTCGGTGCCATTTTATTTTCTGTTCTCAGTTTTCTCACAAAATGTAAACATTTTATGTGGTGTATACTTATATAGACCTGTTTTCATGAGAATTTACGAACACCATCAATTGTTTTGAAAAAACACAAGATTTTTTTTTGGATATTTGAAATCTCTTTCCATTTAAAAATGACCAATAGGTTTTTTTTTTTTAAATTTCCTGAAAAGTGTTCTGCAAACTTGTATTTTTAAAGGTAACCAAACAGGGCCACTGCTAAAATGATAACCGAAAGACATGCATTAATCAAACCGCATAAGAAAAAGAAGAATATGCTGAATCACAACAGCAAAAGAGGATACGATGAAGCGACGGAGCAAATATCTTCCTCATCAAGATGCTTCTTGTAATCAGGCTGCAGGGACTTCCTTGATACCCGAGGAGAGATTGTCTGCTAAGAATGATCATTTTAGACAAGAAATCTTCACTTTTCTTTGGTACAATGGAGAAGCAATATTTTCTAACTGTAAACAGACTAGCAATCTTTGAATATAAACCTACAATAATATTATAAATTGCAATTTGTCTTGAACATTGAAGATTTTGCTAATGAGAAATTACAAACCCAGAATTAAACCAAAGTGATCTTGTTGAGTATGAAATGGCAAGCATGACGATACCTACAAAAGACTCAAGTACGCCAACTCTCAATCCTCATCAAATCCACCAAATAACCAACATATCAACTCTCAATGGCCTTTAAACTATTTTCTGTGGATTGACCATAGAAATTAATAAAAGAAGTTTAAATGTGCATTATTGTAAGAGAGTGTATTAACATAACGTAGAAGCAATTAAACGTATTTTGTATATAATCTTGTCAGGCCGGTCTGATTCTCACGAGGGAACAACACAGCTGTGCACACAGATTGAGTTTAGTTGGTTCACCTAAAACATCACTAACTGATTGGATTCATCAAGTTCATGTTTGGGGTTAAGGAGGTCTGGTTGTTTCAGAACTGGCCATACTCGCATAGCACCATTACAGAATCAACTTACCTGTAATTTCTTTTTAGCGTTGGGGGAGAGGGAAGGGTTGGTGTTATTTGAACAATTACCACCGGCATCAATAGCTTCTGCCCCAACAGTATGAGTTTCAGTTAAAACCTGCTTGTTTGTTGCCAAAGTAGGGAGCTGTGGATTATCCTTTGATTGGACATTTCCCTTGACCGGTGAGCTCAACTTTTTCTCGCTTGACTTTTGGACCTCAGGTTTCAATGTCTCCCCTTCAAGCAAACCGGCATTGTGATTCATACTTTCGCTTTTAACACGTGGTACATCTAGCTTCTCATGACATTCTTCTGTAAGCGAGTCTTCCACAGTATGAACATCTGCCTCATAGTCCTTTGATTCGGCAGTTAACCCCGAAATTTTGGGAGAAACATGTACTTTATCAAGAGACTCACCATCGGAGTTCAATTTGACAGAATTAGGCAGCTTGCCGATACGTAAACCAGCAACATCCCTCCCCATGGCCCTGAACAAAAGTACGGCAAAAGCATCAAACTTCTTGTCTATAAAAACCACACAAACAGTGATCAAATAAGTAACAATTCACTCAATATCATCAGTTGTATCAGCGAATGTCCAGAAACCAGATGACAACAGAGTACGTTATTAACAAAGCTAATTTCAAACAACAAACCTAAAACTAGTAAAACTACAAAAATCTTCCTTTTGATGTCTTTTTAAATCCAGTAATCATTGTACAAGCGACCAATACTTGGGTATATGGTTGGGGTGAAATGCATGAGAATACAGGTTCGACTATTACATCTTAGGTATGCAAAGAGCTACCAAACCGTCCAGGATACCAAGACCAATACCCAATCAGGTTCAAACAAAGATGGTCCAAGACCAAGCACTAGAACATTTCTGTTTTGGCGTGAGCTGTTTACCTCCCAACCACAAACATGCAAATATAAACATGCATGCACACAATTTCAAACACATGTACATTTCAAGCTCTGGGATACTCCTCCATAATTTATCATGATGTAGCTAAATATACTTAGGTATGTCGCTTTCGTCGGTAACTCATTTGCAATTCTCAGAGAGACAATGGATAAACAAGGTTCTTTCAATGTGCAGAAAAATGATGGATCCAACACAGGGGTACCTCTTCATGGATTTCTATATGAGACTTGTGTTTTTTCTTTTCTACCTCCTAAACAGCACTCCTCTGAAACTGAAAAATCTAAATCAAAGTGAAACAGTACAATTGAAAACAAGTTTTTGCATCCAATTGCTATCACCTATCGTATAGCCAAGACAATTGTGGTATTGAGAAAACATCCTTAGCTAGCTAGGAAAGGACACTTAAATATCCCTTTATGCACTGATCATGTGATTCATGTTTACATTTAACAGCAACTCCCCAATAAAACTAAAAAGACTGAAGGAAGAGCCCAATCCTTTCCTTTCACTGCATTCCTTCTGCCATAGACTACACCAATAAGCCGATAAAAATAGGAAACCTACCGGGCATTGGAATCTACAACTCACTGAAGGAAGAGCCCAATTGAAACTAACTAGTCAAAATTCAACATTGAACCAATAAACTCACTTGTCAAGACAAAATAGAGTAGCATACAATCTTAACATAGTTTTCAATTTTAGAAATATTTTGGATCGACCTTTCATAGCTGAAGTCTGTTTGAGTTCTCATACAGATCATGTCGGCTGTTTAATGAGTCTAACTATCAAAGACATGTTCTATTTAACTCCAAAAAAAAAAACTAGTGGCAATTGGAGATTTGCTAATAACCTAAAAAACAAAGCAAAGCAAAATAATTACCCAAAAAAAAAAACAACCTAATATGCTTCTATTTAACTCATCTAGGAGATTCGCAAAATAAAGTAAAAAACTAGCGGCAATTGGATTAATGTAGCAAACCAAGCTTAACTCAGAAGTCAGACCATGTCTTTGTTAGTTAGACTTATGAATCCCTAAATAACCAACCGATTAACCATATTTTTGTGGGGCTTCCAACTTCAACTAATATAGGTTTGTTCTCGCACTTATAACAAAAATTATAAGTTCGTCGCTCCTAATCATTTTGAAAATTGAAATACTCCTCAACATCCCAAATTCGTTTCCAAACTTGCTTATAATACTCGAATTTGCAACCGAAAAATCGACCACAGTCCATAGATTCGCACCCCCAAGGTTAGAATCCCGTGTCCGTCAAGGCAATTTCCAAGCCCACATCCCTTAAATCAAGAAATTTAAATCCTAGAAAACCCAAAACACCCAACAATCAACAAAACCCAAAACAAGAGAAAACCCAAAACATCCAACAAGCAAGAGAAAGAGAGGTTCACAAGAAGAATTTAAGCAAACCATATTGGGTGCGAAAGTCAATCAGCAAAAAACACCGATCGAGCCACATTACACGGATTTCTCACAAATGGGTTATCAGAGAGGCAAAGATTTCTTACAACAATTTAGCTGCTCCGATCTGGGGATATGTCGGAATTGCTCTCCCAGCTACAGGGAGTCAACACGGCGTGAAGAGCGTGAAACCCCCTCCGACCACCTCTCTCTCTCTCTCTCTCTCTCTCCCCCCCCCTTCTCTCTCTCTCTCTAAAAAAAGGTTGAAAACAGAATTTCTCTGTTGTTTTGATAGATTTCCCTTTAATTTCTCTGTTGTTTTCTGTGGCGCGTGACTGTGTCTGGAGACCCGCGTATGTCGCGCAGCGGTTCATGTTAATTAACGGCTATTGGAGCTTAGGGCATAAGGCCCACTAGTTTGGGACTCTCCCTCACTTAAGCATTTTTTGGGCTTTTTGGGCCGGGCCTGAACTATTCCGGAAGGAAAATTTTCGGATGTTTCTTATAAATGAGGAGGGCACGTGCGAAGGGGCCCACCTAGGCCGCTAACAGAACCTTTACTTTTTATAGAACTCGTCGAGAACATTTGTTGATTCAAAAAATCGCTCAATACTCTATCGGAACACAATTGTTTTCAGAAAGTGAGTTGGATTAAGTGTGCTCAACTCATATTTTGGGATAAAATATGTTTCGATAGATGAGTAATATTTTTGCATCCGATCAACATGATTTTTCTCACAGTCGGTGTTAGTAATGAGTTCTGGAAGGTGAACGATTGCGATCATCAAAGTGGATCCGTAACGGGCCTCAAATGCGGAAACTAGCACTGTGGATGTCCTTTCGCGGAGTGCAGATAAGTCTCTCCCTAAATAAATGAGCTTGATCTGGAAACAGATGAAATGTCAAAGCCTTTAATTATGCTAATCTCCAATCCCACCCACTAAAAGCTTTAAAGATGTTTCAAAGTTATCTTTGATTTGTACTATTATTATCGAATCCTCGGGATTTAATTGGTCTTAACCTAACCCCACAAAAGCTGTGGCAGACATGTATTGTATTTGTACAAGGGTAGGGACCAGAAAGGTCAAAGCCTAATTATTTAGTATTGCTAATTTTCATACCCTTTGTTTTTTTTTAGCAGAAAGTTTTCATACCTTGGAAGGTACGTTGTTTCTTCTTCTTATAACTTGATATTCGCGCAAGCCCTCCAGTAGCTCCAAATGTTAAAATGTTTGGTCTCCGTGAAATTCGAACATTTTACCTCTGGAGGACAAACAATTATTATTTTTCTCATTTATACTTGGCTACCTTGGAAAGTTCTTGCTACTTATTAAAGGAATTCCCAACTAACAAAAAAATGCTACCACCACCCACAAGTACACGAACATACACACATCCACGAGGACCACGATCGCTGCACACACTGCATGTGTATGTGAGCGTGCGTGTGTGCATGGTGCAATGTGTGGGTCTCACAATGAACGAGAACGTGTGTATATATGTGTGCAATTGCGTGTCGTGATATGCAACACAATTTCTTCTTGTTTTGAATAACTACACGAAATGTGAGATAGTATCAAATCACTCATCATACCATTACTCGTTGTAAAGACGGAAGTGCGTGCCTAAGTGGGAAAAAAACCCCATTTTCATGCCCTACAAGAAGAAGTTTGTTCTAGGTTAGTATTTCTTATTAAAGTCAACTGTAAATTGGTTACAAATTAAACCCATTAAACAAATTCATTCACACAAGCAGAGTGTGCTTGGTCTCAATATTCAACCCCAAGCCTATAGTAAAGAAAAGTTTTTTTCCCCCCCTCTTCAAGAACTTGAGAGTGAGAGAATACCAAGACACATACTGCATACATACAGAGAAAAACCATATACTAGTACAGTTCTATTTGGTTTGGGTTTTGAGGGACGTTTTTGGGTAGTAAGAGGGAGAGAGAGAGAGATGAGTGCAATAATTAGAGAAAAAGAACTTACTTGGGAACCGTGCAAAAAAAAGATTGGTTCTAGAGACTCAAAACGAACACATTCTATAGAAGCTCTAGCTGTCGCTGCTGACACCTTTACTTGTCGGCCGACACCCGTGTTTATTTGTGACATAGCACACGTCTTTGGATAGTATTATCAGTTATATATTCTTTGAATAATCTTCAGTTTTCGGCTTCTACCGTAAACAATCACCATCATTATCTTGCGTATCATAATCATGGTTTGCACACTAAGAACAAAATCCCAAGTTCGAAAGAAAAACAGATGCACATCTCATATTTCTGAACCACATCAAGGTAGTTATCTGTTTTCCTACAACAACCGCATAGCAGCAGGAATTTCAAACAACTACTACATTCATACATTTCTATCCCTTGTATCTTTACAACTGTGAACAAGAAGGGAATATTCAAGCTACAACAAAGGGAACGTGGTACTATGCTGCAGCTGTTTGCTTCTCATCCTTGTTTTCAGCGGCAGCCTCCGGAGCTGCACTAGTGGGAGCTGCCATCACACGGTCAAATTTTTCAGTCTTCTGAAGCACAATCTCAATCTGAAAATAATGATGAGCAAGATTACACCAAGAAGGTCACTTAAATGGTTGTCATATTATTTCTTGCTAAGTAGACTGTAGACGTAAACCAGTGGAAATGATCACGAATATGGCCCTTTTTCACCTCACGTGCATATCCAACACACAGAAGTTGCCCGTGTATGTGGGACCGACAATATTCACAAAAATAACGGAACCCATAACGCAACATGAAAAGACATGTAAAAGGTGAAGAGATCTAGTGATGTATAGTATAGTAGCCTTCTAAATCAATAAACGAAATGAGACTCACCCTGGCCTTTTGAATAAGTCGGCCCTTGGTTTCATCTTTCATGCCAACGGTAGATGTCAAAACCTCTGTCCAAACCCGACGACATTATTAGCATCTATATGGTTACTGGCAAAAGAAGCTTAAAATTCTCATTCTTCCAAAGCCAATCTGTTTTGGTCTTCCAATGAAACCGAATTCTAATCACCTTTAAAAGGCAGTGATCAGCGTTAAGAAAAGATTCTTACTCTTCTCAGTAGCCAGGCCGTTGTTCTTCAGAATCTCAGCAATCGTGACAACTGTCGTGATTGCTGCAGTGTAAAGTTCGATGTGAAGACTGTTAGCAAGTGTGACGATGATAATACGTTCTTCAAACTATAAAATAAACAAAGCAGATAGCCACTATACACGGCGGAAGATGTAAACCACTAAATGACTCAAATAACACATGTAGAGGAAATTCTGCTTATGAGTTTCTCCACATTCCTCAGTCTTGTATTCCCTCGACTAAAGATGAAGCGAAATTATCTACTTCAATGAAACCTCAACAATTTGGTTTGAAATGCAGATAGATGCCAAAACCATCCACCATCGTGCTTTTTGTTTCGTCATCTAGGGGCAGGGATGGCCGAAACATTTGAAGATCCTAGGTAAATTATAAATTCAGAACTTTCGATGTAGTGACCATTATTCTGATGAGGAAATGATTTCAGCACTTTTTCACTTCTCATGATCCCCGTGTGAGAGAAACAATGAAACATGACTATATCCCCAAGTCCATTGAAAACATTAAGCCTTGTGTTGCAATCATCCAGCCTGGATACATGATTTTTTTTTTTGTGATTATGTTGCTTTGTCAAGGGACCATATAATCCACCAATCCAATGACCACTTGAAAACAGTAAGTTACTATAAGAAGTTTAAGGAGAAGTACCCATGCCCAAAGCAGAAAGCTCAACCTCATTGTGCTGCTGCATGTACCTCTGCATCAAGGTAACAGAGTAATTTAACTTGAAATCAACAAAAGATGCATTCACTGAGCAAAAAAAAAACAAAGAAACAAAAAACAAACAATAGATGCATCAAAAAAGACAAAATTAATACACCCAATGGGCCAATTCTGGGAGTAAAAGTTCTCCTTTCTAACAAAATTTTCATCTTTCTTTTGTCTTCTTGCAGCTCTTGCTTCCTTTTTCTCTCCTTTTTTTCTCCAAAAATGTATATTATGTTTATGTTTCTGAAAATTAAACTTGAGCAAAACAACCCAAACCGAGCCTTAAGTCCCAATTAATTGGGGTCGGCTATTAAACTTGAGCAAAAACAGTTGGTTATTTTGTGTTCATCGATTTTTTTTCAAGCAAAGAAACTCAACTAGGAAAAGAAGCTCGGAAAAGAAGCTGCATTGGACTCAATTTTAACAAGTTCCCCTATAAAAGTTTGGCTAACCCAAACTCTCTGCCTTTAGTCTAGCTTTCATTTTGAAAAATGAGAATATGTGTGTGTAGCACTTTTGAAATAGAAAACCTAAGGAATAATGTCAAATCCAATATTATGATCTCTTTATCAAACCAACAAAATCATGCCATTCCCTTTCTATATCAAACGAAACCTCTAAACTCACCAAAGAAGATATCATATCATATCTTTGTACATTTCTTACCATTTCTCACCAAATCACTCATTTGGTGAGAAATTTCTTTCTTTTCTTATCGATGGTTCAATCCAAGTTCCGAAGGGCAGTACCCAGTAGGGGCGGAGCTAGTTGGTGGGGCGGCGTGGCACAGGCATTCCCGGTTTTAAAAGAAGTTTTATTTCACACTTATGAATTAGGCACTTACCGGTATTCAAAAAACTTGATTTTTCACACAATTAATGGAAAAAAAAAACGATTTAAAAGATGTAAAGCCGAAAGCACAAAAAAGAGAAAGTGAGACTACCTTGGCAAGATTGACGTAGAAGAAGAGCGGTTTCTTGGTATTGGAAACCTGAATCCTGTTCTTCTTCTGCATTTCTGGGTTTTTTACAGCCACTTCTGCAACTACCGGGACTGCTGCAACTATATCTGTCGCCATCGCCAATCCTCTCTTTCTCTCTCTCTCTCTACCTACGCTCTCTCTCTCCACTTGGGTACAGCGAGAAAATGGGAAAAATATGCTGGGAAAACCAGTAAAACATTAGCGAAGACGAATATGTGAAGGTATACATATTTGAAGGCCTTGCGGATAGGGAGGAGAGGAAAGAAGGCATGGAAATCAATGGGAATTGCAGAGGGAAGTAGCGGAAAGGAAGGGTGGTCACTTGTTGGAAGTCGGAGAAAGGGAGAGAGACGCATAATATTAGGACACTGTTTGGCTGCTTGTTACTACAGTACTTGTTTGGCTTAGATTTTGTTTGGAACTTGTCGAAAGAAGTGGAAAGGAGGTAAAAAAAAATTGGGGAAATTACAGTAAGCCCCCTCCAACTATACCTCGGTAACAAGTTGCCCCCTTCATCGTTTAACTCTGACACTTAACCCCCTTCATCTTTTATCGTGTGACACTTAACCACCATCCGTTAGTCAAGAAATACATACAACGGTACATTCTCTCTCTCTCTCTCTCTCTCTCTCTCTCTCTCTCTCTCTATCCCTCCGAATGGTACTCTATCTCTCTCTATCCCTCCCAATGGTACTCTCTCTCTCTCTCTCTCATTTCTATGAAATCTCTCTCTCTCTCTCTGCCCCTCCCAACGGTACTCTCTCCCTCTCTCTTTTTCTCTGAAATCTCTGTCTCTCTCCCTCTGTGTGATGGAAGGTAGCACTTGGTCTCATTATATTTATGGTTGCAGACAAAATTCGGTTGTGGATTTTTCATCTGGATCGACCCACCAAAATCTGAGAGCACCCAGTCCAACACAGAGAGCACCTAGAATTTACAGATTCTCAAGTCAGAGTTGCAGAGAAAGGTTGATGAATTGGAAAGTAGAGTGGAAGTGTTGGAAGCAATGAAAGAACAAATGCATAAAGAAGTTCAACAAATGCAGAAAAAATTTTGGGCAAATGCAGAAGGAAGTCCTATGTTTGAAGAAGGAATCGTGGTGGAAGAAAATAGGTTTCCTTTTGATTGTTCTCTTTTTTTTTTATCCCACATGTACAAGAAAATGGAGATTGAAAAGTACCCAGCTTTGGCTTCGGTACAATATGAATGAGTATTGGTTGATTAATGTAGTGCATTCCAATAAAGATTACAACCCAGAAACAAAGTATTGAAAATGGTAGTTGTTACCCAAAAAGACAACCTACTTTTTAAAATTGTTCTGTGCATCAAACGGGCACAACGCTAGAATGGATTAGTTTTACATGTGTATAGAATGGGTTGAACGCTAGTATGGAATTTGCTGGTAGGAACTACAGTGGAAACTAGTCGTTGGAGGTCATTTTACACTGGCCGGGTTGACATAGTGGACGACCGGGTGGTCGACTGGTTTATCATCAGGGCATCATCTTATTTAGGGCTGAAAGAGGGTAAATTGGTAATTTTAGCAATTCCGTTAACGGCATCTTCCATTTTGCGCGAGATAAAAGATGAAGGGGGTTGAGTGTCCGAGTTAAACGATGAAAGGGGCAACTCGTTATCGAGGTATAGTTGGAGGGGGCTTAATGTAATTTCCCCAAAAAATTTGTGAAAACTTTTATGCTGTATTTGGATTTGAATTATTTTTTAAAAATTAGTAAAGGTAATAAGTAGAGAGAGATAGATAGAGAGAAATGTTAGAAGTAGAGGTAATCGAGAGAAATTTTTTTAAAAAATGCTTTTTGAAAAGCAAAGAAAACAGGGCATTAATTTCCCATATTTGGTTCTACAAAAAAGAAAAGGGAGAATTTGAAATATAACTTCAACTTTTCTTGCAATTTCTCTTTTAACTTTTCCTTATTATTTCCCTCTAAATCATTTTTTCTCCTTTTCTCTTTCTTTTCCTAAGTTCCAAACTGAGTCTTATGTCTTTTTTTGGTTTTAATTTAGAATATTTGGATTAGTTTATGTACATCTGAATATACTATATATTAATATTTGATGAATCTTTATTTAGTTTTTTGTCAAATATATCAACCGTCATGGTAATTAAAAGTGTATGTTATTAAAATTCGACCAGAGAACTTAACTAAACAAAAATTAAGTTGAATAAAAGAGTATGTGTGCTGACCTAACACCTAACACTTGTAGGAAGTCTTGAGTCATGCTTTTCCCACCATGTCTACATTTGAGTCACATGCCAAGCAAGAATTTGCTTCTCGCCTTGTGGGATTTTGCTTGATTTTGCGTGAAAAACCCTTCGCCATGCTGTGGTGGAAATAGCTTACGCTGATCGTCCATTCCCACCCTTTTGGTGATCATCAAAAAGTAAAAAAGAAACGAGTTATGATAATAGTCAACAATTAATCTAAGCACACCCTTTAAACATCACAGGTTATAAAATCGAAACCGTTCATTCCGAACGCGAGTTTATTATAAAAAATTTATAAATTCAGCAATAAAATTAGACCTTGTGTATCCCAAGCACTCCGTCCGCCCAATGAACAACGCTCCCAGAAAATCGCCGTGAACAACGCTCCCAGAAAATCGCCGAGATAAATCTGAGACAAAAACCCTCCCAAAATCCAAAACCAAATTCTTGTCCCGTTCGATTCTTTTTTCCTGCGTCCAATTCGCCATTGTTTTCGCTTTCCTCCCTCGTCACCCATGTAAGTACATACGCCGAACAGATACAGCTCTCTAGGGTTTTGTTATTATGAGTTTACTGTGCTTATCTGCTTTTTTATCCGTAACTTTCTCTCTTTTCGCGTTGCAGTTCAGTTCAATTTCCTAACTTGGCATATAAAGTGGAGTTCCTTAAGCAGTGTTGTCTGTTTTGGGGATTTTTGTTGTTAGGGTTGAGCCTTAAGTGGAGTCTAGTTTTGTGTTCAGGCATTGGGTCTTCCCTCTTTTTGGTATGTGGAAAGGAAAATTCTAAAATCAGCCCAATAGGCTGACGATAGTAGGTGCGTGAATGTGTATTAAAAGATGTAAAAAGTGCACAGAAATATGTGTTTTTCTTGTCTTTTAGTGTGTTTATCGTCAGCCCAGTGGGCTGACAATAGCAAGACCGATGTGAAAAATAGTCGTAATTGGCTTGATTTGGCGGGTTAAATTTTCCTGTTCCTTTGAATGGGCGTTCAGTTTTCCGATTTTTAATACTACCAAGTTTCATTCTTCATTTGCTACCACCATGTCCCTGGAATCCTATGCTCAAACGGGTTGCACTTGATCATTCAATTAAGTGGGTCGGGGATCGTCCAATTTACTGAGGAAGAGCCCTAGGGGCAAATCCACTGCACGAAATCCATTCAGTTAGGACTAACCCAAACTAAAACTTGTTATGAGCTGTTGCTGCGCTTTTAAGTCCATCCAAGTCGTAAATGTCTAAGCACTGGGTGGGTACTCGACCCCAACCCATCCTAGTGGGATGGGTTGGGACTTGGGAGCATGGATTTAAATATCGGCCGCTACGTAGTGATTTTTTGGTTCTCTGACACCGCCATGCCCTGCTACATGGGTCCTACAAAAAATCCACCCGTATTGGCCAATTCTCGCTTAGTACCGCTTTGTATCCGTTTTTTTTGCCCGCTTCATGGCTCTGTTACTACTATGGCCGCTTCAGATGCTCTGGCTCCAAAAATAATTTTAAAAGATTCACGAATGCTGCAACCGATTCACACTACTTATGGTCATATAGTTCAATACTTCCGCTACCGCTACCCCTATGCATTCCGCTACCGCCATTTAACTTTGCTTGGGATGTTGTTGATCCAAACTACAAATTGGACAATGATATTCTTCAATTTTCAAGCTGGGCTATTTTCTGTTTGCTCACCGGTTTGGGTTTGGAGAAGAAAGTATAGGACACAATATGGTTTGGGCGAGGAGTTCCTTGATGTGTATGCATTTAGGTACTTGTATGTTTTTAAGTAGCCCTAAATAATATCATATTTCCATCAATTTGTTTTAACGATATATGAACATTTCATTTCTGAGTGTTGCTAGGATGGTAGATACAAGTATAACATCAAACCATGAATCTGGTCACTTCCCTTCCACATTCTCTTGCTTCTACATGTTTAGCCTTCTAGCTTTATCTAGCTGGCCAGGTGGGATGTGGTGGGGGTGAGGAAAACTACTAGGATAGGTCGGGGTTGGGGGGAAGTGTCTTGAGAGCAAAATGGGGAGTGATGTGTGACGAGGAGGGGTCCCCCACCCCATACCTGATTCATTGCCTTCCTAGATACGGGTAAAGAAAGGCCTTCTACTTACTCCTCTAAACCTTGAAGGACAGACAAACCATGTATGGGGACCCTTACGATGCTTTGTATTGAATTGTCATTTTGTGGCAGGTTCCTAAGGAGTTACATTTAAGTGTGATCCTAATCTGCCGTAGGGCTTAAGTTTAACTAAATCTGTGGAAGGGTTTAACTTGCTTTACTTTTCTACTATTGGTGCTTTTATTGGTCTAGTGTTGGGCTGTGCTGCTATCATACTCCCTCGTTCTCTTCGTGGGATGCGTTATCTCTGTACTCTGTACTCCACTACTCCTATTGTTTTTGATGTCCTTTGTGCAACAAGTGTTGAACTTGGATTTTCAATTGAAGGCAGCCACTTTATGTAAATAATGACAGAAGTTAGGTTTGTACCCTTGCTGCCCCTCCTAACTCCATCAATCACCATTGCTTGAAGAACCTGAGGGGATCTACAACCATTAAGAGTACCCACAAGAACCTTAATCAGATTCTATATCATGAACCTTTGTTCCTTTCCCTTTGTAGTTTTTTTCTTACTGTTTTGCAGGGGCTTGTCTTTGCTTCCTAAAAATTGGTTTTGTGGTTTTATTTTTGGAAAATCATATTTTCATGATGATCATTACCATTACGAAAATCTTATGGGCTCATAGTTTGTGTCAGCCCTTTGGATTGATTCACGTTATAGTTGATACTGGAGTTCAATTTTTGTTTTTGTAATTTCGACATCGTCTTGTGTTTGTCAGAGCAGAGCTTATGGCTGAAGCCGCTGAACTTGATCAAAGTTTTGACGAACATGATGCGGATGTTATACCAGAGAACTCCCAACCTGAACAAAATCATGGACATGAAAATGATTCAATTATAGTTGGTAGTGAAAAGAGGTGGCCTGGCTGGCCTGGAGAGAGTGTTTTCCGAATGTTGGTGCCTGCACAAAAGGTTGGTAGTATCATTGGACGCAAAGGAGAATTTATCAAGAAAATGTGTGAAGAGACAAAAGCTCGCATAAAGATTCTTGACGGTCCACCAGGAACGGCTGAACGTGCTGTAAGTTTTTATATCTTGTCTCTGTTACTACATTTTGCCATCGGAAACCTAAGCATAGCCTGGCACCGTGGCACGTGAGAACTCAATAATGATAACTGCAATTTGTTTTTAACCCTGAGATGCTTCCTTCGTTGATCTCAGTAGCAATTTTACATGTGCCATTGGGTCATCTTTTTCATTGTCCTTCCCATAGTTTAGCCTATCTAGGTACTCTGTGAAGTTTCGCCAAGTTCATTTTCTAAAATTTTACTCCTTATGACGTTTAATAAGCACTGTTCGCATTCTGGTTACATGGTTGTCTACAAATTCTGAAACTATCCGAGGACCTGCAGAGAGCTTGTAACTTGTTAACTTTAACAATGATTGAATAAGCTAAGGTTTCTTGCAAGTTGCAACTATAATATAAATTGCCCCATGTATTCAGCGTCAATCACTTGTTCGTTGCTGGGCAGATAATTTTGATTTCATTACATCCATAAACTTGAATAACTGAAATGGAAATGAAGTATCAGATGTCATTAATGAGTAGATGTTTGGTAAACCAAACTCGGGATGCTAGATATCCACCCATTGATTGCTTGGTTGTTCAAACTAAGGATTCTTGTCATCCAGTCATTGATTCATTCGGTTAGTTTTGGAGTGGTCAGTGTGCATTTTTATTTAAGGGTATAAACGCAGACATATATTGGTGGCAATATAGTTCGCAGATTGTTCATTATTAAGTGCTTTCTACCTCTGTTGGAAAAAATAGTGCTAGGAGCATTTGATTTATGCCATAATGATGAGAGGATGGATGTAAAAGATCAGAAGGAGAGAGAGACTATTGCTAGATAAGGGAAAAATTGTTGAGGTGATGGTCTCGTCTCTCGGGTAGCTTATAATCTAGGCTAAATGAAATGACACTTAAGCCCTTCAACTTTCCAAGTATTGCTTCTTCCCCTCAGCTAGTCATAATTTATTAGACTTTTACCCTCTTAAATTGGATACATAGATCTTTAGTAACTCCCATGTTTTCTCCAGGCTGCCAAATACACTTGTGGGTCCCACACCCCTTGATCAATACAAAATACACAGTCCATGGCCTACGTACTTATACCGTTCTAACATGGATGTAATACACATTTTGTTGCAACTAAGTCACATCAAGCATGCTCTAAGAGAATCTTGAGTACATATCATTCGTACATATAAAAAGGGATGATGTTAACAAAATAATCAACAACGTACTTGAGTCTCTACAACAGATAACCTACCTGGCAAGTGAGGAATTGTAAATTTGTTTAAATCTTACAATTTGAAGTTTGATAATACACTTATGCTGATTTAAAACTAAGGGCAAAGAAAACATTTGAGAAAAACAACCATAATAACTCAAAGCGGCTCCTATTATTTCAATAACAAAAATGAATCTTTGCAGGTTCTCTCAGCAAAATTTAAGGCAACAAATCAATCAATATGTTTTCAAACATGACGAATTGAAAGATCCAGATTGCAGGGATCAGCATTGAGCATTACAACTGCTGAAAAGGTTATCTGGATCAACACAGACATATCTATACAAACATGTGTATCAAGAAGCTCCCAGTTCTATCTGGTAAATTCAGAACCCGGATGATTGATTTCTTGCCTCATGTTGTCAAACATAGATAAAAAAAAAAAAAATAACACATCACCTATATTGCTAAAATTGTCACTGGAAAGTTCCAGCTAGTTTAAAGTTGGATGAACTGGCAGTCAGGCACATATTGCTAGTCAATCAATTCCACTAACAATTAATCAAAATATGTTGCACCCTTTATCTTTGTAGTAGCCTTTCAAATGTGATGGTCCTAATCGCCATAAGAGAATGTTCAGATCCATAACTGTTGTGTAGTTGATTTTTAACGCAGAACGAAGAAAAAGAAGCATGGTTCAATGGCAGAAATTTATCTGTCATTGGGGACTTGCTCTATTATATCCTGGTTTGGAATTTTTTTTGTCGGGTAAGATACTGGTTTTGGGAAGTTGAATGTATATCTTCTATCTTGCATTTAAAGATTTCTTATAGCCCGGATTGGCAGTTTTAGTATGGATTGGCATAGTATTTTTGAACAAAAGGATAAGATATGGAGTAGTTCCAATATTACTATTTCCCAGTGATTTCTGATCTTTCTTTTTTACTGTTCTTCTAAAGGTTATGATATCTGCCAAGGAGGAACCCGACGCCTCTCTTCCCCCTGCTGTTGATGGCCTGCTCAGGGTTCACAAGCGGGTTGTGGACGGCTTGGAGGGTGATTCTTCTCATGCTCAGCCAGGCATGGGAGGCAAGGTATCAACTAGGCTACTGGTTGCAGCTGCTCAAGCAGGAAGTTTAATTGGAAAACAAGGAGCAACTGTCAAATC
Organism: Rhododendron vialii; assembly: GCF_030253575.1. Lineage (NCBI taxonomy): Eukaryota > Viridiplantae > Streptophyta > Magnoliopsida > Ericales > Ericaceae > Rhododendron > Rhododendron vialii. The sequence continues at coordinate 8,854,629 of NC_080563.1, forward strand.
TATTCAAGAAGCATCTAGTTGTATTGTTAGGGTCATCGGTACATGTTTTTATTCACATCTGTTTTCTCTAAATTTGTTCTGATTTAATGTGACAAACCTACTCTTGCGTCTTCAGTTCTTTCTTAAGTAAAAATTTCTTCTCCATCATTGGTCTGTTTATTGCGTAATTTAATTTTTGTATATCTTGTTAATTCTTTGCCCTACTTTATTTTTCTCAAATGATTTTATCAAGAGCAGTTATTTTTTCCATTCTTCTAGAGTTTTTCTTCGTTTTAGGAAGCTCTGAGGTTTCTGCCTGTCATTTGCTTGAGCTGGCATTAGACCATTGGTTGTGTATGGATCGATTTTTAAGGAGCTTAACCAGAGATTTGGAACTGAATTTGATGCATTTAAAATACTGGTGGCAAGGAGTTTATTTGCAAAACATCCTTGTGGAGGATTTTAATGACGTTTTCTTCTACCTCTCCTCTCTTATCATTTGTTGCATTCTACTCCATCTTACCTTTAATATTAGTGACATTGTACGGAGCTTCTCTCCTTTCTAAATTGTAAATCCTACTGCACTCCGACCTTCAGAATTGTTTTCAACGTAATGTCCCCGTCTACACATTCTCAATTCTACCAGTGGTACATTTGTTTGGTTATTCTTTTTTCTATTTTCATCAATGCCAGACAGTATTTCTCGTTTCTAATTCTTAAGCTTCTCTAAGTTGTTGAAGTTTTTGAATTTTTGTACTTCAAATGACTTTTTCATGGATTCTTTCATACCTTTCTTTTTTTCAATTGTTGAAATGTGTCACTGCAGAAGACATACCCATTTTTGCTCTTGAAGATGATAGGATCGTGGAGGTAGTAGGAGAGCCTGCTGGGGTCCACAAAGCAATTGAACTTATTGCTTCTCACCTGAGGAAATTTTTAGTTGATCGTAGTGTAATTCCGTTGTTTGAAATGCAAGTGAGTTTTTCCGTTTCCATTAATTCTTCAATCTAGTGAATCAACATTCCAAAAAAGAAGAAACTAGATCAAACTCACATTTTTTTACTCGTTAAAGTTTAAATTTCTGGACTCACCTTATAAGTTTTCATCAGATGCAAATGCCTCATCCTCAGATGGAACACATGCCTCCGCCCCAATCCTGGGGTCCACCACCTCAAGCATTTTCTCCAAATGTCGGTGGAGGACCTGGTTATGGATCTCATCCACATTACATGCCTCCTGCTAGGCAAGTTGAGAATTATTATCCTCCAGTTGACATGCCACCTCCACTAGAAAAGCAGCCTCATCAGGGTATATCTGCCTATGGAAGAGAAGCTCCGATGAATGCACATGCATCATCGAATGCTCAGCCACCACCATCAATGATTACACAGGTTTTCTTCTGTTCTTACGCCAAGTTTATTCAATCAAGAGAGCTGGTTATAAATTTATTTAATCAACGGAAATGAAACTGGATACTTTGTGTATGGGGGGGGGGGGGGGGGGGTTCAGGACTAGGAATGTCAAAGCTTCTAGTTTGAGTTGGACATAGAAAAAGGTACCACATCTATTCATATCCAGATCAGTCCTAAGACTAGTAGTCAAGCAACAGTACTTTTGAACCTGAAATCCTGGATTCAAAGCCAGATTATAGACCAACTATTTTATGACTCATAAATCACTGGATCATCTTCTTGAACAAACTGGGGAATTGTACGGGTTTGCCGGGCACGGCATTACATGTTTCTTCCCTGCCAAGGATCTCTCCTCTGTTTTAGTTTCCTTAGTTGTAGATCTAGCATGCTAGGTTGGAGAGTGAAAGAACTACCAGGAATGGAACAAAAATTTGGGCATGAGTGGAATCTCCTGGAGTTAACAGAATTACTATCACCTTGTTTGGTTCTCATTTTTGAAAGTTATTTTTGATGTAATGAGTAGAAATGAGTAAAGAGAGATAGAGAGAAAAATGTATTGGGAAACGTGTGGAGAGGAAAATGAGATGAGATGAGATGGGAACCAAACAAGGTGTATAACACTGTGGGATCTCAGTAAGAGATTAGATTATCTGACCAGTTGACTTTGAGAAGGTGGGAGGATTCAATCTTCATAGGAGTTGTCGAGCTCAAAATTGGCATTGCCTTGACCTTTACTTGTGTTCAAGAAAATTTGACGGATATTCACTTACATATAAGTATTGAATTCCTTGGGAAATATGCATTTTGGTATGTATGAAGGCCACGGATTTCCTTGATGTCCAGTAACACAGTCCTCTCCATTTTCTTTCTGTGCTTTACGTGGGCTAATTATGAACTACCTCAGCTATAAATTTTATATCCATGATGCTTTACCCGAGGATAGTACCTCTTGAGCCCCTATTTACCTTAAAGAGTGTAGAGTATCTCTTACATTTTGTCTGGCTTGAATTTTCTTTTTGAAGCCTTTGGGTCAAGATGTGACAAGTTAACCAACTCTCAGCTGGCCAATATCCGTGTTCCTCATTAAAGAGGTCTAGGTTTCAAGTCTTACTGTAGGCAAGATCCCCATCCCGAGACTGTGGCCTTGAATGTACCCCCCAAAAAAAAGGATACGAAGTATTGAAAGATTTGGTGCTTAAACTTATGGCCTCGAATTTACTCAAAAAAAAAAAAAAAAGTAAAAGAAAAAGAAAAAAGGATAAGAAGATTGAAAGATTGGTGCTTAAACTTTTTTGTCTGAACAGTTTGTCTAAAACTAACCCTATCTGCCGCCAAAATTAGTCCAACAACCTTCAGGCTGTACCAAGCAAATCCAAGCACACATTCCCAAGTGCTATGGCGAATGAGGGAAAAACCAAAACAAACGAAAAGTAGAAGGAAGATGATATCCTAAAGTTTTGAGCATACGAGATACTTACTTTGATGACTTTTGCAGGTCACACAGCAAATGCAAATTCCTCTGGCTTATGCTGATGCTGTAATTGGTACAGCTGGTGCAAGCATTAGCTACATCAGACGTGCTAGTGGTGCAACTGTCACAATACAGGAAACAAGGGGGGTTCCTGGTGAAATGACAGTTGAAATTAATGGAACTGCATCACAAGTCCAAACAGCTCAGCAGTTGATCCAGGCAATCTTCCTTAGACTTGCTTTTCAATTAATTATCCATAGTTGCATTTCTTTTTGCTATATGCTATAGGTGTAATGCCCCCATTCCTCATTCTTTTAACCTTTTCATGACATATTTTTAACACGTCATTGTTTCTTTATTCCTTCAGTTGGCTGTAGTAGGAGTATTTTGGAATCATAGCCAAGTACTAATAGCATCAATTTTTAGAGTTTTCTCTTTTTTGTTCTTGTTTCTTGCGGAAATATTCTATCATTTCACAGTTGTACTTGCTTTTGGGTTTCTTGACAGTAGTACTTTCTTAGCTGCTATTAACTCTGTATTACTTTCTTCAGTTAGGTTGCTCATTTTGAAGCACTCATCACGAATCATACAGGGGACCTACTGTGGTGCAAGGGAATAGTGATGCATCCCTATTTTGCCTAAAGACTATAGTACCCTTGATTCCTTGTTCACTTATCTCTGACTGCTCCACCTCTTTTAGCAGACCATCCCCATAGATGCATGCCTGCATACACAAGACTTACTCCTGAAGACAGATTGATTTTATGGTTACAAGTGGACACCAATACTGGGGATGCAGCGGTTTTATCATCCTTTGTTTAAGTAGATGCCATCTTTGGTTGTATGATCAGTGTTTAGAAGGCTTGCCATTGAATCCTTTAAGATGTGTTTAGTTTCTTGACAGCAGGACAGATTAATCCTTCCCTTGCACAATTGGGGTTCCTTGAATCAGACATACATAGATACAACGGGAACAAAAGAAGGGCCTGAAGGCCCGAAACACTTTTGTTTCTTAGGACATTGATACGAAACATCGAGATTCCACCGACGCGCACCAAAATGCCCCCAAACATATTGATATTTTACCAAACATTCTGAAACATTGAGTTGCCAACACATTAAAAATATTCAACAATGCGATTTTCATTCATTCCCCATTTCTTTTGACACGTCCATTATGTTCTGGCTTTCCAGTATGTATGGAAATGCTTCCTTTCTTAGCTTACTGACACAACATACAGAAACGAAAATTCTGTTCCTTGATATTGTTGTTTCATTGGTAAGAAATGACATTGTTGTGAACTTGGGGCCTGCCTGGCTGCCTGAAACTTAAACATTACATTGCATGCCATTGCTAAATGAAATTCAAACTCTTTCTTGAATCAGCTGCTGATTGTAATGTTTACGCGCAGAACTTTATGGCCGAAGCTGCAGGAGGGCCAGCGCAGAATCAGACAGGTGGGGCCACTGACCAAGGCTATAACCCTTATGCTGCTGCTCAAGGCTCCGTCTATACGTCGCCACCATCCAATGCCACTGGGCATGCAGCCCAAAGCGGAGGGTATGGCGCAGTCTACGGGAACTATGGTTATTAAGTGGGAGCAGTTCTGTTTCATCCGATAATTGGTACCCATATAATGTATCTCTATTTTGAACTTGGTGTGATAAAAAAAAGCAAATAATGCCTACTGAACTCAGTTGGCGGCACTGTACTAGGCTTTCTAGCTGGTTCATTCAGACAGAATTCGTTATTAGGTTGATTGTGTGTAATAGGCTCCACTCTAAGATCCGGACCAATCTATATTTTTGGAATTTTCTTTTGACTATGGGCTTCTACGACTGTTGTTATCTATTACTACTATCTTAGTTTCATTATTTTTGTGGGAAGTTTGTACTTTGACACTCCACTTGCTTTCCTCTTCTTGCCTAGTTGTCCATTGCCTTGTACTGATGGAATTGAGATTTTCTCCGGTGATGATCCCAAATGTGAATGTCATCTCATGTGGGGACACAACGATTCCATTTGACGATTTAACCAGTTCATTTTGTAGACATCGATTTGTTCATCATTCATAGAAAAATTTGGTCAATCGGACATCAATATACGTGTGAAAGAAGGATGATTGTCAGAAAAGAAATTGATAACCGAAATCTGACAGTTCATTTCTCTTCAAGCATATATGATCAACCAGGTCTTTTGTCAATATTCGATCGAGGTGAATTTTAACTTGGACGGCAAACACATTGACGTCTGCAGAATAAACGGCTTGGATTGTCACACGGGACTGTGATCGCATGAAGCGGAAGCGGAGAGCTGTAGGGTCATTCCAGAATGCAAGGGAGTCCACCCTCAAGGGATGTCTGCGTAACTTACCTGTTGATTTTTGCTAGTTTTGGTCAGAGATACAAAAGGCCAAACTGATCTTCAATTTTTTGGACACCAAAGGCCAAACTGAATAGCCGATTGGTTGTTTGGTTTTATGTTTAAAAATAAGATAAAGAAGTCAACGACACCATCTTCAAATAGAATATAACCCCCAGATCTGAACTCCAAAAAAAGGCTCTGGTTGACTTGCCTACATTGGCAACCCACAATTTGCCACCTCTGTTACAAATACGTATAATAAGCAATCCTTGAATGTTAACGAGTAGACAAATCTCTAGTGGCCCTACAGTTTAGAATGTTTGATTTTTTTGTAGAATACAATCCTTAAATGTTATGCGAGAGGAGAAACCATTACAGTACTTTTGAATATTGAATTGTTATTCGCGAACGGGGACAATCTCAATTGACTAGTGACCTTATAAACGTGGATAATGTCGTCATATTTTTCACCAAAAAAGATGTTGTGATCTTATGTTGTTTGACTAGGATACGCCACCACGCATGAAGGGAAAGAGATTTTGTTTATGTAATAGATGTTTTATTACGTATTTACGTGTAATAAGGGGATCATTTCCAATTTACATATACATTTAGGGATGCCTACTATCTGCACTTCATAAATGGCCAGTCACCGGTCACATGGATTTGCAATATTGTTACCGAATCTCATAATCAAAATTGATAATATTGACTGAATTTTGGTCCCTTTATTTTATTTTTTCATTTTATGTTTGTTTTAATCACTATCATGTGTAACTAACATCCCACAGATTTGTAACTTGGACCGTTCCCATTTTTATAGGGAAAAGGCAGCCAAATTAAAGTCAATCAATGAAGTATATCGCATCGATACTCCCAAGAGGAAGATCAAGGTCTCCACGGAGGGAGAGAAAACCCCTCAACACGGACCATTACCATTTTCAATTGAGGATACGGTCGTATTCTCTCCTATAACAAAGGAGATCACAAGGGTTTCCCGTAAGCCATAGTGCGTGCGGTGATGCACTACGGAGGTGTTACGTGGCAGGACGCCTTGCCGCGCCTTGGTACGTGAAAGTAAATCGCGGTCTCCGATGTTTTTGTGGCTTTAACATAAAAGTCAATGTGGGGCGCCGCTAAACATTTATAGTAAGTAATTGATAGGACCAAGACGCTGCATTTGGTAGTAGCTTACCTCTTATCTCATTCATTACATCATCACTAATTAACGTGGGAAGTTTGACACCTACCAATGTAGTTGTTTAATAGGTTGCTGAGACAAAAAAAAGAAAAAGAAAAAGAAGAAGAGTAGTTTGCTAGTTTTTTTTTTTTTTTTTAAATTTATAACCGGATGCCTAGACTAGATTGCATGCAATTTGAATAATTTCGGAGTTTTGAAGTTAACGACTGGACAAATCCTTCAGTGACCCGAAATTAAATTTCGTCTCCGTAAGATTCGAACATGCGATTTAATGGAGGACAATCACTTGTTACTTTTCTCATTCTCACTTGGCCAAACCCGTTAGGATTGAGCATGCATGTGTCTATGTAGAGCATGTTATACATCTCAAACGACACGAAGTAGAAATTGCAGATCATAAGAAGAAGAAAAAAAACACGTAGTAAATATTGGAAAATGATCCGAACACAAATGTTCAAACATTTGAAACACAGATGCATCGTGTGAAACTTACACGCATCGGATGGTTTCAGGGTCGGATATCATCGAGCTATATGTACACATGTAGAGCACATAAGAAAAAAAATCATCTTTACCCAAGAACACGGATACCAAGGTAGATCTACTGGTAGATTTTTTACCCAAAAAATGTTAAAGACCATTAAAAGTAGCAACATCAGAAACTTAAAACTACTAAAGTCAAACGTCCAAACCTTTGTTTTTGGATAGCGATTTTCGAACTCCCTAAATTGTTAACTTCTGGAGAGTGCGGTTAATAATTTAGGGAGTGCGAAAATCACTCTCCTTGTTCTATAGCTATAATCAAATGCAAGGGGAAAACCATAAACATGACTGAGCCGACGGCCGACTGGCATCAATGATGTAGGACATACATTCAAAATGAAAGAAAAATGTTGTCTAGCTTAAAAAAAAGGGTTGGATATATGTAGAATAATCGCGATGTACCGGCCGTGTTGATTTCTAGCGATGGATGGAACAAAAACATTGAAAGTTATTTGAGCAAAAGAATGTTGGGAATTTGTAAAGTTCACTTTTCACTCACTCTCAGTTTATGGAGGCGATTCAAAATGTTGTTGCAGGCTAATATCGTTGACGATGGTGATCACAGAGGCAGTATCAATTCTAACAAAGATGCAGGAAGCCTGGACAGTTAGTGGAACTATTGTGATTATCGACATTTTTCATGCGCTTTTTTGACATCTAATTGCCTTATCAATTTATCGCTGGTGTATTCTTCATTTGATATGGTTGTTTATTTGTTTATCTTGTGTGTGATATGTGATTTTTTTATTAGATGATGATGAAGAAGGTAGGTTATTATGAATGAAGTTCATTGTCAATGAAGTTCTTACGTACTCTTGCACCAAAAAATTCTATCAAACGTGCGTGATTCTTACATTAATGTCGGGGAAATCAGTGGGAATAATTTAGGAGATTGAATAAAAAAAACTTACAAAAGAACTGGGGAGGAAATTAGTTGAAATGCGCGTAAGCTCGTTCAGACATCCCTGACCATCAAAAAAGAAGAAGAAGAGTCAATAGGACGTTTGTGGTGATGAAAATAAACATTTAACGATCTATCACCGATTGATAGTTAGCTCATGACACATGTCACAAGTACATAAAAGAAATTGATGGAAATTATAAGATGCTTTTGCTTATTTAAGGCCGCCTTGACCTTTCGGGGGCCGAAAACGAAGATTAAATATGATGTTCTTTTTTGTTGGATTATTATGAGGATACCAAAGTAGGATCGGAGCCCTTAAAATTCATAAAAACTACAATTGAATTTGTCATTATGATAGGTTATGGATTTTTTTTTCCCTAAAAGAATGTCCCAATCTTGGCGTTGACTATCTTCAGGACATATTTAGCCTGGGTTCAACTAAATTAGATGTGACTCACATCATGTGAGAAAAGATATACTCCTATTCAAGAACTGGCCGGACCTCTTGAAGTCGTATACCCTAGTCCCTACCCAACTAGGACAACCCATAATCCACGGAACCGGTTTATGGGAGAAGTCAATGAAGCCTAAAGCGGGGGCTCTGCTGTGGCTCATGGCACAGCACCCCTACCCACACCCCCAAACCCTCCCAAACGGTACCGTTTGGGACTAAAAAAAATCTTAAGTTTTCAATTTGCAATCTTAAAGAGCAGAAACGTGATTATAAGAGCCTTAGAGATAAAAATTAATTATGCCTCTTTAGAATAATATGATCAGAATAATAAGATCTTCACACTGGTTCAAACTGATTGAAAATTGGAGCAGTAAATTTTTTAACCATGTTTTTTAATATATAAACGGTCTAAAAAAATTAAGTGCTCTAATTTTTAATTTATTGAATAAGTGCGAAAATCTTATTATTTTGATTATATTATTCTAAAAAGACATAATTAACTTTTGTCTTTAAAGCTCTAGTAATCACGTTTTTGCTTCACAAAATCCTAAATAAAGAGCAGATGCTTAATTATCAGAGTTCTAGAGACAAAAGTTAATTACGATCCTTTAGAATTATATGTTCAGAATAATAAGATCTTCGCACTTGTTCAAACACATTAAAAATTGGAGCAATTAATTTTTTTAATTTTTTAGACCGTTTATATATTAAAAAATATGGTTAAAAAATTTACTGCTCCAATTTTCAATCAGTTTGAATCAGTGTGAAGATCTTATTATTCTGATCATATTATTCTAAAGAGGCATAATTAAATTTTATCTCTAAGGCTCTCATAATCACGTTTCTGCTCTTTAGGATTGCAAATTGAAAACTTAAGATTTTTTTTAATCCCAAACGGTAACGTTTGGGGGTGCGGGTAGGGGGTGCTGTGCCATGAGGCACAGCAGAGCCCCCGCTTCCTAAACTTTGGGCGAACTGAAATATCTTAGTAGTCATGGGGAAAAAAAGCAAGAGCGATTCCCGTGGCAGTGGCGAGTGAAATGGGTTATCTTATTCCTCTTTTCCATATTAAAAAAAAAAAAGAAAAAAAAAGAAGCTAAAAATGGAGCCTCTAAATTCTTAGGACCCCTATATATATATTAGGCCAAAATATATTTAATGTAAGCCTTCACTATACTAAATACGTGCAATTAAAATATTGTAATGGTAAATCTTTTGTGATGGATTTTGTTATGAAACTCTTTGTCAACCAATTTTTGTATGAAAAATACAGGATGAGCCTTATTCAAAGAGTTCGTTTTTGACCCCCGAAAGTTTGAATGTGTTTCAGATGGTTTCATCATCAATTCTATCAATGATCTCTCTCTATGTATATATACTACTCCTTCTTAGTTATTCTTTAACCGCCAAATACATATTCTCCTTCGCAAGTCGCAACCTATTCTTCACAATATTTTCATGGCTGAAAATACCCTCTAGAACGCGATTGGTGAACGTCAAGGTCCTCGAAAATCGATTTTTGCCATGAAACGCTAATTTGTTCGTTTTTCTACGAAACTCTGTTCTGCCTAATTCATTAAAAAGAGAGAAAAACAAAATTAAAATTAGTGGGGCAAGGCTGCCCCTGGCTGTGTGAATGCATATAATAAATATATGGAAAAAACATGTTGAATATTCTGTGACTGGGTCATACGGTCCAACGTCGCGTACGTGTTATTCAAGTTTGAATGTGTCTTGCTGTTCAAGTTCTTCAGACAGATGGAATGATTTGTAGATGTCAATTATTCCTTTCTTCTGGAGTTGCATTAATTAATTAATAATTAGTTATTTTGGTGGGTATGAAGTTAGTAGTAGTAATTTTGGGCGGAGATAAACGAACCAAGCTATTCGAGTTAAAGTTCTCATTAATTGAAAGTTCTTTTCGAGATCGGTTTATCAAATAAAAACTCAAGCTTTCAATTTTTTTTTAATTATTGTTCAGTTCTGCAAGCTAAGCTTAAACAGCCTAATACTCATCTATTTTTATACTGTATCAATGAAGTTTTTTTTTATGCCAAAAAAAAAAAAATTCAAACTACTCTAACTTGACTTGTGATCGGCTTGATTAAATCTTGTTTGACATCAGCTTGCCTATCTTGACTGACGCTACCCTCGCATTTTATTTCGGACCTGCATTGCAACATGATGAAGCTTGAAGCTCGCGTTTAGGTTTAGGTAGTTGTAGCTCTAATGTATTGCCGTAACGAATTTTTTATGTAAGTGTCGTAACGACTGTTTTAAATGAAATTCCTAATGATAAAAAAAAAAATTTCAATTGTCTAATACTTCCTCCGTCCTTTTTTTAGAGTCCAGTATTCCATTTTGGGTTGTCCCTTAATAAGTGTCCATTTTGTAAAGTTAGTGGGTAAAAGTTGGTGAATTTTTCATTTTGCTCCTAAAAGTATATTCCATTTTGAAAAGTTAGTGTGTAAAAATGTAATTATGATGTTTTTATAGAGGGTAAGGAGAGAAAGTGGAGGTAACAGTTGATGTGAAATGTGTAATGATAATGTCTTTTTAATAAGTTGGAATTACGAAGCAGGACACTTAAAAAAGGACGGAGGGAGTATAACCAATACATAATTTTCATTCGTATTGTGATGTAATTGTTCTATTAACGAAAAGATGTATATAGGAAATCATGCAAAGGTAAACGTACAACTTAGCATTATAATCTTATTAGTTCTGGGAAAATGATTTTGACACTTTGTTTTTTTATTATGGCACCCCAAAATTTGTCTATCAGTATATCTTGCCAAGTATAATTTTTACGACAAATTTTAAAATGGCATTATAAAAAAATAAAGAAATGCCATTATAAGAAAATAAAGTGTCAAAATTATTTGCCAAGTTCTATCAAAATCTATAATACGCGGAGCAAATTTCTTTGTTAATAGTCAACTACTCCGAATTTCTAGGATTAGCCACGTCAGGGCTTACGCAAACTATGATATAACGGTTAAGTGTCATGTTAAGAAATACTTGGCCTTCGGTATAGCTGTTTGAGTGGTAGAATGATTGACATAAAAGTCTCTAAACCATTACATACCACCACCATCTAAAAATGTTTGTTCGGTCTGCGAGCGAGAACTTAAAAATAACACAAAATTTTCACGAGAAAATAAAATATATAAACAATTTACTATGTATATTATGTATAATATGGAGCAATGGTTTTCGAATTCTCCACATTTTTTACCCTCGGATTTGTACATATTTTTTCTATGGCTGAAATTTAAGGGTAGTAACACTAGAAATATATTTGGAAAGAATGAGTATTTGTTAAGGATGAAAGAAAAACTAAAATTATTGTTTCCTAATCTTATTCTGATTTTTTATTTTCGAATTTTTCTTACTTTCCTAACAGTTATCAGTCAAAAATGATTATCATAATCTAGACATGTCTCTCTCTCCCTCACACCTTAATTCTAAAATGAATTTCAATTTTCAATCCAAAACTGTTTACTCTCTCACACACACGTTTAGCGCACTCTCTCTCTCTCTCTCTCTCTCTCTCTCTATATATATATATATATATATATATATGTGTGTGTGTGTGTGTGTGTGTGGGCCCTGTCATTTTTTAAAATGTGTTTAGATTACTAATTTTTTAGTTTGTTAAGTAATTGAGGAGGAAAAACTGATTAATTATATATTTGTTTATTTGATTTATTGCATATATTGGTGGCAGCAAGTGTATTGATTTTGTTGCATCTTGAATCTAAGTCATGGTTTCATCTCCGCCTTCATTAAGTTGAAAATTGAAAGCCAACAAAAATATACATGTGCCTGTATTTTCGTATTTGAGTTAATTTTCTTATTCAACTTAATTTTCTATTATACATAACACAAGAGTGTAGGGCACATCCATACTTAACAAAAGACAAGTAGTTGCAATTGATTACTTTGATTCAATGGTTTAAACTCATTCTCCTCATTTTAGTAAAGTACTCATACTTTTTGCACATATTACGCAATTGCCGTGTGGAATTAGGAATATTTAAATATTCATTATCTTTATCCATGTCATGTCAGAATTCATCCCGCCCTTTTTTCATACTTATATTTTCATCTTTTTAGTGTGTGAATTACCTTTCTTACCCTTTTCATTATGATATACATATATTATGTTATATTGCTTTCCTAATTTAGTGGGATTGGATTTGATTGTTTTCCCAATTTAGTGGGATTGAATTGGATTATTTTCCTAATTCAATGTTATATTATTTTCCTAATTTAGTGGGATTGGAGTTGATTGTTTTCCCAATTTAGTGGGATTGGATTGAATTACTTTCCTAATTCAATGGGATTTGGTAAATTTCAATATGATTGATTACTTATTTTTAGGAATATAACATGATAAGTTGACCACGTATTTGCATTTTTTCTTCATTCTTCGAGTTGGCTAACCGGATAACAGAAAATCATATTTTTCATTGATCTTATTACATGGAACATGGTTAAATTACTGTAAAAAAATATATAACATGACATATTCAAACCG